>NC_142545.1:17074166-17417500 GCF_056151865.1 Erythranthe guttata | reverse complement strand
GCCCCGAGTTCCGAAAGATGTTCGAAATCTTGGGGGACGGAATCTTCAACGCCGATTTCGAGTTGTGGGAGCTTCACCGGAGAACCACTCTTTCGATGCTGACTCACCCCGAATTCCCGGATTTCTTGGAGGTCAATGTTTGGCACAAGGTGCAAACCGGCCTCTTGCCGGTTCTCGATTATTTTGCGGAAAACGGAGATTATTTCGATTTGCAGGATGTTTTCCAGCGGTTAACTTTTGATGGTATTTGCAAATTAGTGCTGGACTACGATCCATGCAGCTTGTGCGTTGACTTACCCTACATTCCGTCGGAAAAGGCATTCAACGATGCCATCGAGGCGCTACTGTACCGGCACGTACTTCCCGAGACTATTTGGAAGCTGCTCAAATGGCTGCAGATAGGTACGGAGAGGAAGCTTCTAGAAGCGTGGAAGGCGTTCGACGAATTCATATACCCGCTTATCCCTAATTCTTCGAAAGAAGAAAGCGACGATAATTACAACATGTTGGCGTCTTTTCGAAAGGCGTACGAAGAGAAATTATCGACCGGTTTGAGTACTACTACAACAACTACGGACTTTCTGAGGGACACTGCGTTGAGTTTGATGCTTGCAGGTCGAGATACAACGAGTACTTGTCTGACGTGGCTTTTCTGGCTAATCGCTACGAACCCTTCAACCGAAACGAAGATTCTTGAAGAAATCGAGACCGAATTAAATCTTCATCAAGAAGACAAGAAATGGAGATCGTTCAGTGTGGAAGAGTCGCGAAAGTTGATTTATCTACACGGGGCTTTGTGCGAGTCTTTGAGGCTATTCCCTCCGGTGGCTTTGGAGCATAAAGCTCCGATTGAACCCGACATTCTTCCGAGCGGTAATCAACTAAAACCGAATACTAAAGTGATAGTTTCGTTCTATTCGACCGGAAGAATGGAGTCGGTGTGGGGAAAAGATTGCTTGGAGTTCAAGCCAGAGAGATGGATTTCGGATAGTGGCAGGACAAAGCACGAGCCTTCTTACAAGTTTCCGGCATTTAATGCCGGACCAAGAACTTGTCTCGGCAAAGAGATGGCGTTCGCTCAAATGAAAATGGTGGCGGCTACGATTATATATCGTTACAAGATTGAGCTTCTGGAAGGTCGTGGTTATCCGGTTGTTTCTCCTCGTGACTCCATTATACTACAAGCCAAACATGGATTGAAGGTCAGGTTATCTACAAGAAATTATTAATGTCTGATTAACTAAAGAAGCTGTCGAATTTGGTGTTTTGTTTTAAAATCAAGATTTGGTGTCTTAGCATTGTAAATTATGGTGTAAGAGATTTATAATTGATGTAAGGGCAAATTATAACCTTGAGCCATATGCTGAAATTACGAAAAAGTCTCTCATGTTTGGGTAATTACAACTACCCCTCAATTATGTATTGTGATATGTCAAACTTATCTACTGATGAAGGAGGGTTTAAGGCAATACACAATTGAACGAGTGGTTGTGCTTATCAAAAAACGAGCGATTTCTTTTCGTAATTTCAGCTTATTTCGAGAGTGACCGTAATTTGTCCGGAATAGTAATGTTTGTGGTCGGTGATTGTGTGGTGTGAAACGTTTCAAGATAAAGGCACATGTGATTGATTGCCTTTTACATCAGTATTTCAGTTCTATGAATATTTGCTTGAGATTTTGAATTCAAGTTCGAAGTGCATTATTACATTTTTATTTATTAGTATTAAAAATTAAAATTATATTCGTAATTGATATTGTCAGAAAAGCTGATTCGGCATATTGGGCTCGGCCCAATATTTATTATTTTTAGCCCAACCGAAAGCAAACCCATGTAATTCAAATTAAGCAGGAAACTCCATCATACTAAAGTTAAAAAAATGGTAACTCCCAACGTTCCTAAACAATATCCGTTTTTCAAATTTGCACAAATGTCAAGAAATTTAATAAACATGTCTTGATTTTAGGAAAATCAGTATTGTAGACTAAAATGTCCTTATTTACTAGTTAATTTAAAGAGAGTGTTGAACAGTTAATAAGATGACACAACGTTGTAATTCTAAAAAAAATCTCAAAAGTGACAAATACTGTGAAACGGGGATGGTGAAGGGTTCATATCATAATCGCAAAGGATTATTGTCTCTCTAGCTAACCATGTCTTGCTGCAATAACTTCCTCAATTATTCATTCATATCTGCCCACTCAAATGTTTTTTGAGCATTTTTCATATTTTTATTTTTCAATAATCCTAATAATTTGCTTATTGTAAAGCACGATAATTATTTATTTATTTATTAAGTAACTTAATTATGCATAGGAATTGTTTTATTTGATCAAAAAAATGTAATTATATGTGTACTAATAATTTATGACATTAGT
Organism: Erythranthe guttata; assembly: GCF_056151865.1. Classification (NCBI taxonomy): domain Eukaryota; kingdom Viridiplantae; phylum Streptophyta; class Magnoliopsida; order Lamiales; family Phrymaceae; genus Erythranthe; species Erythranthe guttata. The sequence goes on along the minus strand of NC_142545.1, from coordinate 17,415,123 downwards.
GCGTAACAAGGGATAATTAACAATTATAGTGGGGAATATGTTAATTAATTAGCATATCTTATTGAAAATTTGTGAAATTATTATTTGTACACAACTAATATTCATTAACTATACGAGTCATGCTAATTAGTTATATCCAGCCTAAATTGCAGTTTCCTTACCTAAATGTGAGGCATTGCACTTAATTTTTGCCCAACTGCTGCCAATTTTTGATATCGATCGACAAGAGAGATCGTAAACGTTTTCGTTTTATTATAAAGGCAACGGATTGATAACATGCAAACATATTGTAAAAACACGAAAAATCCAAATCCAAGCTCTAATGGCCATCTTTGAATACCCTGATCTTTTCTTGTTTATCCTCACCATAATTATTTTACTTTTTGTTTGGCGTACTAAAATCCGGAAAAAAACCTCGTTGCCCACGAACTGGCCACTGGTCGGAATGCTGCCGGCGATTCTTCAGAACTGCCACTGGATCCACGCCTATTTCACGGAGATTCTCATTGAATCCGGCGGCACATTTATTCCCCGGGGTTTTCAACATGGATATGTTGGTTACTTGTGACCCTAAAAATATCCACCATATTTTCAGCAGAAACTTCTCGAACTATCCAAAGGGTCCGGAATTCAAGAAGATGTTCGAAATCTCGGCAGACGGGATTTTCAACGCCGATTTTGAGTTATGGGAGCTTCACTGGAGAACCACTCTCTCGTTCTTGAACCACACGAAGTTTTACGACTTGTTGGAGCGTTCCATTTGGGAAAAGGTGGAAAAAGGGCTTTTGCCGGTTCTTGACAATTTTTCGAGACAAGGGATTGATTTTGATTTACAAGATATATTTCAAAGGTTCACTTTCGATAGTATATGTAATTTGGTGTTGGATTTCGATCCATGCAGCTTGTGCGTCGACATGCCACTTATTCCATGCGAGAAGGCGTTTAACGACGCCATCGAAGCCCTATTGTACAGGCATGTACTGCCGGAGAGCATATGTAAGCTGCAAAAATGGCTGAGAATTGGTAAAGAAGGGAAGCTTATCGAAGCTTGGAAGGCGTTCGACGAATTCATATATCCGTTAATTAAGGAGGGAGAGCGTAAAAAAGACGACGATTATAGCTTGTTAGCATCATTTCGAAAGGCCTACGTTGTCAAAGATTTGAACAATGAAAATAGACGGCGAGTGCCTGATCAAATTGATCAGGTCATGTAGGAACAAGGTTCAAGTCTACCGGTCTGTTAGGATGCGAAGAAAAAACAATTATTAATAATGGTAATTGTTTTAGTGGTGGTTCGAGAACTACGACTAGTGATTTTTTAAGGGACACTACGTTGAGTTTGATGTTCGCGGGTAGAGATACAACAAGCACTTGTCTCACGTGGCTTTTCTGGCTAATCGCCACAAACCCTTCAACCGAAATGAAGATTCTTGAAGAAATCGAGGCCGAATTCAAGAAATGGAGATCGTTCAATGTGGAAGAGTCGCGTAGGTTGATTTACCTACACGGGGCTTTGTGCGAGTCTTTGAGGCTGTTCCCTCCTGTGGCATTGGAGCATAAAGCTCCGATTGAACCCGATAATCTGCCAAGTGGCGAATACATAAAATCGAATGCGAAAGTGATAGTTTCGTTCTATTCGACGGGAAGAATGGAGTCGGTATGGGGAAACGATTGCTCGGAGTTCAAGCCAGAGAGATGGATTTCGGATAGTGGTTTGATAAAACACGAGCCTTCTTACAAGTTTCCGGCATTTAATGCCGGACCGAGAACTTGTGTCGGCAAAGAAATGGCTTTTGTATATGGTGGCAGCTACAATCATATATCGTTACAAGATTCAGCTTGTGGAGGGTAATGATGTAATTTCTCCACGTGACTCTATCATACTTCAGGCAAAGCATGGATTGAAGGTCACGTTATCCAAAAGAAATGCCAAACTAACTAATTAATTAATTAATTAGGGGAAATGAGGGATAACTCCCTAGTTTTGAAAATATATAGGGAAAGGTCCTAAGGATTTTTCTTTGCTAGTCAAAAACCCAAATTTTAATCTTAATTTGATAGACCTCCCTAGACAAATTGAAATACCAGTTTTACCCTTTTAGTTACAATTTAAAACCTTAAATTTCACCAACTCTCCTTAATTTCTCTCTCCCTTCCCACGGCCGTTTTCTTTTCTCTCTCTCTCTCCCACGCTTCTCTTCTCTCTCTCTCAAAATTCTTGTTCTCTTATCTCTCACCTCCCACCGTCGCTTCTCCGCTTCCCCGCCTTCTCCGTCGCTCTGCTTCTCCGCCGCTCCGCCTTCTCCGTCACTTCGCCTTCTCCGCTGCTCTGCCGCTCTGCCGTGCTCCGTCGTGCTCTGTTGCTCCGTGGTGCTCCGCCGTGCTCCGCTGCTCTGCCGTGCTCCGCTGCTCCGTTGCCGGCCGTCGTTGCTCCTCCCACCGTCTTGAACTCGGTACTAATTCACTTCACTTTTTTTAAGTTATTTTTTTAATTTATGAATGCCAATCCATTTTTAATTTATTTTTCGAAGATCTGAATTCTTATCACTATTTCACCTTATTTTATTATTTTTTTTATGAAACAAACTGAATTCGAAATTTTTAAATTGTGTAAGATCTAATAGTGAATTTTAGATCTCGAATTGGTGGTTTTCGATTCGTATATATTTACTGTATTTATTTAAAAAAAAACCAGATCTACTATGTTTTTGAAGATCTATGAACAATTAATATTAAAATATTTTTCTTTGGATTAATTTAATTTTTTATTATAAATCATATGTAATTTAATTTTTGTATTTATTTGAAGATGATTCGAAATGCCTAAAATGTGAGAGCTTTGTTTTTGTATAATGAAAATTTAACCAGTAGTGGTTACTTACATTGGTGATTTGAGTCAGGTGAATATACAGTTATATTTAGTCATATACAGTCATATATAGTCAGTCACATGTAGTCATGTATAGTCATGACTACATGTAACTATACATGACTATATATAGGACTTGTAGTATAATATAGTCATTTGTAGTCGATTTTAGTTCAGTAAATTTATCAACAAAAACAATCATGTTTTTTTTGTATTTTTTATGTAATTTGATTTTTTATTATAAATCATATATAATTTTTTTTTTTGTATTTATTTGAAGATGATTTGAAATGCCTAATGTGTGAGAGCTTTGTTTGTCTGTAATAGAAATTTAACCAGTAGTGGTTATTTACATGAGTGATTTGAGTCAGGTGAATATACAGTTCTATTTAGTCATATACAGTCATATATAGTCAGTCACATGTAGTCATGTATAGTCATGACTACATGTAACTATACATGACTATATATAGGACTTGTAGTCTACTATAGTCATTTGTAGTCGATTTTAGTTCAGTAAATTTATCAACAAAAAAATCATGTTTTTTTTGTATTTTTCATGTAATCTAACTCGCATGTTCCATTTTGCTATTTAACTCGTATTTTTTTTGTCGCAGGTTTTGCTTTTATTATAGTTTTATGACATGCATAGACTAAAATTCGATGAAGTGCCTTTGTGAAGTTGGATTCATGCTACAGTACTCCAGACTTATGCCACTTATATAACTATAGATAATTGTATATAACTATAGTCACGTGTAGTAACATATATTTATATGTATGTTATGTGTTTTTTAATGTATAGTAATGTGTGTTCATGTTTTGAAGATTATATGCATGTGATTGTGTTTTTTTCATTTTTTTTGGGTTAGTTGATTTATAATATCAAGATTAAATTGTGAATTTTGTTGTTTGTTTAAATTAATTTTGGGGTAAAAAGACAGTACATGATTACATATAACTATACATGACTGTGGTATACTATAGTCATATATAGTCAATTCAGTACAGTAAATTTATCAAAAAAAAAATAAAAAAATTAAAATATTAAAAATTACAAAATTAAAAAAAAAATAAAAAAAAATAAAAAAATAAAAAAAATTAAAAAAGTTAAAAAAATTAAAAAAAAAATTAAAAAATTAAAAAAATTAAAAAAATAAAAAATTATAAAAATTAAAAATTAAAAAAAATTAAAAAATAAAAAAAAATACAAAATACGATATATATAAAAAATAATAATAAAATAAGAATTTATATTTTTTATTAAAATAATCTAGAAAAATGATAAATGTAGGCCCAAAATGCTAAATGCAGTTCAGCATTATGCTGAATATAGGGACGGAAATACTGAATGCAGTTGGGCGAAAATTGCACTTAAGGGCACAATAGTATTTTTGCATCTCCAGGGGGGTATCTCAAAGGAAGAATTTTAGGGGTGGACCTATCCCTATATATTTTTCATTCTAGGGGTGTATATCAAATGGACCCAATTAATTAAGCAAGAGTTTCTGTAAAAATAAGCTAGATGAGCTATAGGTAAATAAAGCAAGTAATATATATATATATATATATATATATATATATATATATATATATATATATATATTGTTAAGTGTATATTTATACACTTAATTGTATCTTTTAATTGGAGCTTTTGATGTGTTTTTACGATAATTGGTGCTTAATTTGGTTATTATTTGTATTTTAGGTGCAAATTGAAGAATTGGCAACTTTTGGGGTGAAAACTGCAATTTCGGAGAAAGAGTGGGCCAAAAGTAAAAAAGGCAAAATTCTGGAGAATCAAGGACCGCGCGGCCGTGCGGATTTTAGGCATAAATCTCACACGGCCGTCCGGATGGTCGAATTGGCGCAGTGAAGGAATCCTAATTACACAAGGAAACCGGCCCTATTATATTTTTACACCCTATTTAAAGGCCACAAGCACACAATTAGAGATATTTTTTACCTTTTAACTTTAATCTTTAGGTTTTTATTTTTCATCTTTCTACACGCGATCAAGGAGCACAAGAACGAAGACGAAGACTTGACGAATCTTCATCCTAGTTCCCCTCTTTGACTTTTATTTATAGCTTTTATGATTTTTATTACTTTTATTATGTTTTTCGTTATGAGTAGCTAAGTTTTTAATCTAGGATTTTGTTGGAACCCTATGTGGGGATTGTGAACCCGTTTTCTTGAGATTATGCAATTATGATTTTATGATTATTTCTTATACTTGTTATGATTGTTAGTGCATGAACTTGATCAATTTATGTGCTTTATCTGTGATTATTGGGATTGACTTGACAGAGCTATTTTGATAATTAGACGGTAAGTATAAGAGCCTTCGAGTAGTTTTCACCGGATGAGTGTGTCAATTGCATGTGGTGTCGTAGACATACAGATATCACCTTAGGTAGCCATTTACGAGACTTGTGAGTTAATGCTTTATTTATAATTGGTTTGCATAGACATATAGTGAATCGTTTATGAATAATAGACTCATAATACACGCGACAGCGGGTTATGAGTAAATTAGTGTCTCGGGTTAATAATCATGAATCATATATTTCATAATTGAGGGGTTTTGGGTGAGCAATTCTTGCATAGGGGGAAGATAAAATCCTAGATCCGTTTCATATTGATATTTTCTCGTAATTAATTGTTTTCTTAATTAGTTTAATTTATTTAGTTAATTAATTTGACAACCTTGCGTAGGCTGGATAAAAATCGTAATTGTTAAAATTTGGTACTTAGGATTAAATAATTTGCGTATTCCCTGTGGGATCGACATCCGACTCTCACGAGTCTACTTTACTACTTGTTTGCGATACGTACACTTGCGTGTGGGTATTTAGCACCCAACAAGTTTTTGGCGCCGTTGCCGGGGAATACGGCTAAATTATCTATTTATCCTAATATTAAATTTGAGCAATTTTTCTTACTTCAGCCGTTTTTATTTATTTTATTTTATTATTGTTTTTGCTTATTTTATTTTTATTATTTTTGTTTTAGGTACTTTTTATGCGAATGGAAGAAGAGAATAATCGTAGGGGAGATGACCAAGGGCACCTACTGAATGCGGCAGGAAATATCGTCAACGAGCAAGAGCAACAGCAGCTCATTAATCCACCACATCGTCAACGAGCCTTGCATGAGTACACCGTTCCAACACTCAATGGGTTCCAATCGAGCATCCAGCAGCCCCCCGTTGAAGCCAACAATTTCGAAATTCGAGCGGGACTCCTTACTATGCTCCAAAACAATGGGTTGTTCAGCGGATTAGCTCATGAAGATCCGCATCTCCACTTGGTCAATTTTCTCGAAACGTGTGATTCGCACAAGATGAACGGAGTATCTCCTGAAGCACTGCAACTCCGCCTTTTCAAGCACTCTTTGCAAGGAGCAGCCCGAGAATGGTTACAAACTCGTGCACCGCACTCCATCTCATCTTGGCCCCAGCTAGCACAGCTCTTCATGAATACGTACAACTCCCCAACCAAAACTGAGAGAATCCGGAGAGAAATACAAAACTTCTTACAAGAAGCCGGTGAAGCGCTGTTCGAGACGTGGGAGCGATTCAAACAATTAATTCGGAGATGCCCCAATCATGGTCTTCAAGAGTGGCGGCAACTTCAAATATTTTATGACGGATTGCAAGATAATTCGAGAACGTTGCTCGATTCAGCAGCTGGCGGTATGTTCATGAGCTTGACCTATGACGAAGCATACGAACTTTTGGAGCGAATCGCTAGGAATAAATACATGCGGGCATCAGACCGGTCAAATAGCGGAGCCAATAAGACGGGAGGAATTTTAGAGTTAGACGGGGTCACCGCAATCACCGCCCAGTTAGAAAAGCTATCCAAGCAAGTAGCAGCTTTGTAGACTCAACAAGTCCATGCAGTCCAAGGTCCCGACCGGTGCTTAGAAGAAACGGAGTCTCTAAATTACGTGAATGACACCAACCGACAACAGAGGAACCCGTACTCCAACACTTATAATCCGGGATGGAAAGATCACCCCAACTTTGGATGGGGAGGAAATCAGCAAGGACAAAGGCCAGCTCCCGGATTCCAAAATCCGCCTCAAGCTCAACCTCAAGGTGGAGATCTCGCAAATATCTTGGCGCAATTTATGACAACCACTCAAGCCGCCATCCAAAATTTGGAAACACAGATGGGTCAACTTGCAACCCAGCTAAACGCGAGGCCATTGGGAGCACTGCCGTCGAATACGGAAGATCCTCGAAAGAGCAACATCGAGCAGTGCAATGCAGTAAGTTTGCGAAATGGGAGGCAATTAGAGGAAGGTCCTAAAAATTCCGTTGCACCACCGCCTATTGTAGAGGAGCCCAAAGAAAAGACCGAGGTCGGGCCAAGCAACACAAAGATCGCAGTAAGTGAATATACTCCCAAGGTACCCTTCCCTCAACGTTTTCAAAACTCCAAGCTTGATATGCAATTTCAGTTATTTTTGGATTATCTTAAAAAGTTGCATGTTAATATTCCTTTTGTTGAGGCACTTAAGCATATGCCGAATTGGGTTAAGTTTATAAAGGAACTTGTATCGAAGAAGATGAGGCTTCCGGAGTGTGCAGCAATCATAGACCTCAATGAGCAAAGTAGTGCTATCCTTGCAAATAAAATTCCACAGAAGCTTAGAGATCCGGGGAGTTGTACCATTCCATGCACAATAGGTACTAGGTATTTTGGGCGGGCGTTGTGTGATCAAGGGGCGAGCGTAAATTTAATGCCTTTATCAATTTATGAGAAATTGAACTTAGGAGAAATTAAGCCCACTTCCGTGACCTTGCAGCTAGCCGATAGATCTTTTACTCACCCTTTAGGTATAGTGGAGGATGTATTGGTCAAGGTAGATAAGTTTATACTCCCGGCCGATTTTCTAGTACTAGACATAGAGGAAGATGAAAATATTCCCCTTATCTTAGGACGCCCCTTCTTAGCAACCGGTAGGTCAATTATTGATGTAGGAAAGAGAGAGCTAAGAATGAGTGTGGGGGAAGAAACAGTGATCTTCAAGATGTACCGGGTGGATGAAAAGCCTATTACGGCTAATGGATGTTATCTTCTTGATGAGGTAAGTGATTCTAAACTTTTTCCTGTTGAATTACATGATTTAAATTTTTTTGTGGATACTAATGTGCATGTAGGAGAACATAAGAAAAAGGTTGAGTTGGTTACAACACCTACTCAAAACACCGTGATAAAAGACGATGTTGGCAAGCCTCATGACATCAAGAAGAATAAATTCAAGGGCAGTCCTAAGCGAACCAGTCGAAAGAAGAATCGGATCAACCCATTTATTCAAGACTTTCTCCAAAAGGAAGTTAGGAGATGGGTTCAAAAGCTAAGGAATTGAAGAAGAGGAACAAAGTCTGGCTGAAGACTATAAACTTAGCGCTTCTCGGGAGGCAACCCGAGCTTTCGTTTTTCTTTTCTTTTATTTTATTTTTTTATTTTATTATTTGTGTTTTTATTTATTTAACTTGTTAGTGTTTGCTCTTATTTTATTTCAGCTTTGAAAAAAAAAAAAAAAAAAAAAATTTTAGGGGCACTAATAGGAAGTTTTTATTTTGCAGGGACCTAATTGCAATTATTCACACGGCCGTGCAAGAAAAGGGCAGGAATCTCACACGGACGTGTGAGATTTCGGGGAAGCTACTGCCCAAAATAGGAAAAGGGCACGGCCGTGCGGATTTTACACCTAAATCTCGCACGGCCGTGCGAAATTTGAAGAGGCTACTGCCCAAAATTGGAAAATGGCACGGCCGTGCGGATTTTTCACCTAAATTTCGCACGGCCGTGCGGAAAAAAAAAAAAAAAAAAAAAAAAACAATTTCCATAATTCCCAAATCCCCTCTCTCCCCCACTTCGAACCCTCCCTTCTTTTTTTCGAAATTTTCCCTTTTCTTTGACAAATTTCACCGAAAATTTACCATATAATACGTAATCAAAGGGGTTTGTTGTTGATTTGCGCAGGGAGATTCAAGAACGGTGCAATTTTCTCGAAAAACCTATTCCACCAAGAACGCCCACAAGGTGTTCGACGATTTTCCCGCACCGATTATTGAGCCGGTACTCGAGCTATTGGAGGATGACGAGGAGGATGATGCTCATGCACATGGTGGAGTTGGTGAGCAACCCGACGATGGTCCCGCCGTTTAAACAGGTGTTTTCTATCCTTAAACTTTGGGCGAATCACATTGAGGGCAATGTGAATTTTAAGTTTGGGGGTGGTTATATTTGTGTTTTGCTTGTTTGTTAGTTTGCTTGCGTTATTTTTTTTGTTTTAGTTATCGTTTTATTACTCGAAAAAAAAAAAAGAAAAAAAAAATCGATGCATCGATGAATTATGATGATGGGAGATGGTCAATGTTTGATGATGAGATTACTTGTTTTATGTGATAAGGAGTAGATATTTGTTTAGCTTTCGATTCAACGGAACGTAGAAGTGAATTATTGCTAGGAATCACGCCTTATGCATTGCTTTGGTTGAATGTTTTGTATTTTAAATTTGGAATTTATTTGTGCTAAATCATGCTTTGTTCGGTTTTAAATCTCACCTTAGGACATTTATGATACGAAGTGTTGGGTAGTAAGTGATTTGGGATATGATTTGGGCCTTCTTTGAACCGTTTGAGCCTTTCAAGCCTACCCTTTTTGTCAAATTATCCTTAGAACCTTGATTTGAGCCTCAGAGAAAAGGTGTTCTTTCTTTTAGCCAATATGTGGAAGGTAGAAAAGTGGAGATTGTTGAATAATTATCCCTTGGAGCACTACACCAAAATGAAGATTTTCTAACGGCATAAATTTATTGTTTGTAACAGATATAGGCCGTTGGAAATTTCTAACGATAGTTGCCCGTTAGAATTTCAATTTATATGTTACTATTAATAATAAATATATATTTTTAATTGAAAATGTATTTGTAACGGTATTTAAGTGTTAGCTACAACTTTAACCGGACTTATATTCTAAATTTTTTTTTGACAACTTTAACCGGACTTATATTCTAAATATTATATATATATATATATATATATATATATATATATATATATATATATATATATATATATATATATATATATATATATATATATATTAAAATTATATTAATGGGTCAATTTAATTAAGAATGAAAAGAGCATTCCTCTGCTCTTCCATTAAATATTAAATAAAAATGTGATAATAGAGTGAATTTTCAACAGTAGAGTGTGTGCACGATAGAGAAAGCAGTTCTGAGTTAGATTGAAAATGGAGAAACGGCGAGAAGAGGAGAAAGGCGCCACAAATCTGTAATGGCAACACCACAACCACCGAAGAGGTATGTTCCCCCACACCTTGATTTGTACATCATTTAGGATTTAGAATCTAGGGTTTTCATTTTCTCGCGAACCGTCAACCACGACACTTAATCCCTCTCGAATTCAATTGCGGATGTTGGTGTGGCAACGATGGAAGCAATTTGAGCGACACAAGAAATATCCGGTTTTAATTTGTATTTTCTTCGAGAATTGATTTTAATTGTCCCCAATTTTTTTTTTGTTATTTTATCTTGGATGTGAGAATGATATGATATTCACTAATATGATAAAAGGTTGATTGCTAACCTCCTAAAGTATACTCTTTTTGGATTCTGATTTTTTTATGGATACCATTATGTGTGTTTTATGAATTTTGGAATAGAAAGATAATTAATTTTGGAATTAGGGATTTTACATTGCATTTAGATTGCCCGCTTATTAATATAGGATAGAAGTATTTTACAGTTAAGCATTTCTAGTTTAATGGCTTCGCATGATAATAGTTTGAAAGGGCAGAGGGACTCTTGACTTGAAAATGAGAGATGAAGAGCATAGTAATAGTTTTAAAGGGCATGGTAATAGTTTGAAAGGGCAGATGGACTCCTAACTTTAAGTGCAGGTGCATATTACTATATTAGTGTCATTTGATTTTGGATTGAGAGAGTGAGGAACACTGTCTTAGTTTCTTTGCTTGCTTTACTGCCCTAGTTTTACTAGTCTGCATACATAAAACACGCACACATATAGATACACACACAAGCACTGGTTACATGCTTGTGATCTGCATAAATGAAACTTAGCTTCTTCAGGGATTTTATACCCCTTTGTCTCTCAAACTTAGTAGATCTTGTTTTTTATTGGATATGTTCTTATTTCAATGCTCATGTGGTTGTATTAAACTGTCTACTATTTGTTAAGAAATTTTCCATCTTTCTTCTGAGTTAATTTGAGATATAGCAGATACTTTGATAACTATACAATGTTTTTTAATAAATCTGTTACAGGAGATCGATGGATTGGAAAATTCAATTTTGTTGAGACACGTTCATATTGGCATATATTTATAAGAAATGACATAATGCGGAGCTTTCTTATATTGTACCTTTAGGTAAACATCAATTGTTATTCGTCCTTATATTTTAATTATCTTATTCTCTAACGTAGCAAATCATCTCGGTTTCAATTTATTTTATTCTGATCATAGTTGCTTGGAATTGATCTGGTGATTTAAGAGGTACAATTGATGGAAATGTATTCCATGAACTATCAAGCATTTTCATCATAGTAGCCGCATTAAAATTCGTACAAGGTAACAAGATAAAATATGTTAATCTTCTTACATTCTGTTTGATTCTCAAATATTTTATGTATTTTAAATGTTCAAAATTGTTATGCAGCAGTTCTCGATATTGTCATGAGCTGGAAAGCAAGAAAGAGCATGTAAGTGCATGTAAAGCTGGATACATACTAAAGTTTGTTTCTGTATCTACAGGTGATTGTGTTGCCAATTACATATGCATATAGTTGGAAAAACTCCTACTAAATTCGCACAAACCATTAAGACTTTCTTTAGCAATAGGGGTCGCCTTCTTTATTCATAATACATTTTTAATTTACTTGTCTCCAAATAAGCTCTCCGGTTTGGTTGTTTATGTTTCTTTTGCCCCGAATATCTGCAGAGGTTTCGATCATTATAGTTTTCACAATTATCTCTTATTTTAAATTATATACCTGTTAATTGAAATTCACTGGCCTTTGTAGATTTGATCTAATAAGGACAAGAAGACAACATAATTTTTTCCGATGTGGAACGAAATAACTCTGAGTTTCAGAGAAGAGAACTATACAAGCAGATCTTTCAAAATCGTTGATGTGAGTCATAGTTACCACCTTAATTAATCTTTTGGATATGTGTTTTATATTTCAATTCTACTAAAGACTGATGGATACTAAGTACTTTTATGTTGGCAGATGTGATGAATATTTATATGAAGACACTATCTGAAGATGATGATAATGAACTTATTACTCATGCATGCAAGAGCATTCTTGGCATTATAAAAGGTTTGGGTACAATGGATCTTTTAGATACTTATGTTAATGTATATATGTTAATGTATATGAAAGATAGGATGCAGTGAAAAAAATATTGTAATAGTTGATAGTAATGGATATTTTTTGTACTTTGGTTTGATTTTTGTGTGTAAATGGTGGAGAAATATATTTTGTACTAAATGTTTATTCTAATAAAATAATTTGAGTTTATTCTATGTGGGTATTATTTTATTTATGATTTATATTATTAGTATTTATAAATTTTAAATCAGGTGAAAATTAAAAAATCATAAAAATAATTATTTTCATAATCTTTTAATTTTTCTAACGGCATTGTCCGTTAGAAATTTAATTATTAGTGTTACACGAAGAACCGTTGGAACAATATTTCTAACGGACATAACCGTTAGAATATTTATTTTTCTAACGGACTTTTTTAATTTTGCTAACGGTTATATGTGTTAGAAAATTAGAGCCTTCAATTTCTAACGCAGTATTTCTCACGGTTTTTCGCCGTTAGAAAAATTATTTCTAACGGATATATTCGTTAGAAAATGGCCTTTTTGGTGTAGTGGAGGTCGATCGAAAATTCTTATAAGATCTTTCTTCTTCTTCTTCTTCGAAAAAAAAAAAAAAAAAAATTTATCGAAAAAAAAAAGAAAAAAAAAATAGAGAAAAGATATATATATATATATATATATATATATATATATATATATATATATATATATATATATATATATATATATATATATGTGCATCCTTATATATATATATATATCTAAATTCTTCGATTCGAAAAAAAAAAAAAAAAAAAAAAAAAATTGAAAAAGAAGAAGAAGAATAGATTAGAAGGGAGAAATAAGGACTAGTTGTTGAATTGTGTTGAAAACTCGATCCATTGACTAAAAGGCAAAAGTATTGACGTGTGAATTTTGGAGTCGAGTTTATTAAAGTCCCTAGAGGTGAATTCATTGTTTCAAACGCCTATCTTTCAAATTTTGGCGTAATCACCTCATTTCAAGAAAAATTAGCCACACATACCCATATTACCTACCTCGGACCAAAGAGCCTAACAATTGAAAGCCACAAAGTCCCAATGATCCCAATAGCTTATTGTTCAATATTAGTTGAGTTGAATAATTTGGTGAGTATTTGGAGTCAAATATATGCATGTAAGTATAAATTTTCTCTATTTTTAACTTGCAAATATTGGATACTTGAAGCAATTGTATGATTTGTGGTTTCTGGTAATAGTGAGTGACTACGTGCCGTTGAATGTTAAGCTTGCGAATACTTAGGAATTATCATCATAACTGCAAGTTCTGAAAACATGAAGTTGACCAATCGATCTATGTAATGAGATGTATAGTCGTGTTTTGTGTTCTTACATTGATTTTACTTGAGGACAAGCAAAAGTTCAAGTTTGGGGGTGTGTTAAGTGTATATTTATACACTTAATTAAATTGGAGCTTTTGATGTGTTTTTACGATAATTGGTGCTTAATTTGGTTATTATTTGTATTTTAGGTGCAAATTGAAGAATTGGCAACTTTTGGGGTGAAAACTGCAATTTCGGAGAAAGAGTGGGCCAAAAGTAAAAAAGGCAAAATTCTGGAGAATCAAGGACCGCGCGGCCGTGCGGATTTTAGGCATAAATCTCACACGGCCGTCCGGATGGTCGAATTGGCGCAGTGAAGGAATCCTAATTACACAAGGAAACCGGCCCTATTATATTTTTACACCCTATTTAAAGGCCACAAGCACACAATTAGAGATATCTTTTACCTTTTAACTTTAATCTTTAGGTTTTTATTTTTCATCTTTCTACACGCGATCAAGGAGCACAAGAACGAAGACGAAGACTTGACGAATCTTCATCCTAGTTCCCCTCTTTGACTTTTATTTATAGCTTTTATGATTTTTATTACTTTTATTATGTTTTTCGTTATGAGTAGCTAAGTTTTTAATCTAGGATTTTGTTGGAACCCTATGTGGGGATTGTGAACCCGTTTTCTTGAGATTATGCAATTATGATTTTATGATTATTTCTTATACTTGTTATGATTGTTAGTGCATGAACTTGATCAATTTATGTGCTTTATCTGTGATTATTGGGATTGACTTGACAGAGCTATTTTGATAATTAGACGGTAAGTATAAGAGCCTTCGAGTAGTTTTCACCGGATGAGTGTGTCAATTGCATGTGGTGTCGTAGACATACAGATATCACCTTAGGTAGCCATTTACGAGACTTGTGAGTTAATGCTTTATTTATAATTGGTTTGCATAGACATATAGTGAATCGTTTATGAATAATAGACTCATAATACACGCGACAGCGGGTTATGAGTAAATTAGTGTCTCGGGTTAATAATCATGAATCATATATTTCATAATTGAGGGGTTTTGGGTGAGCAATTCTTGCATAGGGGGAAGATAAAATCCTAGATCCGTTTCATATTGATATTTTCTCGTAATTAATTGTTTTCTTAATTAGTTTAATTTATTTAGTTAATTAATTTGACAACCTTGCGTAGGCTGGATAAAAATCGTAATTGTTAAAATTTGGTACTTAGGATTAAATAATTTGCGTATTCCCTGTGGGATCGACATCCGACTCTCACGAGTCTACTTTACTACTTGTTTGCGATACGTACACTTGCGTGTGGGTATTTAGCACCCAACATATATATACACGTACAGTCAGTGACGAATTCAGGATTTTTACCAAGAGTGTTCGAAATTAAATATATAAAAAATATAATGGTGCAGTAAATATTTATGGGGTTCGGGGGCAACCCGATTTTTTTTTTAATATTATACACGTAAATTTAAAAATATTTTTTCATCTTACCAATGAAAATATGTAATAACTTCAAATTTAAAAAGATTATTTACAAATTTTGGGAAAATTAGGAAATATTTAGACAGAAAATTGGTGAAAATGTGCTGCAAAATATATATTTCATTAGGAGATTTTATTTTTTTCAAATATCAAAAAGAGATTAAATTCTGAGCGGATCAGGCGGTATTTAATATAAATCGGATTCCACTAATTTGTTGACATGTGGCACTCAAGTCTTAACTCTTAACGCTGATTATAATTAGAGTTAGAGGGGTTATGGGTTTTGCTCGGGTTTTCTTTTTCAATATTTTTCCAATTATTAGAATCATAATTATATTTTTATTTAAACTATCCACGTGTCAATCATTTTATGGCATCTGATTTTCCTATTAAAACAGACCATGCATCCGATCTAAATTTGCATCCTATAAAAAAATACCCACATATTTGGAAATTTAAAAAACAATTGAAATATTCGTATGGTACAAAAAAATTAGAAATTAAATGGCATAGGAAGGGTAAGAAAAAGTTTAGAATTTAAAAAACCAATAGGAAATAGGAAGGGGTAAAAAAAATTATGAGTTGGGACTCAAACTCTTGTCTTTTAGAGGGTTATAGAGCGACCTGTGCATGCCATATCAGCTACAGCAACACATTACAAACTTATCACATTTTAATCGTTATGTAGTATAAATATATAGTTAATATTTTTTTTAAATCAAGGGTGTGCTGCAACACCCTTGCACCATAGTGGATCCGCCACTGCGTACTCGTACATTACTGTTTAATTAATTGGTTTAATTTCCAAACACATAAGCTATATATGGTTAGCTATATATATTTCAAAAAAAATCGCTATTAAAGAAAAAAGAAAGAAATTAGTTATTGTCATTCAAATTCCATAACTAGCTAAATTTTTAGTTTTCATTTTTTTCCTTTTCAATTTTTTAATAGATATGAAAATGATACCTTTAAAATTTATTTAGTTAGTTTGTAGTACTAATAGATTGGATAGGTAAGTTAAATGGTCCTTTTCATTATCTGATCACTAGTTAGTAATGGCCCGCCATATATATAAATCATAATTATGAACTTGTCCACAAATTAATTAGGTTAGTTATAACTTATAACCACTAACTTCATGCATATATGCAGACAAAATTGAATTCTAAATGAATATTTAATTCCTCAATCACCCTACAAAAGCCCTCGATCGAAATTTTTAAGATCAAAATCGGTATAATGCGTAAATGGCCCGTGGTCGATAGATAGGTTAAACCGTAAACTTAACTGTAAGTGTGACATAAGTGTGGGTGATTATATATGGTTCACATTAATACGAGCAACCAAATTGATCAAAGATGGTCTAATTAGTGGAACAATTAGAGAATACAGTATCATTTAACCAGATCGGTCTGTGATAGATCGATGCGGACCCTCTCATCATCTAGAACCAAAATAAAAATAAAAAAAAATAAAAAAAAAATTAAAAATTAAATGTATAGTACTATATATACCCCACAAAAGAGACATTCAACCACCCTCTTTAGAGATGAATCAATAATATTAATATATAATCAATCACTTATTTCACATGTAAGATGTTATCACATCATTCATTTAATTTTAACTACTAATATTGACAAAGACACCGTTTATATAGTTTTTTTTTTTTTTTTTTATGTAAATAGGACTTATCCTCTTGTAGTTTGAGCTTTTGTGAATATAACATTTTATTTTAATATCAGCACATAACCCCTATCGTATTTTACTTAGTAAATAATTATGCAGATTAGGAACAAAAAGTTTTTGAAAGTATAAGAATATTTTATGTACTTATATTAAAATACAAGGAGGTCATGTGCAATATTGAAAATATAAGGAGGTTATATATATATATATATATATATATATATATATATATAAAGTTCAACTGTAGGGGTATTTTTTTTTAAAAGAGCACTCGGATTATTTTAGTTAATACTCATTGATATTGTAATCGTACTATTGGCATATAAAAACGTGCCTGGAACTTTTCTAAGATAAAAACACTCTATGTACGGAAAAAAAAACTTTCTGATATACTCAATTTCGAATATTGTTGGCTAAATTCCTGGATTCGCCACTAACTTCAATGTCGGTGGACATTAGCCGGCACATTCATCGAAGCAATTCCCTTTCCACGGGACATGTACGTGTGATTTGTGCCGAATCCAATATCGACACTTTTCTCGACCTATGACTCAATCAGCTACACTCGAGTGATAATCGATGTCACCTTTTAATAGGTTAAAAGAAAGGCGTAGTACTTTAATTATTATTACGGTTATATTGCACCATAATTTCAAATCTTTCAATTTATTGTAAAACTACCTAACTATAGTACTGTACCTTAATAGTTAATACTCCGTATAAAACTCGCACAATTAATCTCCACCCAGATATTTAAAATTAGTTATTACTTCTTGACTTTTCTTTTTTTTTTTTTTGGAATAAATTCAAAAAAGAAAAAAAGAAAAGTCAAGAAGTAATAAATAAAATAAAAATACAACATACAAAATAAAAATAAAATAATAATCATAAATAAATACATAAATGATGAGCTGGAAAAACAGACGCAACATAAAATTGAATTAACGGATAGCCACAATTTTTTTTTTCAAAAGTAACGTACAGTTGATTCTTCCACAACCATTCAGCTCCAACATATATAGGATATTAATTCCCTGCCTTCATCGTATGATCTCTATTTAATAGTGTTACACACACTACACCAATTGCAAGAGATTCCATAAAAGATTCCCCCCCAAAAAAATAAAAAAATTCAATTAGTCTTAATTCACAAATGGCAATATTATTCATCTTCGTCCCTTTTTTCTTTCTTTACCTCTTCCGCTGCATAAGCGGAAGGTGGAAAAAGAGTTCGTCGGAGCCGACGAACTGGCCGCTGGTCGGGATGCTGCCGGCGGCTATTCAGAATCTGCACCGCATACACGATTACGCAACCACGGTTCTAACCGAGTGTGGCGGTACTTTCGAGTTCAAAGGCCCCTGGTTCTGCCACGTGGACATGGTTGTCACAAGCGACCCTGCAAACATCCACCACATTTTCAGCAGAAACTTCTCGAACTATCCGAAGGGCCCCGAGTTCCGAAAGATGTTCGAAATCTTGGGGGACGGAATCTTCAACGCCGATTTCGAGTTGTGGGAGCTTCACCGGAGAACCACTCTTTCGATGCTGACTCACCCTGAATTCCCGGATTTCTTGGAGGTCAACGTTTGGCACAAGGTGCAAACCGGCCTCTTGCCGGTTCTCGATTATTTCGCGGACAGCGGAGATTATTTCGATTTGCAGGATGTTTTCCAGCGGTTGACTTTTGATGGTATTTGCAAATTAGTGCTGGACTACGATCCATGCAGCTTGTGCGTCGACTTGCCGTACATTCCGTCGGAAAAGGCATTCAACGATGCGATCGAGGCGCTACTGTACCGGCACGTACTTCCCGAGACTATTTGGAAGCTGCTCAAATGGCTGCAGATAGGTACGGAGAGGAAGCTTCTAGAAGCGTGGAAGGCGTTCGACGAATTCATATACCCGCTTATCCCTAATTCTTCGAAAGAAGAAAGCGACGATAATTACAACATGTTGGCGTCTTTTCGAAAGGCGTACGAAGAGAAATTATCGACCGGTTTGAGTACTACTACAACAAAAACAACTCGGGACTTTCTGAGAGACACTGCGTTGAGTTTGATGCTTGCGGGTCGAGATACAACGAGTACTTGTCTCACGTGGCTTTTCTGGCTAATCGCTACGAACCCTTCAACCGAAACGAAGATTCTTGAAGAAATCGAGACCGAATTAAACCTTCATCAAGAAGACAAGAAATGGAGATTGTTCAATGTCGAAGAGTCGCGTAAGTTGATTTATCTACACGGAGCTTTGTGCGAGTCTTTGAGGCTGTTCCCTCCGGTGGCGTTGGAGCATAAAGCTCCGATCGAAGCCGATATTCTTCCGAGCGGTAATCAACTAAAACCGAATACTAAAGTGATAGTTTCTTTCTATTCGGTTGGAAGAACGGAGTCGGTGTGGGGGAAAGATTGCTTGGAGTTCAAGCCGGAGAGATGGATTTCGGCTAGTGGAGGGACGAAGCGCGAGCCTTCTTACAAGTTCCCGGCATTTAACGTGGGACCGAGGACTTGTGTCGGGAAAGAGATGGCGTTCGTGCAAATGAAAATGGTGGCCGCGACGATTATATATCGTTACAAGATCGAGCTCGTGAAGGGGCACGTAGTTGCTCCTCGTGACTCCATCATACTTCAAGCTAGAAATGGATTGATGGTCAAGTTATCCAAAAGAAATTAAATTTATTAATTACCACTATATATATATATATATATATATATATATATATATATATATATATATATATATATATATATATATATATATATATATATATATATATAGTATGATATGTGTGTGTTTTGGCACATATTTGTGTGTGTCTAACTGTCTATCTATATATGTATATATATGTATGTGTGTGTTTGGCAAAGAAATAAGATGATTTTTTTTTTTTTTTTAGTTTGGCAATTATATTATTTTAGTTGTAATAAGAAGCTATTTTTATGTTTTTCATGATGACGTATGAATGGGATGGGCAATTAAAATTTTAGAGTAACTTAAAATTGGATTTTTTGCTAATTGGATTTAAATCAATTCAAATAATATGAAATTAATAATATCTCATGATGATAATTTAGTTTTTTTTAGTTATCGCAAAATGTAAGTAAACATTTAAGACAAGGCACATGTTTGTGGGGTTCTAATTCAACGTGAATTTTGTTTGCAAATATTGGGTCAATGTTTGGAAGTATTCTTTTTTTGTTTTTATTGATTCTTCAAAACAAAATTATATTTATTACACTTTTCAAATTATTTTTTCAAAACAATGTCAAAAGTTTTTCTCTCTCAGACATGATGTGACTATTACGATAAAATGATTTGACTGCTATAGTTTAAAATGTCTTCACTAAAAAACAAATAAACATACTTCATCTTTTAATTTTTTCTTCAAAGATACTTTTTTCTAACACCTTTAAACATGATTTGACTGCTACTGTGTATTTTGTCTCCTTCCAAAATACAAGCAAACATTACTTTCATTCTCAAATTCTTTCCCCAAAACATATTTCCTTAAAATGAAATCAAAATAACATCCAAAACGCTTCCAAACATTACCTGAGTTTTCCATGACTTCATAATAGAAGTTCTGGTTAGTTTAATTACTCCAAAATAAAAAAATTAAAAATAAAAAAATAAAAAAATAAAAAATAAAAAAGGGAAAAAACGTGACTAATATCCTAGTTAGGTACAATGTATTATTACAATTAATTACCATAGCCAATCACAAGAATCTAATTAGTTTCTAAATAAAATATACATTGGCATGAATTGAAGCAATCAACCAAATTTGCCCACTTTCCTTATAATTATCCCTACATTTCAAAATTAAATAATTCCTAGCCGTTACATTTCTTGAAATTTTAATACAAATAATCCACCATGAAACCAAGAATATAATCTCCCATTAGATTTTCTCCATAGCTTCTCATAAATAAATCTTTGCAACAATATATATAAATATATATAATCAATTAATTCATATGAATTCAAGCCGTTGTGCTGCATGCAAACATTTAAGACGAAGATGCCCCTCAGATTGCATATTCTCACCTTATTTCCCGTCCAACAATCCTCAAAGATTTGCTTTTGTTCACAAGATCTATGGTGCTAGTAACGTTGGAAAGATTCTCCAGGTAAATTACTATATAATTAATTCCAATATTCTATATTTTATTACATTATTTATATATATACATATAATTAATTTATTTTATGAAAAATAAAATAAAAGGATCTCCCGGTGAATCTAAGATCGAAAGCAGCTGATTCGCTGTGCTACGAGGCTTCGTGCAGAATAGAGGATCCCGTGTACGGTGTTGTCAGAGAGTTAACTAATTTGGATGAAGAGATACAAAAAGCGCACTGCCAACTCGCAAGAATCCGAGCTCAAATTGCGGTAATTCAAGCTCGCGATGAAGTTGATAGTGTCAATAATCCCAATTTCTTCCCGCCCCAAAACGATGTATCTAATTCCACTTCATTTAATTACGATCTTTCGGCTTGGTTCGATTAGGGTTAGTTAGTATCTCAATTTAGTAACGCGTTTTTTGTTACTATTGTAATACTGATCGATTTCTTCAGGACGATATAAAATTCATTTGAGAAAAAGATTCAATAAAGTCGATACTAGCTAGTAATCGAAATATTTAAATACCGTGTTATTTAATTACCGCAAAACCCCTCGTGTTAAAAAAATTAGCAAGAATCATTCCTTCTATAAAAGTAAGTCAAAGCTAGAAACACTCTGCAAGCTGATCGTGCAGTACACTCGCCATCTATGCGTGTGGGGGTGAGTTTTTGAATTGAAAACCTTACAGATTCACCCCAAAATCTTATAAGCCCCGATTTTTTTTATTAATTGAGTCCCTAATATTTTCTAAAAAGCCCTCTTCAACCTGAAGATGAGTGGGTGTAACAATTGAATCTCAAACTACTAAAAGAATAGATATAGATAGATATCTAATAATTGATTCATAAATTCCGAGATTGAACTAGTGGACTCAAGTTAGGCAATCAAAAAGTCAACACATTATTACATATGAATCATTTAACCATGATATATACAAGGCCATCTCTTGTTGATGGGACGGGTGGGGTAGGGTCGGGCTAAGGTGTTTAGTGAGTAGGGGGTGGGGTGAATTGAGCCGAGGCATAAGCCCTAGACTCTCACGCGTCTCTCCCTCGTGAATTCTCACGTTTTGCTTTTCTTTTTTTTTTTTTCTTTTTCCGTTTTCATTCTCTTTCAACGTTAGCCATTTTCTTTTTTTAATTTTTTTTTTCTTTTTTTTCTCTTTTTTTTTTCTTTTTTGTTTCTTTCTTTTTTCTTTATTTATTTTCATTTTTTTATTAGTTTTTTTTATTTTACTTTAGTTTTCTCATTTTTTTTCTCTAATTCGATATTTTTAATTTAAAATAGTAATATTATTGTAAATATTCTATTAATTATAATAACATTACGTGTTATTATATTACAAAGAATAGTTAAAAAATGAAAATATAATTAATAACCAAATAATAGCACAACATAATTTAAAAAATTAAATACTCAAATTTATAGGTAAACACTTAAATATAACTATTACATAAATTATTATTATTATTATTATTATTATTATTATTGTTATTGTTATTGTTATTGTTATTGTTATTGTTATTGTTGTTGTTATTGTTATTGTTATTGTTATTGTTATTGTTATTGTTATTGTTATTGTTATTGTTGTTATTATTATTATTATTATTATTATTATTATTATTATTATTATTATTATTATTATTATTATTATTATTATTATTATTATTATTATATGGTGAGAGTGGTGACGGAAAAAATGAAAGAAAGAGATTGATCGGCTGGACAAGAAATGGGTTAGGGTTGGGGTCGGGTGAGGGGGAGCCGCCCCCATCGACAGGAGATGCCCTAATGACTTTTTTTTTAATTTTTTTTTTCCGAATGTTAATAGCATTATATATTTATACAACACGAGTTTCCCTAATATTATCGTGAGAACTAGCTGGAAAAAATGGAGAAGGGCCTGATCCAGATTCTGGAGCTCGCTTCACAAACGGGAGTGGAAGCTGCAGAAATGGCTACGTATAGGCAAAGAGAACAAACAAGCTGAGCAAAGCAAAGCTAAGGAGAGCTTCGGTCGATTTTTATCTACCTCTTATCTCGGCGAGGCATCAAGATTTCAACTCAACGGGTCTAAACGATCGAGTACGAGCTCGACAAGTTAGAGGTTTGGAACATGGTCTCAAGGTTAAGGTTTCGGGTTATGTTTGATTGAGATAGGATGCATTTTTAATAGATTTTGTGCTATGGTGTTGTAATAAAATAACTTGAAAACTTTCAAGTATTAAGAAATCATCTTCAAGTTCAATGTGATTCAGATGATTTTTGGGTCAGAAAGCAATCTGTGTGTGAAAAAGGAAATAATGCACAAGGATTCATCCTTTGGCAAATTCATTCAAAAAATTGAAGTCTAAAGTTAGATTAAAAAAAGAAAAAAGAAAAAAGAAAAAAAAAAAAAAAAAACGTTCCTCTTCTTCACTGTTCTATATTCTCCTAAATATTTTCCACTCTCGACTCTCACTCTCTCTCTCCACAAGCGGTGAAGATGACAAGTCACCAAATCGATTCGACCCGTAATGAAATCACTCAACTCTACTGCCTCTTCCCACACTCCGCCGCCCTTTATAACGAAAGTGGGGCCCCACTTGTGCGAAAAAATCATCTCTCCGATCTCTCTTGTGTTTCCTGGGATTCATATGAGCAATCCGTTGCTAAGACTATGAATCCAATAATATTACATAATATCAATCCCAATCCAAAATGATGTTTCTAATTCCACTTCATTTAATTACGATCTTTCCACTCGGTCGACTAGGATTAGTTAATCTCACTTAGTACTGCTTAGTAACGCGTTTCTTGGGAATAATATTCTCATTTAGGGGGGAAAAAAAAGGCCGTAAATTCTATCTCCAAAAAGAATTGGTGTATTATGTTATACCAAGAAGATAAGCTATGTACAATGTGCCATCGCCAAACAAGGGGTTAGTGATTTATGGTAAAATTACACATGATCAAGTGTACATTAGAATAAAAATAACATATGCACTAAAGTTAGGCAACCAAGAGATCTAAATTAGGCAATTACCAGCAAGCCAATATTGATCTATGAATCATTTAATTACGTAAGGCCGTAAAATCAACACACTCCCCACCCTAACTATCATTCATAGACAAAAGGGCTGCCATAAAATTGGCTTAACTTCAAATAAATACGTGAAAGATAATCTATGAAATACTTTACTATATATATATATATATATATGATGCTCATTATAGCTGATAATTACAGATTAACTCCACAAATATCAATCAGTATAATGTACACATCAATCGTACTTGCTATGGTCGTTATGCACTTAACATTATTTCTCTGTTACGGGAAAATATTCCATGCAAGAAAGGAGAAGAGAACACCTACCAACTGGCCAGTTTTAGGCATGATGCCAGGGGCGCTTGCGAACATTGGTAGGCCCCACGAGTATATTACCGAGGTTCTACAGCAGAATGGCGGCACGTTTTATCTTAAAGGACCTTGGTTCACTAACTTGAACATTATGTTCACTTGTGATCCAGCTAATGTCCATTACATACAGGCAAAGAACTTTTCCAACTTCCAGAAAGGTCCGGAATTCAAGAAGATGTTCGATATCATGGGTGAAGGGATATTAACTGCAGAATCAGAATCATGGGAGAATCAGAGGAGAAGTGCAAAGTCGCTGATAAATAACACGAGTTTCTTAGAGTTTGTGGCAACGACTACCTGGAATAAGATGGAAACAGCTCTAATCCCCATCCTGGAGGTTGCTTCAGAAACGGGATTGGAAGTCGATATGCAAGAACTGTTCGAGCGTTTGACCTTTGACTCTTCTTGCATCCTTGTTTTAGGACACGATCCGGTTTCTTTGTGTAAGGAGTTGCCTTATTTACCACATGAGAAAGCCTTTGCAGATGCTGAGGAAGCGATCTTTTACAGGCACGTACTCCCCGAATTTACGTGGAAGCTGCAGAGTTGGCTTCGTATCGGCAAAGAGAACAAGCTGAGCAAAGCTAAGGAGATCATTCCTCGGTTTTTATCTCATTGTATCTCAGCCAAGCATAAAAAACATGGAGATAATGATATTAATGGTTTGGACTTGTTAACAAGCTACAACAATAGAGCACTTGCAGAAAAGGGTGCTCCAGACGAACCTAATAATATCAATATTTCCGACGATGAAAAGGTCTGGAAAGATACATTGTTGAATTTAATGTTCGCAGGTAAAGGTACGATAAGCGCAGCTCTTACTTGGTTATTTTGGCTCCTGGCGACGAACCCTGAAGAAGAAGAAAAGATTAGACAAGAGATGCTAACAAATTTACATGATAATAAATCATCGTCAAAATGGAAATTCGACGACCTAAAGAAACTGAACTACCTTCATGGGGCTGTGTCCGAAACACTACGACTGTACCCAACAATAGCATTTCAATTCAAATCTACAGTCGAGCACGATATTCTTCCAAGTGGTCATGCGATAAACGCGAATACAAAGACGGTGCTATCACTCTACTCAATGGGGAGGATGGAATCTATTTGGGGCAAAGATTGCCTCGATTTTAAGCCGGGGAGATGGATTAATCCTGAAACGGGACGCATCAAAACTGAACCCTCTTTCAAGTTTAGTGCTTTTAATTTGGGGCCTAGGAGCTGTTTGGGCAAGGAGATAACTTTCATACAGATGAAAATTGCTGCAGCTGCTATCATGAGCCGATTCCATTTTCGGGTGGCTCAAGGTCATTCGATATCGCCGAGTGCTTCAGCCGTGCTTCACATGAAACATGGACTCAAGGTTAAGGTTTCGGATTATGCTTGATTCAGATGGGACTGCTAATTTACAAATTTAAACCCTAGTTCTACTAGCTTTTTATCATGTCAAAATTAAACTTGTGATAAAACTTTTCAAGTACGAAAAGCAATTAATGCATAAGCATTTCCTAATTATCAGCCAATACTATTATAAAAATTAAAACACTCGCTTCTTCTTCTTCTTCTTTATCGCTGTCTTCTTTGAGAATGATTGATTTCTTTTCTGGTGTACACTTTTTAGAAAATTAATCGAAATACACAAGGTAATCGTCGGATAATAATCAATTAAAAAATGTAGAATTATTTTAAAAACCGAATTGCTCACCCAAAATTCGATACAGATTGCAACGCGACGACGACAAATCATCTCGTTAATGGAGTCGAAGCCTCTGCGTCCAAATCGACGAAACCCTAACCTATGAGCGATTCCTGAAGCAATAGCTGAAAGAAGAAGAGCTCATCATCAAAGAACCCTAATCGTCTCCAATTGTTGGGATAAAACTTTGTTTTTTTTTTTTTATTTTTTTTTTTTTTTGTTGTAATTTGAAAAATATGGCAAACACGGCCACCCTCACTTATGGTCAAATTACGAAAAGCCCCTTTTGTTTGGGTAATTATACACAGCCCCTCAACTATGTATTATCTTACAAAAATATCCCATCAGAGGTAAATTTTGGGATGTTAAAGCGGTACAAACGAACCGAAATTTATGTACGCCAACATTTCATACCATTTACCGAACTGAATATACGATTTGGTTCGATAAATCACTGAATTACATAAATTTTATGTAAAAATATTAAAAGGTGAGGTGGTTGTATTACTCAAACAAGTGGGATTTTTTCGTAATTTGGTCATATATTTGCCCTAAAAAATATGACTATACATATAATTTTTTCTTTCTTTTTTTTTTTTTTTGAGAAATTTTATAGTAGACTAATTTTGCAACAAATATAAAACTACGTTCCTAAAACATTAAATTTAATAATTCAAGGTATTTGTGCTAATTTGCAATTGGTCGTTGGATCTAATAATTTCAAAGACAATAAGCTAACAAAAACATATATCGGAGAACTTGTACTAATAAATTAAAAATAACAATATATTTTTGTAGCAATTAAAATATTGCACGAGACATTTTGCAATTAAAGTGATATAAAATTTATTTAGAATAATAGAATCTATATTTTCTTGTACTAGAATCTATATTTTCTACCATTATCATTCCTTAGAAAAAGTTTGGTAGAAAAACGCGGTATGATTCACTAGGACAACTTGCCAAAAAATCATCATTAGTTATACTTAATGTGGTTTAAATTTCTTGCGTGAGTTGCAAGTTATTACATGAAAATATAGACTTTCTCACTGCACGGTTGCACCTATATAGTTAGTTGCTTGGAGATTTCTACGCTATTAAAAGAAAAATAAAAAAAATGGCCATAATAAAGGTTGTTAAGTACTTTCAAATTATATATTTCTAATATTACATTAAAAAAAATAAAGAAATATAGCAAATATACATCAACTGAGAACTACATTTAGATAAAATAAAATAAATAATTAAAAAAAAGAAAAAGAAAAAAGAGTGAACTACATGATAACAAGTGGAGTTGATAATTGTTTAACTCAAAAGTTGAACTTCAAAATCCTAAATTAGGCAACCTATGAATCATCAAACTGTGTGTTAAAAGCTAATCAATACGACACCGTCTCTATCACTGTAGACAAAAGGGCTGCTGCTATTAAATTGGCGGCTTCAAATTAATTAACGGGTAAATTACAACCACCCCTAATATATGATAAAATTAAAAAAAAAACTCCTCTTATTTGGATAATTACAGTAACCCCTCAATTATAATTTTTTTATACCTTCACTATTTTAGTTTTAAATTTAGTGAAATTTTCTAGATTATATGAAACATTATCACTTTTGTACCCGTTTTATCACATACGAGCTCCACATTTAGAAGCAAGATGATCATAAGTGTGTTTTTTGACTTGTATATATCATATTGTGGTGCATCATAAACTGTATTTTTACATAAAACGAGTACAAACTAGAGCACATTCCACGAAATCTAGATGATTATGTTGAATTTGACACCATAAGCGTGGAGGTGTAAGAAGATTCATATTTGAGGGGTAGATGTAATTATCCAAACAAGAGGGGTTTTTTTCATAATTTGACCATACATCAGGGTAGTGGTTGTAATTTACCCATAATTAAATGAATGCTTACCTAACAATACATCACCGTTTCTTCCATTTTTTCTACTTTTTTTTTTTTTTTCTATGAAATAATTTACTTTAGGGTAAATTACACACACACCCCTGAGGTAAGCTTAAATAACTGTAAGGTCCCTGTGGTATTGATAATTACACTTAGCCCCCTGAAACATAGTCAGAAACTCTAATGGGATAATGAATTGGATACGTTATTCCGATAGGGTTCTAACGGACTATGGGTTTCAGAAAGTGGTGAAGACAACAAAGAGTTATGGGGTGACATGGCTCCCCGAACATTCCCGAACATTTCTTAAATCACCCATAGCTCTTTGTTGTCTCCACCACTTTCTGAAACCAATAGTCCGTTAGAACCCTATCGGAATAACGTATCCAATTCATTATCCCATTAGAGTTTCTGACTACGTTTCAGGGGGCTGAGTGTAATTATCGATACCACAGGGACCTTATAGTTATTTAAGCATACCTCAGGGGGGTGTGTGTAATTTACCCTTTACTTTATATAGCCAAAGCATGGGGCTTGCAAATATGTGATACATGAGCATTTGCCATTTAGACACACATCACATACTTAATTATTATAAACAAAAGAAATGTACACAGCAATAATATTACTTGTCATTTTTATCTACTTACCATATCACCTTTACAGAAATTATTTCCATGCAAGAAAGGACAAAAAAAGCTCACCGGCTCCTCCTCCGACCGACTGGCCGATTTTCGGCATGCTGCCGGGGCTGCTTCTAAACTGCGGGCGGGTCCACACGTTTATGACCGAGCTTCTCGAGAGCAGCGGCGGCACGTTTTATCTCAAAGGGGCTTGGTTTGCTAACATGAGCATGCTGATCACTAGTGATCCAGCTAACGTGCACTACATATTGGCCAAGAACTTTCCCAACTTCGAGAAAGGACCGCAGTTCAAGAAGATGTTCGATATTCTCGGGGACGGAATATTCAACGCAGAATCAGAATCTTGGGAAATCCAAAAACGAACCGCGAAATCGCTGATGCACAACACGAGTTTCCCCGATTTTATCGCGCGAACTAGCTGGAGCAAAGTGGAGAATGCCCTAATCCCGATTCTGGAGCTCGCTTCGGAAACGGGGACGGAGGTCGATCTACAAGAGCTATTCCAGCGCTTCGCCTTCGATTGTTCTTGCATCACGGTTTTAGGACACGACCCTGTTTCTTTGTGTAAGGAGTTGCCTCATTTACCATACGAGAAAGCCTTTGCAGATGCCGAGGAAGCAGTCTTTTACAGGCACATGCTCCCCGAATTTACGTGGAAGCTGCAGAGTTGGCTTCGTATCGGTAAAGAGAACGAGCTGACGAAAGCTAAGGACGTCATTCATCGGTTTGTGTCAGACTGTATCTCGATGAAACATCAAGATTTCAACTTAACGGGTCCAAAGGAAGACGGTCTCGACATGTTAACGAGTTGCATGAGAGCACGTGCAGACGAGGGTATTAACGTCGTTGCACCGAATAATTATTCCGACGAGGTTTGGAAAGATACTCTCTTGAATTTAATCTTTGCAGGTAAAGATACGATAAGTGCAGCTCTCGCGTGGTTCTTCTGGCTCGTGGCGATGAACCCTGCAGAGCAAGAAAAGATCAGACGAGAGATAGACAACACGAATTGGAGATTTACTACGATCGAGGACTCGAAGAAACTGGTTTATCTTCACGGCGCACTTTGTGAAACTTTACGCCTTTTCCCACCGGTGCCGTTTCAACACAAAGCTCCGGTGGAGCACGATATTCTCCCGAGCGGACACAGAATCGGCCCGAATACAAAGACGGTTTTGTCGTTCTACTCGATGGGGAGGATGGAGTCGATTTGGGGCAACGATTGCCTCGATTTTAAGCCGGGGAGATGGATTGATCCCGAAACGGGACTCATCAGAACCGAACCGTCTTTCAAATTTACGGCTTTTAATGCGGGACCGAGGAGCTGTTTGGGGAAGGATGTGTCTTTCATACAGATGAAAATTGTTGCGGCCGCTATCGTGAGCCGGTTCAATATTCGGGTGGCTCGAGGTTTTTCGGTTACGCCGAGCATTTCGGTCATACTTCATATGAAACATGGTCTCAAGGTTAAGGTTTCGGATTATGCTTAACTAGTACTTCACTCGTGCGATGCACGAGTTTTTAATGTTTGAGATTAAATAATCAAATAAAGACTTTCAAAAGTTGATATATAACACGATATAATTCAACAAAATCACATAAAAATGAGGGTCTAACAGTTAAAAAAGGAGTAGTATATAGAATTTGATCTCAAGAACCAACAATTTTTTTCATCTTCCTTCTTGTCCAACGCCACGAATCATGGGCTCGGAAGCACAAATCGGAGAGTCGTAATTTGGAGGGGTACCGGCGGTCAAAGTTGTGGTCAACGACGACGATGCATTGCCACTCGTGTCCATAGCGAAACTAGTGCTCGTCGTATCGCTGAAGTTCCATTCGGTCAAATATCCAGGCTTGGAAACCACAGTGGGGACCACAGCATCTCCGGCAATCATCGCCACCACACGGGACATGGATGGGCGGGCCCCGGGGGATGTTTGGCTACACAAGAGCGCTACTCCTATCATCCTTCGTACTTCTTCCTCGTCGAATTCTGATAAATTTTCGTCCACCACCTCAAATTCCCTCTTCTTTTCATGACAATCCCAAGCCTAGACAACAATTAATTGTACATGATCTAATCATTTATTTAAGAGAAAGTACAAAAAAATATTGAGAGTTTATTGCATTTAGTCAATTAGAGAAAATATAGGGGTGCCGAATGCAATAAAGCCCGAAAAAAAAACGAACATACCCATTCAAGTAGGTAGATCCTATCTTGATCGAGACTCGAGTCGGCGTTTGCTCTTCCACTAATAATTTCTAGAGCTACGACTCCAAACCCGAACACGTCGACTTTCTCCGTAAGGTGACCCCTCATAGCATATTCCGGCGCAAGATACCCGCTACATATATATGAGCAAATTAAACGTAGAATAAACATTATTGTTTAATTACTAATGTTGAATTAAAATGAGAAAAAATCGAAAACTAGAATTTTGATGGATCTTAATTACATTGTTCCGGCGACGCGTGTGCTTATATGCGTGTCTCTGTCGTCGTACAATTTGGCCAACCCGAAATCAGAAATCTTCGGATTAAATTTCGAGTCGAGTAGAATATTGCTCGCCTTCACATCTCTATGCACGATTCTAAGCCGAGATTCCTCATGTAGATAAGCTAGCCCTCTTGCCACTCCTAAGCATATATCGAAACGCGTGGGCCAGTCGAGCCGGGGACTCTTAATTCTTCCTGCACCATTATATAAGAAGCAAAAAAAAATATGATTACTCAAAATTAAAATTCTTTAATTAGACATGCATGCACAATCTTATTAATTAATTGATTGATTTAATATACCGAACAACGCTTGATCTAGACTCTTATTTTCGAGATACTCGTACACGAGCAAACGTTTGTCTCCCTCGATGCAACACCCGTACAATTTTACGAGGTTACGATGCAACACACTCGATATTGTTATAATCTCCGCCACAAACTGGTTTTTGCCTTGACGTGATGCTACTGATAATTTCTTCACCGCAACTTCTCTTCCATCCTCCAGTCTTCCCTTTTTCATTGCAAAAATAAAAAAATAAATAAAAAATAAAAAATATTTGTTAATTAGAAAAGAACAAAAAAACATATATATATAATATATTATTATACCTTGTAAACAGGTCCGAATCCTCCCTCTCCAAGCTTGTTAGCAGTACTAAAGTCATCGGTCGCCGATCGAAGTTCCGCGTAACTGTAAGTGTACGGTCTAGTTTCGACCCCCAACAGCTCTGCAGAATTAATCAACACAGAAATAATTGGTATTCGATTTTTACGCAGATAAAATGAAAAATGTATGATTAAACGTTACCTTCGTCTTCGTATTTCTTCTGCCTTTTTCGTTTCTGGATCGAATAATAAACAGCAAACAACGAGAGGAAGATTACAGCTCCGATAGAAACAACAACCCCCACGATCATGCCGGTCCTATTCTTCTTACCGGCAGGTTCGTTTGGAGGGTTGTTACTTACTGTCGGGACGAAATCTATACGAAAAATAATTAATTTAATTTGGTATTAAAATAGTAAAAAAAATTATATCAAAGTTATGGATATCATGTGAAAATTGTACCTCCAGGTGTGACACTTATGGCTGAAATCGAAGGCCCGTATGTACCTTGAGCTGGCACGCAACAAGTCCCTTTTCCCGCCCAAAACAAATGGATTTCGAGATGATTTTCCGTCACACGTGCGGTGAAATCCTTCACCACCGCTCTTAGTGAAGCTCCGGCCTCTTTTCGTATGTCGAAATCTTTCTCCGCCAAATTTCCCTGCACCGTAAAAGCTCGATCGATAATCGAGTTTCGTAGTTCTTTTAGAAAAAAAAAAATAGAATAAAACCTGAATGTATATATCGAAGACGCGCCTTCCGTGGCTCTTCCAAGAAGTGGGATCTTCGATTTTATTCTCGACGAATTGGAGGGTGACATTGTAGCCACCGTTCTCAAGGGCTAATCCGTAATATCTCAACGAACCAGCGGAAACACGTGCGGTTTGGAAAAGCTCCGGATCTCTTGTGTTCGGAATGTACGTCAAGAAATTATTCGTATATTCTGGATTTCTGCTACCAGATGGGAGACCGCTATTACTAACGGCCCATCTTCGTTCTTTCGTCACGTAATATGCTGACGGTCCAAGAGTGCCGTTATCTGCCTCGTGCACGATTCCGGTAGCAGATCTCATTTGTGGGCCACCACATTTCACCGCGAAGCTCGAATCTGCATGCAATTATGAATTGTATTAAAAGTAAATTATAGCAAATAGCACCACTAATATTATGGGGTAAAAAATCGGGGATTTGCATGCATACACAGGGGATTTCCTCTGTTGCAAGGGAAGTTTCGTTGAAGGCAATTCAATCCTGATGCAAGAACACTTGAATTCGAATCTTCGATCGTGAAATTGTTGGCGACCAAATTACTGCAATAAAATGTTATGTGTGTTTGGTTTTAAAAAAGAAAAAAAATATTTGATAAACAAGATAATTCGGAAAAAGTCATGCATACATACAGTTGAAGATTTTGCTGGTCAGCCCAAGAAGGGAAGCTTCCGGATAATTCGTTGTACGACAAATCTCTGTAACCAAACGTAATAATTAGGACGTTAATTAATTGTGTCATTAATCACCGTGATCCATAAAAAAGCCGTGTTTACGAAGACACAACTCACATAAACTGAAGGAGTGAAGTCTTTTGTGATGGCAGAGAACCGGTCAATTTATTGTTGCCGAGAAACCTGATCAAGATAAGTTTGTCATTAGTAACGAAGAAGCAGTGTCGAAAAATTAATAAGCATTAAATCTATTACAAGTGAACGAGGGAACTCGAGTTGAAAAGGGAATCGGGAATTTGTCCGGTGAAGTTGTTGAAGCTCAAATCCCTGACAATTCAAAAAAAAATTATGTATATATAAACTGACTAACCTATAAAAACGGACAAGATATTACGGAGAATATTATTACAGTAAAGATAAACTTGGATATCCGTCGAGGTTTGAAGGGACGGAGCCGGAAATGTTATTATTCCTCAAAACTCTGCAAAAAATACGAGCTCGATTTTTGCTGAGAAGAACAACAAAATAGTAATAAAAATAAATAAACGTTACGGCTATTACTTACAACGTTGTCAAAGACTTCATATTTGTGAGAAAGTCTAGTGGGGAGCTCCCGTTAGATAAATC
The DNA here is from genome assembly GCF_056151865.1 of Erythranthe guttata. Classification (NCBI taxonomy): domain Eukaryota; kingdom Viridiplantae; phylum Streptophyta; class Magnoliopsida; order Lamiales; family Phrymaceae; genus Erythranthe; species Erythranthe guttata. Next base: position 17,381,372 of record NC_142545.1, on the reverse strand, counting down.
AGTTATTCTCCTACGATCATAATCGATATTAAGAAGATTAACTATTCGAAACAATATATCGAACACTGAAAATATTGCAGGGAAGTGGTGAGCACTTACAGATCAGTCAAAGCCGTTAAATTGGAAAACATCGATGGTATCGGCCCCTGTAGTGACGTTCCTTCGAATCTTCTGTAGATGTATTAAATTAAATTGGATTAAAATAAAATAAAAATAGATAAATACTTTCTTGCATGAAATGGATCGATGTAATAATTAGCTCACAAGGCAGTTAACTGTGACCAACTGCCAATGAAGTCGGGTATCCGGCCTGTGAGCGCATTGTCTGAAGCAAATCTAGAAAACCCCGGAAAATTTTATTCAAAATCTGAAATAGTAACAATAATAAATAAAATAAAATAAAAACGAATCTTGTCGTATAGCTCGTACACAATCTGCATATTCTGTAGCCTAGCAAATGTCGAAGGAATTGCACCACTAACTCCAGAGCTATCGATCCAACTGAAAATTATAAATAAAAAATAAATAAAAAATCAAAAGGGACATTTTCAAGTAAACGGAAATTTTTTTCGTGCAAAAGAACTTACAGTTGTTCTAGCCTTGTACAGTTTCCAATCTCGGGTGGTAAATTACCGGAGAAGTTGTTGGTACTAACAGCCCTGCCAATGCACAAGCAAAATATCAAGAATGCCCTCATTAATTATATATATATATATATATATATATATATATATATATATATATATTAATGGTTACTACCAAATTAAATAAATTCTTCTTACAGTGATCTTAAATCAGTTAACTTGCCAAGTTCCTTCGGAAGCTCCCCCGACAATGCGTTGATACTGATGCTCCTGTGTCATTAATTTACCAATTTTAAACATACATTTTTATTATTTTTGTTCAATATATATATAATATATATGTATTATCAAGATAAGGAAGTAACAGACTTACAGATACTGCATTCGAGTTAGATTGCCAACAGAAGGAGGCAAGGGACCTGTTAAATAATTTTGAGCCAAGTTTCTGCAAGTAAAACGGAGGGGCCAATCGGTAAATAAATTATTTCGAAAATAGGAAATCATATTCTTGAAGCAATGCAATAAAAGGAAAAATTTTAGTCATACAAAGAAGTGAGATAAGTCAAACTCCAGAGCTCGCGCGGGAGCTGACCGACAACGTTGGACGATGAATCCCAATCCGACATCGAATATACCCTTCTGTAAGTAAATAAAAATTAAATTTAGAATTATATATAAATACATATACATTGTAATATATGTCTAATAATTAAATTTATCGTACAAAGAAATGACATGGCAAGTGGTCCTATTGTTGTAAGAGCAATCGCATTTGATTCCAGGACTGAAGTCGAGGGTGGTGACGTCATCGCTTGCGATTCCGCTGCATAATTCTCCGCTTATGTTCCATCCATTCCCGGCCTTAATCCGCCATCGCGCGAATATTGCGTTTATAGCTCTTGCTGCATATACGCCGGATTAATTTTTATTTAAAAAAAAAATGTTAATAAACATATATAATGGAGTTTGTTCTATACTATAATCAGTGAAGTACTTCAACCAATTATATATATTATTATACACGTATATAGGTTCATACGTATTTTATTTACACACATTCGCATGTATATGTGTGTGTAATTGTGTTTAAATTAATAAAAAAAATGTATCCGGCTCAGTGTAGCATTTACAACTGCAAGAAACATCACCTAATTAATAATTAATTACTCGGTTAATAGCACTTAGCCCCCTGTTGTTTGAGCTTTGTGCACATAACTCCCTTATATTTACCATATACCAGATGACCTTCTTGTACTTTCAAAAAAAAAATATTCCTAATGAGCATGATTATTTACGGAGTGGCATACCATGAGGGGATTGTGTGTTTATATTAGAAGTACAAGGGTTTCATCTGTACAAAGTTCAAACTACAGGGGGTTCATGTGCCTATATCGAAAATACAAGAGGGTCATATGCATACAAGCTCAAACCACAGGGGTCAAAGTGTTATTTATCCAAATATTAATATTCGATGTAGATAGTTACACACAGAGAGATATTTACACACACACACACACACACACAGACGAAGATATGCACCTTCAGAAGGATCTGTGACGGGGGTGGTGGCATTTCTCTGTGGCTGAGCTAGAGACAACCCATAAACTCCGGCGGATAATACCAAGAAAATCTCCAAAATCTGCAGTCTACGCGGCGGCGCCGCCTTCATCATAATTGATTATATACGCGAGCCAAAATTCAACCAAACAGAGGAAATTAGAGAGAGAGAGAGAGAGAGAGAGAGAGAGGGGGTATATATATATATGTGTATATTAGTAAACAAAAAAAAATAGGTGATAGAATCAGCTTTCATTTGTATTTTTAGTAAATGGTTGTCGCCATTGAAGCAGTCGTTCAATCACACTGTTGTGTTTACTATACACATATATATATGTTGCAAAAATACACTGTCGGCTTAGTTTTCTTGGGTCAACGGTCAACCTTTTTTTTTCTTTTTTTTTTCTTTTTTCTCTACCCTCTACCACTTTTCATTGTCACTTTACATTTTGATTTTTGGGATAATTAGCAAGATCTTAATTTGGCAAATTAATAGAGAGAACCTCATTTTTATTTTATTTTACTAATTTGAGAGAACTCCTTAGATTATAATAGTCGTACTAATTTTTAGATCTATTATTTTAATAATTCACTGAATAAAATTTAATTACTTTTCATTCCACAGGTTAACTAATATGCAATCTCACGATTCACGTAAATCGCATACCAAAATCTCTCATCCACAGTCGATCTACCGATTCTCTTTTTCTTTTTTTTTTCTTTAATTCCTGAAGCAAATTGATGTGGACGTTCGAATTACACGATGGCGATTCTCGTCGGACTTCATAGGAATTTTCGGCGAGGAGTTACTGCGCAATCGATGTGAGTATTGGGTGGAATTATTTCCTATTCGATTTTTTTAAGGGAATCTTTCTCAATGCGAAGGGTGGAATTAGGTTGTGAAATTGTCAAATAGTGAAATTAGAGATTGTACATCTCCCAGTTATTAATGTAATGCCGGGGGGATTTTAATATGTAAGAAGAGCCACTAGATTTTTATAGTCATGGGCTTAAAGTAAATGCTACTCAAGTTTGGGCTTAAACTGATTATTGGGATTAAAGTGATTAATGGGCTTAAAATGATTAATGGGCTTAAAGTAAATGGCATTCAAAGTTTCTCTAGTTTGAACTCTTATCATTTTTTTTTTTCAAGAATTTAGCATTTATTAAATATCGTCTAATACTTTCCTGAAAACAACAAATAACAATAATAAAAAAAAAATGGCTCTTAAAGTTGTGTGAGGGCAGAATGGCTATACGGCCTTTGAGATTTAGAGGGTGTTTGGCTAAGCTTATTTTAAACAGGTGATAAGCTCTTACGTTTGATAAGATGTTTTAAGAGCTGATAAGCTGTTACATTTTACTTTTATGATTAATTTTTAGAGTGTTTGGATAAGAAGCTTATTTTCTATTTTTACTCATTATAAGATCTTAAATAAAAAGATGGGATACAGGTACTTATTTAAAAAGATCTTATTTGCTCTTCAACAGCTTATTTTAAAAATAAATAAGATCTTTTTCCAAAAATTTACCAAACACTTTAGAAGAGCTTATAAGCTCTAAAACACTTTATAAGCTTAGCCAAACACCCTCTTAATAATGTTTGGAAGTGGTTTTGCTTCTAAACGCACTCATAATTTGCATTCCAGCAACCAATCAATTACAAATCCATTCTTAGAGTACAAAGTTGTAATATTCTAATCATTTAATAATTACTAATTGTCCATATTTCTGGATAAATTAAAGACACAAAAAATTATGAATAAATAAAATAAAAAATATGGATAAACCCCCCCTCCGCCACTGGCCACCACCAACACCACCACCCCACCGGGGGACCAAAAAATCAAGCAACTTGGCGAAATTAGTCACCTTTCCACTCATCAATCAAAACTGTCTCTTGAATTAATATTAATTAATTATATGTATATGTATATATTTGTTGAACTAAATAAATATCAATAATCCAATGAACATATGTGTGTAATAAGAATGAATAAACGACGACAGCTATATTTAATTTACGCGCCATTATATTCAGATATTTTTAGGTGGCAACGAGTTTTAAACGAGTCGAATTAATTACTTGTTATTAATTGAATTTATCAACAAGTCACCGTCTAACCTAACTCTGCACAAAATACATATGCTGATGAAGAAAAATATTGAAAATTTCCAACCGAATATTCCAGATAAATTTAAATTTAAATCAATTCAACTTCTTATCCCACCTCATTTTGTCACACGTTTTTCAAATACTGTTGAATATTTACCTTCATGATATATATCCTCGTGAAATTACCCAATTAATATAGAATTTTTTTTAACATATATAAAGTACTATTTTATCTGCCCTCAAATGTAATATTGGAGGTCCGCAAATAAATTGACCGATATTTAATTTTTTTATTAAACGATCGTTAGGGTGAGTTAAGAGTTTAATTTGTCACACATAGTTAGCATACTGTAGTTTACGTCTCTTGTGTGATTTGCAAGCTATTATACAGAGTGTAAGTTTAGCCAGTGCACCTATATGATTGACAGTGAATTCCTTCGTTACCAACAAAAAATGTAATATCATAGAGATCGAGATAATTAAGAACTATTACAAATCAATTAGCCAAAATTTATCAAAAAAAATGGCTTTAGCTAACATATAATTTAAAAGAAAGTATATGTTGTAGAAGCTAAGTTATTATAACAATTTACTCCATATATTCTACAATAACTGTCACTTTTGTAAAAAGAAAAAAAAAATTATATATTATCTGTCATTTCACATTTTCAATACCGCATTAAATGTATATTTTTATGTTTTAATCTTGTTAATGCAACTCTAAATATAAACTCTTATCTTTAAAATTTAAATCATTAAATAACAATGGTTACTAAAATCAAGTCACATTTATTGAATTTCTTTAATACTAGTGCAAAGGTGAAAAAATGAGAATAAATAATTAATAAAAATTAAACAAGTAAAAGAAATGGAGGAAAGTCGTGGGTCAAAGGGGCAAATATGGATGGTGACGGTCACAGTAATTGGGGCTTGACTAGACTTTCCAGATCAATTTCAGGCCCAACCTTTGTACGGATGGCCCACCTACTTTTTCTCCATCTCCCAATTCATTACTATTTTTCTTTTCTTCACAAATTAATTATTTACATTTTATTATTATATATATGACCTTTTTTTTTTAATTTACAAATAGGGAGCATCATTTCAATAATCCCTCTTCACTTCTATTAATAGGTAGTGGCATGTGTTCTAATTTTTAGTAACACCTTTAAAGGCACAATTAGTACACCCACAATACATATATGTTAAAGGAGTATTAATGTTGTAGTTCAACTGGTTCCGAAGGTGGTAAGTTGGTGCACAGTTCTAGGATCGAATCCTAGCATCCGCAGTGTGGTAATTTCAACTCCAATGAGGGTTGATTCCTTGTGGGCACCAGATCCGGGTCCGCTACCTTAACGGCGCAGTTGAGTTACCATGATTTACATTCCTCCATCAATCCTTGTCGGGCTAAGGAATGGAGGCCCTGGGGCGAGGGATTTCGCCTTTTGGTGCAAGTACACCCACAATACAATATGTTAAATTGGAAATAAATATACTGATGTAGAGTCGCTCCAGCTTCTTAACGTATTTGTATGTGTATCGGACGAGTTTCCCGGATTCTCATGAATACCTCTTGGACAATTTTTGTAATTTAAAAAAAAATATATTAACTCATTTTAATTTTTTTAGTTGCTTCATCAATATTTATATGATTTAATAACCAATTCCAAATTAAAGTTGATATAATATTTTATTTGAATATATTTTAATTTTGTTTTTTTTAATAAAGTGGCATAATTTTAATTTATTATTAACTAATTTAGATTGTAAATATTAAAAAAATTAAATAAAGTGGGATAATTATTAATTTACTATTAATTAGCTTTAAATGTTCTGGCTCCAACTTATAATCCATGCCCTGGAGACTGCGTGTAAAGATGGGCCGACACGGGCCCACCATTTTGTGGGCATCCATGTCATGCCCACCAGGAATGGGCCTCCTTTTTTCCAGTATCCATTTTAATTATTATTTTTGTTTAAAATAAATAATTTACAAAAAAAAAAGGAGGGTCGGTGGGTAGCGTGTACGACATGACCGTACGGCACTGACTGTTGTTAATTCCAACCAGACATCATCGTCAACTGTCACTGGTCCCCACTCCCTTCAACTACATGTACCACTACGTATCACACCGTACTCCGTACGCTGCGTACAAAAACGGTGTACGCTCACCAAGTAGTGTCAAATGAAGCGCGTGTCTCTCACGGAGTACTTATTTATTTTATTAATTTGGGAAAAAAGAAGGGTGGGCACTGGGTAGATAAATTATTGTGGAAGGCATAGTCATTTTATTTATGTATGTATATATTATTTAACATTTATACAAAGTATATATATAGTATTTATCATTTATTCAAATTAGTAAAATTAAACTTCAATTGTGGTGAAATAAAATTTATAATTATATATATAAAAAAAAAAAGGAATAAGAAGAAAGGGAAATGAAATTAATGTGGGTAGAAGTTGGTTGAGTGTTTGTGCTTATTGAAGATAAAGAAGGTTACAGTACACAAATCGATTTAGGAATAATAATCCGTGCATGTAATGTTTTGTTGATCGTTCATTTGAAACCAAACCATAATTTCGGAATACATATATATCATCACCGTAATTAATTTAATTCCGGCCCTAATTTCTTTCCAAGTATGGCTAAGCAAACCCCCAACTCCAGCGATATTAAAAAAGATTTGTTATTTTCTTGATTAGGGTGAATGATTCTAATGATGCATGCATATTGAACGATACGATAGTACGCAATTTATACTTTTCGAGATATGCTTATCTAATCGATCAATTTTAAGGTGACGTTCGCAAAACTAGAAAATTGATGCTTGTTAGTAAAAGTTTGAAATAGTGGGTGTGTTGGCAAATTATGTTATTAAAAATCTGACTGTAACTGAATTATATTACAAAGTTGATGTGTTTGAAATATAAATTTAATTTTTTTTCAATTTAAATTTCCTTGAAAATAATGGATCTAAGTAAACATAATAAATACAAATATAAAAACAGAAATAAGTTGTTGCATGGGGTGTTTTTGAAATTATGCTTTCGAGAAAAGTAAAAGCAAAATAGCTTATGAACCCAAAAAAGTTTTTCAAAATTAGCTTTTGCCAATAAAAAACACAACCTAAATAGCTTCTGTAAAATATAATTATAGCAATTATTTAATATTAAAACCAGTTTTTTTTTCGTTATTCAATATACATATCATGATTGTCCCCACCCCAACATTTTCTTTTTCATATTAAATAATACTTTTTCCCTATGTTCCATAATATCGGTCTCTTTTGAGAATTTTTTTTTGTTACATATTATCTGTCACTTTACAATTCCAATACTGCATTAATTGCTCATTTTTCAGTTTTACCCTTATTAACTCTATAACACTCTTCCTGCATTAATTAATAAACAAGGGTATTTTGGTCCATCAATATTTATTTTCCTGAAATCAAGACATATTTATTGAGATTCTTAAGATTTGTGCCAAGGTGAAAAACGACACCTATATAGAAACGAAGGGAGTATAAAATTTGCTCGTGCGAGTATTAGTTTTTATTATACTTACATAGGGTGAAATACACCAGAATAATCTTTGGTATGTGTAACAGTGTAAGTCAACGATAAAAATTCACCAGCTGTAACTTTCAACTGGCGTAGCATAGAAATAATCCGAGTATTAGCACTAGTACAATATAGCTAGCTGTAAACTATTATTGTGAGAAAAAAGTAAAAACAGTGAATGAATCTGCTTTATTACACATATAGATAACATTAATAAAGAAGCATGTGCACTGTGATTATTACATTTAACAAGGCATGGGAGAATATAATCAAACAACCTTAATTCATCAAGAAATTAAATTACCAACTACCATATGTCATTTTGTTTTAATTCGATACTATTACTAACTGCTCCTTCTTCCCTATTGCTACTTTTCACCTCAAAATAGCCACACACACAAAAAAATAATAAATAAGCATCCATAGAAATAGATAAAATTAAGGTACACTTTTTAATCACCACAAAATGAAAATTGCTGTTTTTTCGTAATATGTGGGTATTTTTGCATCGGACAGCTGGGCCAGGTTAGTAAGTTGTCCTGCTTTTTAGACTCTATTGGCTTATAAGCTAATTCATGACAATTTTTTGTGTGTGTGTGTGTGTGTGTGTGTGTGTGTGTGTGTGTAATAATGATATATTATGTTGCTGGAAAAGTTTCAAGAGTGTTTGTCTATAAATACCAGCAATTACCAAGAAAAGAAAATTGTTTAATTAATAATATTATAGGGGTGGGTTTAATTTAATATATATTTTCGGATAATCAATTGTTTTACTTTTTGTCGTCCATTACGAATGAGTTTGGTTTGTGTGTGTGCTTTCAAAACTCTTTTGAATGAAAAGGAATTGAAAAAAATCGAAATCGAAATCTTGAAAATTAGATTTATTTTAAGAAAAAAAAAAAAAATTGGATCGAAAATTAGAATCTCTCTTTTATATACAGTGTTTGTCCATGGGATTTACTATATATATACACAAAGCATGAATTTGTGATATATATATAACCCACCCCAAGACAAAATTAATTAAAATCGCAAACTTACCACGTGAATCACTTATTTATATATTATTTTTCTAAAAATTTGGATTGTGTTTTCTATAAATTACAGTAATATGGTGAATGATTTTCGACTCTTACCCTAAATTAAGTTAATTGAGCAAAAATAATTGACAGCCTACCATAAATTTGAAGACAGGTCAGGTAAATTGGAACAAAAGTAGAAATTAAAGTGACACGAGACATTTATTTCATTAAAAATATTGTTCCAGAAAACGAAAATATTCGAGTCGTAATCGAAGAAATTCAAAAATTTCGTTCCAACTTTTCACCATTAGCTAAAGAAGTTGTATCACAGAAACGGAGTACGGAAAAGTATTAACCATAAAAAAAACGAAAAAGACATTCATGAACTTATCAACCATCCGATACATAAATAGATTAATTTTATGTTCGTCTTCGAATTTCAACTAAAGTCGCATTTCTTTCTACCGGAATATCGAACACAATTTTGTCAGTTTCCAGAATATAGTCACAAATGATTCATATAGTCTGTGTCAGCATCTTCTTGTTTTTGTTTTAATTTTACAAATGTTGTCAAGTTTGGTGGATCTAGGTTAGTTGAAATGTCTACCACATATATATATATATATATATATATATATATATATATATATTGAATTTTGCTTTGAGATATAAATCAGGGTAAGGTTAGTGTGGTGCAAGGTGTGCAGGTGCAAATCCATAATTTGGGAAAAATTGCATATTTATAGATAAGCAATTATAATATATTTTATTGGAATTAGATTAAAGTTTTACTAATAAAGCTAATTAATCTCCCCACTTTTCTTCGAAACTTAATTTCGATGATAACAATCTTATTCGATAAAATCGAAATATATAAATTCGATGAGAACAGTCTTAGTGTATGCTCGAAAATCAACTTGAGAATTATATATTAAGGACTTTTCTGATTGAGTCATTCTCAAAATTCTTGACTTTAATCTTTCCTAATTGTTTTTCTTTTTGTTTTTTGAGTCATTAATTAAAATCTATTAGCTATAATCGGGTACTGCATGCATGCACAATATTTATTATTTACCAAACTTTACAGAAAATTAAATGTGAAGACACGTGATTGGAAATATATACATATCCCCATCCTAGTATAATATAGCCCTCAAACCCCTAAACCCTAGCTAGGGGTGTGCTATTAACAAACACGAAACATGACCATTTATTTGATGTTACATATGATGAAATATATCGGGTGATTATTAACCGTTCGTCTATACATAATCAAACACTTATATGTATGTGTGCTTACTGTCAAGTTATATCACCATATAATAACCAGTTAAATTAAGATAACCCAATATATTTCACCGCGAGCATGTAGCATCTCAATTAACCCATAGTGTTTTTTTTTTTTTCATTTTGGTTCCTCAAATGATGGTCCTTAATTGTGGATTAGTATACTAATTAAGTTTAGGCATTAACTACTTAATGAAAGTACTATCGCCAAATTTCGCCTAACGGATACAAGCTTAATTATTATTTTTTAATAATTTATAGATTATTATAAACAGATGCATTCAATCAATTACAGCTTGACGTCCGGATTTTTTTTTTTTTTAATTTTTTCTTTTGAAATTGTGATTTGTTTAATTCCCCAATTTAAAATTCACAACTGAAATTTAATTAATACTAGAACCCTACAATAACCCTCCTATCTATATTAATCATTATAGTATTAAATAAATTTGGTAGCAATAATTAACATCGCAAGTCTCAAACTTAATTTATAATATCTCTAACATTTTCACATTAAGCTTATTAATTATATCTAAAAATAAATAAGTTGTAAGCATACGCGTAATTACGTATTAGTTATTACAGCTCTCAACTCTGCAACTGCAAACCCCACATGTGTTCTCGTATAATTCTAGTACTGCTCCAATGATTGAATTATATATTAGTAATAAATAAAAATAAATAAAACACCTGAATAAATAATTCAGTTTTTGCGTCCGCGGTGGAGGCAAAATAGGCTTCTTCCAATGTGAATACACTTAAACTTAAGTCTTAACTCGGACCATGAAAAAATTAAATAATACACAAGACTTAACTGTCAGAATCTTCGAGTTTATTAATTAAACAAATATTTTTGAACCAAAATCAATTTTTATTATTATTAAATATCTACTAAACCAGGTTGGCGACGTGATTAGAACATTTTTTTTTTCTATAATTACATTCATCCCGCAATTTATAGATTTCTTACATTGATATCCTTTTGTAGGGGCGGGTGTGAGAAATTTACAAACTTCAGGGAGTTGGATGTAATTTCTTAGAAATATGGGTTTTTTTTTTTGTAATTACACTTTACATCAAGAAGGTGGTCGTAATTTATTCTATTATTTAACTTCATACTCTACTAACATCGATAAATTAATAAATTCGCTTACAATAATAACTTCAATTTCGACTACGTGAAAAAGTTATAAATTATTAATTTGATAATTTAATATTTCACTAAATTAATATAATTTTGTCAATCCCAATTATATTAATTTGTACTGTACTATCTTTAGTTAGACTAGTCACGAAGTAAATGTCATTGTATTTTGTAACCCACTTAATTCTCTACCAGCAAATCAAAATGGGCTCTTTCTTTTCTGACCTAAGATACCATTTTTATGCTTTGATTCGTAACTTCATTCAAAGAGAGTGCCCATTGACTTCCTCCAATTATAGTTTCGACGAAATCTCCAAGAAATTATACTATCTTCTACCAAATTAATAACTTGCCCAACCATATTATATTTTTTAATTAATCAATTCATTTTATTTATAACTCATATAATAAATTCAAATGCAACCGTAGCTTATAGTTTCCACACACTCAAAAGGTGTGACGTCATAAAAGATTTGCTATTTTATTTAAAAAATCAAAAATAAAAACCCAATTTTGCTCCCCCACACAAGAATGGTGCTTTAATTTTTATTTATTTATTTGCCGTATTAAATTAAGCAGGAAAGTATAATTAATTAGGAGAAATTGTAATTAATTACTAATATAAACTCCAACACCAAACAATAATTGTACCTGCCAAGTACGCCCTTCTGTACTGTGTACCCACCTTTCTTTCCTTTATTTATAACCCCCCCACTCCCCCTTCTCTCTCTCTCCTCATCTCCTCCCACACTTTCTCTCACTAGAAAATAAGAAGAAAGAAGAAGAACAACTCTCTCTAATTCTCTCACTTCATTATTCCGATAATCGATTTCAATTTTCAATTTTCAATTTTCTCAATTGCAAATTATATAACATGAAGAAGTTGATGAGGAAATTCTCCAGAGTTGCCGATTCCTCGCAGTACAGCTTGCTCAGATCTCATTCCAGGCTGGCACACCGAGCGGAGTCGTTCCGGAAGAGGTCCGGCGGCGTGCCGGAGGGCCACCTGCCGGTGTACGTCGGAGACGAGATGGAGAGGTTCGTCGTCAGCGCCGAGCTGTTGAACCACCCGATTTTTGTGAAGCTGCTGAACAAATCCGCGGCGGAGTACGGCTACGAGCAGCAAGGCGTGCTCCGGATCCCCTGCCACGTGTTCCTCTTCGAGCGCGTCCTGGAGGCGCTGCGCGTCGGCGGCGGCGAGTCGATTCACCTTCTGGACTCTCTCTCCGATGAGTTGTAGTACTCACCAAACGACGCCGTCTTGAGTATCTTTTTTTTTTTAAATGACCGAAAAGATTCCCGGTGATGATAATATTTATATATTTTTTTTCTTTTTTCTTTTTTTTTTTTATTTTCCTTTTTTTGTGCTTCTCGGTTGTAATTAAACACTTTGTGATGAAACAAAGTGGAGAAGCAAAAAAGTGTTTAGGGTTTTGTTTAAAAGGATTAATTAATTAATGAATTAGAAGTATTTTTAGTTGGATTTTTCACTCTACTTTTAATTAAATTAATGTCTCTTTTTCTCTTCATATTTATTATACATACATTCTTCTGAGATTCGTACACATCTCTAATTTAAAATCTCCGGCGAGAAAATTTAATATGACAGATTTGAATTTAATTAAAGCAACCAAAAAGCAACCAGGAGATCTAGGAATATACTACCTGTATACGTATTCGGTATACGGTATACTACCGTATACCAATCCGTATATATTAATCTATATAATATATAAAAGTTGAATTGCATAGCTAATTGATTGACATTTGGCAATTTCAATTGATGACATGTCTTCAATTTCATCCCAAGTGGCGAATTGATTGGTGTAAATAAATCATCAAAAAACATGTCATCATTTTCTAAAATTAAAGGTAATTAAATATATTCAATTATTTTATTAATATTTATATCTTACCATTTATAAGATGCTCTAAATATATCAACTTTCTTGGAAACCCTAAATAAATTTATTTTTTAATGTAATTTTATAACTAATTTAATTTGTATTTAGTTAAATTCGATTTAAAATCTTCTCTTATTATAATTGCATAATTGGTGGTGTTACGATTTTTCTTTAATTTTAATTCATAAACTTGAATTTATTAACAAAAAATATTGCAGAATAAGTTATTTGATATTATACATTTTACATGAACATGACTAGAGAATATGTATTTTTTTACTAATTTAACATTATATATTGATATTATCTATATAATATATAAAAGTTGAATTCCGCAACTAATTGATTGACATTTGTCGATTTCAATTGGTGACATGTATTCAATTTCATCTCATGTGGGGAATTGATTGGTGAAAATAAATCATCAAAAAACATGTCACCATTTTCCAAAATTAAAAAGATATTAAATTATTTTATTATATATTTATATCATACCATTTATAAAATGCTCTAAATATATCAACTTTATTTTAATTTAATTTTAATAGTAATTAATTTAGTTTAAATTTATTTAAATTCAATTTAAAATCTTCACGTATTATAATTGTATGATTGATGGTGTTACGAAAATTTTGTATTTTAATTCATAAACTTGGATTTATATAAAAAAATATTTCAGAATAAATTATTTGATATTATATATTTTACATAAACATGACCAGAGAAAATGTTTATCTTTTTTACTTATTTAATATCATATTCGTAATTACCAAAATTTCCCTCATGTTTGTTTTCGTCTTACATCGACCCCCTTACGGTACGATTATTCACGGAATTTTTTTTTATTACGTGAAATATTCCCCGAAAAATGCAGATTCTACCCTGCACAAGACATTTGTTTATGGTACTTTTTAAAGACAAAAATTACCCTGAGTGGGACTTTACACGAAATATTTATCTTCTTAAATAACATCGCTTCACAACTTTTTAGTATTACTATTATCTCGCCTAAGGCTAATTTTGTATTTACAAAGTAAGATAACAGAAATGTCAGGTTTTTTGGATATTACATGGAATAAAAAAGATTTCGTAAACTGGGGGTACTTTCCGTAATTTAGCCTAAGTTCATGAGGAGTTTCGCAATTTATCCTATTAACAACGATTATCGTTCTTTTCACGTTTTAACGTGTGCTTATACCCTTATACAATTTTAAATAATTTTAATGTCAGCTTGATAATATAATTAAATATTAATTTCTAATATATTTAATATGTGTTTTTGATGTTTGTGGTACCACACATAAGGAATTTGATATAAAAGTTGCGAGATTGAAAAAAATGTTTTTATACAAAATAATAGATAATTGCAAACACATTGATGCAAAATCATAATTAGGATTGTGATTAGTATTAACATTAGAATTATGATTATAATTATTATTCTTTGATTTAGTATTAGTATTAATACTATAGTTAGGATTCAGATTAATATATTATTATAATTAATATTAGGATTAGGATTATCATTATGATTATGATTAATATTAGTAATTGAATTATAATTAAAATTATGATTATTGATTAGTACTACAATTAGTGACATGTATTCGTATTATAATTATGATTAGTATTAGGATTAGGATTATGGTTAGAATTAAAATTAGAATTATAATTAGAATTAACATTAGCATTAGCATTAGTATTATTAGTAATAAAATTATTAGGATTATAATTAATGTTAGAAATAGGTTTTGGATTAGAATTATGATTAAGATTAGAATCATGATTAGTGTTATGAATAGGATTAGGAATAGGATAAAATTTGGATAATATTAGTATTACAATTATAACCAGCATAAAGCAAATCCAGATTAACATTAACATTAAAATTAGTATTAGCATTAGAATATGTACATTAGCATTAACATTAACAATATTGACATATTAGTATTAAAATTAATATGAATATTAAGATTGGTATTAGTATTAGTATTAATATTAGTATTAGTATTAGTAATAGTATTAGTAATAGTATTAGTATTAATATTAGTATTAGTAATAGTATTAGTATTAATATTATTGTTAATATTAGTTTTAATATTAGTATTAATATTAATATTAATATTAATATTAATATTAATATTAGTCTAAATATCAGTATCAATATCAATATCAGTATCGATATCATTCTCGGTATCGGCATTAGTATCGGCATCAGTATCGGTATCAGCATCGGCATCGGCATCGGTATCGATATCAGTATCGGTATTAATATTAGTATCAATATCAATATCATTATCATTATCATTATCAGTATCGGTATCAGTATCAATATCAGTATCATTATCATTATCAGTATCGGTATCAGTATCAATATCAGTTTCAGTTTAAGTATTCGTATCCGTATTAGTATTAGTATCAGTATCAGTATCAACATTTGTATCAATATCAATATCAGTATCAGTATCAGTATCAATATCAATATCAATATCGATATTAGTATCACTATCAGTATCAGTATCAGTATTAGTATCAGTATCAATATCAATATTAGTATCAGTATTAGTACGAGTATCAGTATGACTGTGAGTATCAGTATGAGTATGAATATCATATTAGTATGAGTATCAGTATTAGTATAAGTATCAGAGTATGAATATTAGTATTAGTATTACTATGAATATCAATATGAGTATCGATATTAGTATCAGTATCAATATTAGTATTAGTATTAGTATTAATATTAGTATTAGTATTAGTATTAGTATTAGTATTAGTATTAGTATTAGTATTAGTATTAGTATTAGTATTAGTATTAGTATTAGTATTAGTATTAGTATTAGTATTTGTATTAATATTAGTATCAATATCACTGTAATTATCAATGTATGTATCAATATTATTATTAGTATTAGTATCAGTATTAGTTTTATTCTTAGTATTAGTATTAGTCTCAATATGAATATTAGTATTAATTTTAGTTTTATTATTAGAATTAGTATTAGTATTGGTACGAGTATGAGTATGAGTATTAGTAGTATCAATATTATTATTAATATCAATTATTATTAATATTTGTATTAGTATCAATATTAGTATTAGTATTAATATTAGTATTAATATTAATATTAGTACCAGTATTAGTACCAGTATTAGTACCAATATTAGTATTAGTATGAGTATTAATATTAGTATTAGTATGAGTATTAATATTAGTATTAGTATTAATATCAATATCACTATAATTATCAATATAAGTATCAATATTATTATTAGTATTAGTATCAATATTAGTCTTATTCTTAGTATTAGTATTAGTATCAATATGAATATTAGTATTTGTATTAGTATTGGTACGAGTATGAGTATTAGTATTAGTATCAGTATTATTATTAGTATCAGTATTAGTATCGGTATTAATATTAGTATTAGTATTAGTATTAATATTTGTATTAATATTAATATTAGTACCAGTATTATTACCAATATTAGTATTAGTATTAGTATCACTATTAGTATTAGTATTAGTATTAGTATTAGTATTAGTATTAGTATTAGTATTAGTATTATTATTAGTATTAATATTAGTATTATTATTAGTATTAGTATAAGTATTAGTATAAGTATTAGTATTAGTATTAATATTAGTATAAGTATTAGTATTAGTATTAGTATTAGTATTAGTATTAATCGAATTAGTATTACTATTGGTAACATTATTGGTATCAGTATTGATATCGGTATTGGTATCCACATTGGTATCAGTACTGGTAGTGGCGTATACATCATATTTCTTTTGCAATATTTATAAGTTTTATTGTTGTTTGAGTAATGTGCATCACTAATTGATTGTCGTTAGTGATAAAATTGCAGGTTATTTGAATAACTATTGTGTTACTTCTATGCTACTGTGTTTGTTGATACCTTAGTTATTTTGCAGAAGATTCACATGGTGTAGTAGATTTCAATCCAAGAAATAGAGTTATACCATATGTTTTAAATGATTTCACTTAATCTTGCAGAAAATTCACATGGTGTAGTAGATTGCAATCCAAGAAATAGAGTTATACCACATGTTTTAAATGATTTCACTTAATCTTGATATCGTGTTTTGCACGCTTCATGTTTTTTTAGTTGTAATATTTAACTTTATTTCATATGTTAAATCTAAATTAAGAGATAAAGTTTATGTATTTTATTTCCTTCCATTTTGTTTTACTTAAATTGGTATTGTTATAAAGAGATAGTCGTTTACGTAAATTTATTTTTCTCATTTTGAAACTGACCTCCGTGCAACGCACGGGTGAAATACTAGTTAATAAATAAAGTATAATAAAGAGTGAAAGGAAAAGGTGCAAATAAAAGTAGAGAGGAAGTTAATTGGTTGGATTCACAAAAATGGGTATTCCAATCGTACGGTCCACGTACACAAAAAAAAAAAAAACGGAAAGTAACGGAATGAACGGTAAAGCTAGGCTGACACATAGGGAAAGCCGATCGGCTCGGCTTCAGCTGCAAATCCCGTGATTCATGGTGCCTTCCGAAATCGTCGGCTTAGGATTCCCTAGGAACGGAGGGGTGTAATAGTCATTTCATTGACTCTTCGGTGGGGTAGTTTTGTCACGTTATATCATCGAATATTTTGGATATGCATATCTTGTACGGATTCTGGGATATGCTGTCAATTGATTAGTGTGGGGGGAGTAATTAACGCCTAATTGCATCGTCTTACCAAAATAATTAGTGTTAATTTTTAATTATTATTTTGACTGTTTGGCAAGGTTGATTGGTATTGTTCTTGAGATTCGGTAATCCTGTTTTAAGCAGTTCAGTCAAATTAGGTTGGAAACCTTTATTAGTCAAAATTCGTACTGCAAGTACCGAGAGAAATTTTATGATATATCCAGTTCTTTACATCGGGTAATTATTAACCGTAGATCTGCACATAATCACACATACCCATATGTATGTGTGCTTAACGGGTTGTTATTTAACCCCATTGTTGGTTAATGATCACTCGATTTCAATATGGTATTAAATACATGGGACGGATTCAACCTATAAAATGTTAGTTCAGATGTTCGAACTCAATTCAAATTATCGAAGTAAGTGATCTTAGTGCGTAAAAACGTTTCAACATCAATGTTATGTAATATATGTAACTAGGGATGGCCGTTGGCCGTACAACTAGATAAAAAGAAAAACGACCCGAAGTCAAATTTAACATTAATTAACAAAACTTGCTAATTAATTTTTAAGTAAATATAGCTATTGACGTAAGTTAAGGTCCTCATTTTCTCCACCTAAAACAATGTGGACATTTCTGTTTTATCTTGTGTGTGTATATATATATGTATTAAACTTAATTATCATTAGTCATTACAATTAGGTGAAGGCGTGTATTAATTATGGATAGAGTACCGTCATTAATTAACAAATAAATTAAATTAATTATTGAGGTGGTTGCACTTGCTGTGAGTTTTGAGAAGCTATTGACAATCATTCGGTTATGAATTGAAGCAAATTCAAGAAAGTTTCGGTTGAGCTGTACGAAACTCGATCTACTTATAGCTCGATTCAAATTTGGTTCGTTATGCCAATAAACGAAGCTTAAATAAGCTTAAATGGATATTATATTGATCAATGTCTGAGGTCCTTGATTTGATTTTCAACCTTAATAATAGTTTTTCTAGCTATTTTCTTTTGTACACACTGACAGTCACATGCTAAACAGGAATGGAGACTTCCTTGCAAACCCTTATATATATAATTATATATGTATAATAATTGTAATAATATATAGATTTCAGTTTTTCAGTTCAAAAAGGCTGACTTAGGTTTAAGTTCCATCATTTGACTATTCAAGTCAACGTAATGGAATTTGCTCAAACACTTCCTGTAATGAATTGTTTCTCGAATGAGATAAATTATTTTATGTTCGATGTTTTTTTAGCTTTAAATAAATCATTTATTTTTTTAAATAAATAGGTTTAGATAAGTTGTAATTTTCATGAAAATATTATTGATAACATGCCCTAGTGGTGGAGAGAATCGTCTGCATATGAAGCCTACTTTGTAGCCCATAACCCCACATGACATTGATTTGTCATTAATCAATTAGGGTACTTAATAACTTGATTAATAGCTAATCAAACAAGAAACCTGAAAATTATTAGTAGTTTTTAATCATGACCCTACCTGCAACTGAAAATGATACCTCGAATTGACAACTGCCTTCATCCATACTTTTTTGTGACATGTCTTTTACTAATTATTGGAGTGTTTAGAGTGTAATTAGAGTAATTTCATTCCTAATCACCACTAATCATTAAGGCTGCGAATTTGGTTCAAGTCAACTATTATTACCAAGAATGTTTATGCATCCTAAATTTGGCCATACCTTACTTTATCCATGTTCAAAACTCCCAGGAAAAAAAAAAACTTACGTGAAGTTTAATCAAAATCAAAATAATTAAAAAATTATTAAACTAATATTACTGGTACTTAGTATTACAAAAATCGAATTAAATGTATCGATTACATATTCGTAGAAGGGTATAAAAATGCAATAATTCATGATAAAATAAACACCCCACCGATCAGATTAAACAAAGAAATCATCATTTGAAGAAGGAATGGAGGGGAGGAAATTCCCTGGAATTTAATCATGGGTGTTGAATTTGTTTAATAATCCCGCGTAAAAGTCATATCAAAGTCGTGTTTCAGGCCCCGCAGTTTATCGGGACAACATAAATAAGTGCTGATTTGTCTTCCAGCTTCACTATTTTATTTAGTTTAATCAAGTTAAAGCCTATAAATTAGTGTCAACTATCAACAATTAATCATTAATCTAACGAAACAATCAAACAAACATTATACAAATGCAAACACATAATCTGTAGCAAGGACGTGTTTGTTTGTGATTTGTTGATAAGATTTTTCATTTATTTATTTTTATTTAATACTTAGAAGGACCATTTTCCAATGTGAACAAAATGCTTCTCCTTAATAAACGCACAAGCCACATGGGATTGTAATAGAGGCATACAAGTAAATCATACGCAAATAAATATCAAATAATGCACAGTTACAAGAATATATATTATTATATATGTTAACAAGTGTAAAATAAATATTGAACATTAACTCGGGTCAATTTCACTGTGTTGCATAGAACAAACCTTGGTTATGTATCCTATATGTTCATAAATGTAACTACCAATTAGAAAGACGCGAATAGATCCAGACGCGTGAATTTCACCCGACCATATATGTATAACGCAATAAGAACATACAGTCGTGTTTCCATGCTATTCAATTATCGTGTTCTTTAAGTATGACACAGTTCCATGAAAAAAGAATGCAATGCAGTTCAAATCATTACAGAACAAAAATAAATAGGACTCGTGAACTTGTGGCCCAAAGTCAAAACTGCAAAAGGTGGGAAAACCGGACAAAGGAAAAAGAGCGGGAAAAAAAGTGTAAACGCTTACACTCATCCGACGTACCTTTGATCTTTCACCTCGTCTTCCTCTTCTTTTGCTTTTTGTATTGATCATAAAGGTTCAACGACAATGTTGTCCGATCCAACTCAGATCTCAATTTCTCATTCTCTTGAATATCACGAAGCAAGAAGAAGTGCTCACCGAGTTTTTTTCTAACAACATTCTCATCCATTTGATCGATCAAATCAGCCTCCGATACAACTTTAACGGGCATATTGTCGCTTCCCTTTCTTTTCTTGTTATTTCCTTTCTTTACATCACTAGAAGGAGCAAAAGACTTGTCTAACTGTGATAAATCTGTATAGGCTTGAAGTGGGGACACATGGGAATGATAGACCTGGTTATTGGAAGTGTTCATTGTTGAGATACTATTAGCAATCGAACATACAGCTGGATGGTAGTGCTTCTTTAGGAGGTTGAGCTCCCAAAGAACTGAAGCTAGTGCACCACTACGGTTAGGGTCCATCGCATCGGGTTGGTATTTCTGCATTCAGTGAAAGTATACTGGAATAATTCAAAAACCCAAATTTTGAAAATTTAGTCTGAATTGAAGGATAGACAAACAAAAGTTACTTACGGCGATGGCACCAGCAACAGATCCACCTCCGGCATCGTTTTCTAAGAGGTTACGGCATTTCAGATTCTTCAGAAGAAGATGCTTCACTGTAACTAATGCTGAATTTTGTCGAAGAGAAAAAAGAAAAGTCATAATATTGAAGAAAGACTTCATTTGATTTTATATGATTCGAAGTCGAGAAAACTCACCAGCCATGGACTCGGCTGAACCAAAGCATAATGAAAACGAGGCCAATCGTTTTATGAAGGCAGCAGCCCTTTGCATATCATGCTGTCTATCATCACAGAGCATTATCTTTAGTGCTTCGGCTAACACATCTCCCTGATCCCTGCAGGCAGATATTAGATAAGTCTTTGCCAGGCTGCCAAAAGGTATGTTATATTGAATCGTGCTCAATTTTCTTAACGGAGAGAGCCAAAGTAGAACATGGCAACAGCAGGTAAATACAGAAATCACACACTTGAACAATAATGCATTTACCTTCCTGGCCGGTACTCCAGTATCAGATTGTAGAACTGGACAAAGAAGTCATGTAAATCGACATTCAAAGCATCTAGATTGCTTTTCATCACTTTGAAAGCAACAATGCAGCAGCGCAATCGTTCGGACACTGTTAATTGACAAGATTTCTCGGATGACTTGCTGCCATTTCCAGCAAGTTTTCCCAGACTGTTCATGAGATCAGGCATGAAATCCATGTCAATTAGATGGGAATATTTTCCTATTCCATTCAAACACGGAGCAAGTAGGGGGTGACTTCCTGATGTACCAGGCACAGAACTGGCTTCTGACCTGAGCAACAAAAGATGAAAAACATGAGAACTCGCCTTTGAGATGATAGTATAACATAATTTGGATATGATGCTGTTTATTACATAAGCTACATTTTAAGCCAGTTCTCGTTTTGGAAAGGCAGTCCACATAATAGTACTTTGTGTAAACTTATTATGGCATGTCATTCCAGGATAACAGAAACTAGAGTTTAGTAGACCAAACCTAGTTTCTAACAAAAAAATAGTTTAGTAGAATATCCCCATGCAGTTTTAAGCGATTCAACTTCACAAAGAAGTGAGAAAAAAATATATTTTGTTTAACAGTAGAGAAGTATAGAACTACCGTCCTACAAATAGAAACAAGGCCCACAACCAGCATTTGACTCTTATTGATGTCGATATATAAAAAAAAGTGTCTATTTTTTAGAAAACTTCTCAAACCATTTGCATGGTCACCCATCAAAATAAAAAATAAACTAATTTTCAAACTCAACATGAATGAGAAAACGAGCAAGCTCCATATTCAGGTCTACCGATCATTTGGAAATCTGTTACTCGTATACTTACGTTGACTCCACAGCATGCTTTAAGATGCGGAAGAATGTTTCAAATACAGCTGAAAGTGTCTGTGACTGCATCCTTCTTCGCTCGTGAGTATCTTGAGCAAATGAAGCAGCTTTGAAGTCCGCTTTTACCTGCAAGAGTCTCCAACTATATAAGTAATGGCAACAAACAGGCCATATTAAAGTAATAGAAGTCTGAACATGGCATATATACCTCCTCTCTGGTCTTTGACAACATTTCTTTCCTATTTTTCTTTCTCTCATTTTCCAGTATCTGCTTTTGATCATCTGCATCCTTTTTCTTCTTGGATTTATTGTTTTGGCCTCTCTTATTCATAACAGGTTTTTCTGGTCTTCCAAGATCTTCATCGAAGGAGAGAGACAAGAAAACCTAGGAGGGAAGTGCAATCAATCATTGACAAGGTACAAAATAGTAAATAATAAATATGATTCAATCATATAGTTAAAGATATTATGCTCTTGGGATCATCCATTGCATTATCCATATAACTGAACTTTCCAGTTTTCAAGGTCCTCTTCAAAATTGCAGGAAACTTTTTAAAGAATGATGTAATAGGGTAGTGATATCATCATTGAGAGAGAACGAAATAGTAGGGTAATCCAACCTGACTCTACCACACAAGTAAAACAGCCATAGCTATAGCTATAGTGGAATCGTTCTAGGCACTGCAAAATATTGAATAGGCATGCGTTTTTCTCCTCCGTGATCATATTTCTTTATGCTTATCCTAAGAAAATTTTACCATGCAATCGATTCTCAGAAATAGAAAAGCAACAAATGTAACAAAAGAATCTTATTGGAGAACAACAACAATGAGAAGACATCCATGTGGAAAAAGATTATCGTCTTTGACATCCATTGGTAAGCATGATCTGAAATTTGGAATCAAGGTGCAGTAAGGGATAGTCCACTGGCTTTTAAGTACATTGGTCTAGTTTGTAAATGTTCGTCTCAACTACAAAACCAGGGTGGCTGCATACAATTATGAATGTCTAAAAACATATATTAAAGCATAGAAACATAAATTCCAAAAACAGAGTGAGAATCCTTACTTCAATAGAATCAGGATGTAATTGGCAGTTGTACGCTTTTACAAGTTCTGCAATCATTTTAACAGCCTCCACAGTAGCCTCACCTCCATGTTTTCCATTGTCAGTGAAAAGTGACTTAATAGTAGCGCAGCAAAATTTTCTGCCAAAGTCAACGACCAAGTAATGAGATCATTATACAAAGTAAGCAGAGGAACTTGGAAGCTCTTGGAGGCAACAATCCATCGCAATAAAAATACGAGGAATAACCATAGGAAACCAGAATCGCCTATAATCTTCAGAAACCGATGATGAAATATTCATTGGCAAGGGATGCTTTTACACAGTATTCAGGGGCAGAACCAATACAAAAATCATTTTCCTAGTTTATGGATCAGCATATTCTAGTAGCAGCTGATGATAAGTGACAAACCCCCAACATTAGTTTTTAGTGAAATAAAATGCAAAAGTCCACAACAAAAGTCACTTAAATCAGTAAATGAAAAGGTAAATACCATCAACTGGCGAACAAAGAAGATAACATTGAACAAAAGGCACAAGCAGAAACTGAGACCTAAACTTTTGACATGTTTTCAATACTTTAGACCACTGTGGGTGTTATATAATTATATAATACTTTAATTTATTCACTAGAACTAAAGAAAATATTTAAAGGAGAAATGAATAATTACCTTACAACATCATCCTGGGAGCTTATATTTTTCACAACTGCGGCCAACAAGCTCTCACGAAAATTAAAGTGTGGCAAGGCTTCAAGCAATGTACACAAGCAACGGACAGCTACTCGCTTATAAACAGTCTGTTGTTGCAAAGCTACCAATTTCTGAACATATGCCTGGCCAGGGGTACAAAGATTTCCTGTCAGCATGATTATCCTTTTATTTTTGTTATGTGGCTAGTGAATTATTTTTTTTCACATTTGGTGTCTCGAGTGTGCTATCATGGGCAAAAATAATAATAAAGGATTCAAATCAAACCTTGTACGCAGACAGCAGAGTGGACTCAAAAAATCGCATTTTCTTAACATCCTTTGAAACCTTCATCTCTTGTTCTTTCTCCGTGGGCAGCCTGATCCGGTAGCTGTAGTGGCAATTAGAAAGATAGATTAGCAACAAAATTAAGCAAACAGAAAAATAGTATATATTTTCATAACGTGAATTCCTCACCCAGGAATTATGTCTTTAAAAACAGCCACTAGTGATTTGAGTCCAAGCATCACAATCTCACTATCTTCATCTTTTGAAATCTCCAGCATCTCCTTTATATTCTTGATATTGGATTCAGGATCAGCTAGTAGTGACGTTCCTAACGCTGCAAGTTTATATTTCTTGCTCTCACGGTTTTCTTCAGCAGTAAGATCTTTTTTCACTTCATCCTAAATATAGGGACAGAAGTACATAATGGACACCATAAGACTTTACTTATTGGACAAATTATGATGAATTCTGTTAATAACTACTACCGATTATTAATATGAAATGGCGTTTTGCCTCAGGACAAAATATACACTAGCCATACCCTCACTTGGTCATAGAAGTAAATAACCAAAGCATTATGTGTTGGACAAATGAAAACAAATCAGAGAAAGGCGGGATGGAGAAGTATCCCATCTAATGGTGGCACTCGAGAATAAGAAAATGCAGCATAAAGAGTTTAAATTCTGCTATGGTAAACATGAACCAAACAGAAGATTTCCAAACATTATCAGGACTCTATGATGTCAAGGCAGAAATTCTCATAACCATTCGAAAAAGCTCCAAGAATTTGTTATTACGAACTTAAAATCCTTAGCACCAAATTCATCCACTCAAATGTAATGTAAGGAAATGCTTGTCAGAAAGGATTGCAAGTGGCATTTATGAATATATTTATCTCATCGTTAGACCACGATACTGATTTTACATGCACAAGAGGATCAAGACGTATCAACATAAAGGAATTTGACAATCAAAATGCAGACAGTGTGTTACAATGCATTTATATTATCGCTTCGTGCGCATTGTAACATAAAAGATACTAAGAATACATTAAACGTGTCACTAAAGCCAGAAGGAGCAGCTGGAAAAAGAAACACAAACCAAAACTTCAGCCTGAGGTATTTGCAGCACTTCTTCCTCCTTTGCTTGTTTCTTTGCCTCTTTCCTCGATTTCTTAGTATTTAATCGCTTCTCTGTTTTCGTCAATTTCACAAAACTAGGACCCTTGGTAATAGAATCACCTTCTTTTGATTCCTCTTCACCCTCTTTCGGCTCCTTTGTCACTGAAGATAACCAACTTCCGATTGTCATTCAAGTAGGCTAAAAGAACAATATACATACACATTCAAAAGTTGAATTGAAAAATGAAACAAAATAAAATGCCTCTTCTATAGTAAAGCTTCCCGAGCGGGGTTTTCACTGGAAGTGCATCGACAGGATCAACCTCCATTCCAGGCTGCTCTTTATCTTTGCTGTCCAATTTTTTTCTCATCCTTTTCTCATATAATAATTCTAAAGCCCCCTCGTTCACATCAGCAACTCGAGAAACATGCCTAATTTTTATTTTTATTCAAAAAATCGAGAAATCAATAGAAATTAAACAAAGGAAAATCGTCTAATCAAGGGTAAGAATTGACGAAACAACACTAAATACGTACTTGGTGATGGACTTAGTGTCCAAATTGGAGAGGTAGCTAGCGTAATCCAAATTCTCGTTGATGAAATGCACGTCCTCAGCTGTAACTTCAATGTCTTCATCGGGAACGTCCGGCGGAAGCTCCGGCGGCAGCACTACTTTCTGCTTTTTCTTCCCCATTAGTGGTTAGCTAATAATCCAGTCACCGGAAAACACAACTTCTGGAAATTGAAGGAACGCAGCAGAGAGCAAATCAAAAACCCTAGACGCTTAGCTAATAATTCAGACTAAGAAGACGGAAATTCTGTATTAAGAGAAAATCGAAGGAACGCGTAGAACAAATGAATAAACCCTAAACCCTCGGAAAAGATTGCAGATGGGGAAAACGACGTCGCTTAAGCCAGTATTTTCGGCCTGCCAAAATAGATATTGATCCATTAAGCCCTATATTCATAAACTGGGCCTAGGCCCAATTTATATGTGTTATATATTGTGTATGTGAAATTTTTATTTTATTAATAATTAATTTAATTTAAAAATAGATATAAAAACATGATGCAGAAGTTTTTCTTAAATGTCCTTTTTCTATATCAAAATTAAAAAATAAATAAATATTTTTTTAGTAATTACATCTAGCCCCCCGAAGTTTGTTAATTTCTTACACCCACCTCCATACAAAAGGGTGTTCATGTAAAAAATTTACAAAATGTAGGGAGTTAATATAATTATGGACAAATAAGAGGTTTTATCGTAAATAGACATTACCTCAGGGGGTAGATTGTAAATTACCCTTACTTTTTTTTTTTACCCCCTCTATTTATGAATAATACAATAGAAGGTGAAAATTGCATGGGAGCAGATATAACAGGGCCCAGCGTGATGATGGAAAACCTCTGATTAGCCAGAGTTTGCAGATTACTAAATTGAGAGGGACCTATTCATAAATAGGCAATTAATTGGATGCCTCATTTGTGGTTGCTTGATGGGTGAATTAAATCATTAATGCCTTAAATAGAGGGGCTCACCGTCAATTAATTCTTGCAAAGAGGGGCTCACCTTCAAATAGGATTGTACTAGTAAGATATTTTAGTCTGCAATATGGCCATTTCTCAACCCTTACCCCCACCAAGTATTTAATTCCACGTCATCATTATTTACTTGACTGACTAAATTATTTATTATTTTTATTTATTTCTTTATTAAAAATACACGATGTAAGGAAAAAATGAAAAATTAAATATTGGTTACATCTGAAAGGGTAGGTGTGCAATTATGAATATAATAGAAAATAAATTAAATTAAATGTATAAGTTAGGTATAGATAATGAATGAAAGGAGTAAATGTGATAATTAATAAGTTCGATATATGAAAGTGAGACAGGGGCGAATTTATTAAGCCATTTAAGAAGTTTACGTGATAACTGTTGTCAATCATTTATTCTGCTGAGCCCTTGGGCTAAAATTACTTTTTACTCCCCCAAACACACAGACACAGTTGCATTTATAACCTCTCCAGGATTTTTTATTTTATTTTATTTTTATTTTTATTCGATTTATTTGGAATTAAATAATTACGTCTAGGAAGGGCTATTATATATGGCCCATGCATGCAAACATAATTATGTATTTCTTGAGAAATAATTAAGAATATACAGATATGCTTAAATTTAATTATTTAAGTAAATAAGTCTATGTCGATTGATCCAATTGTTCGAATTCTCTTGCTAACGGTGACTAGCTCGAGCTAGTCACACATGATTAGCCTAGCTAGTGCGGTTTACGTCTCTCGTATGATTTGCAAGCTATTATACGAGAGTGTAAGTTTATTATATACACTAGTGATATACTTCATTTGTTTTTTTTTAAATGTCGTCTAAGATAGATGCACACATATTAGAAACGCAAATAAAAATTATCAATTTCAACAGAGAAAAACCCAAAATTGCCTTTTAAATGTCTCTTATGTCCTCATAAAACCTCATCAATTATAAAGAGCAAAATTAGTTATAAAAAAAAAATTAATTATTTTTGTATCAGATCAGTTAACAAATTAGGTAACGTAACTCAGTCATTTGATCACATGATTTCATGAGTTCATAAAACTATGTTACTGGTCTATATATATATATATATATCATTATTATATATAAAACTCAAACTTGTAGGCATAATAAATTAAAGGAAAATACGAACCCCTGCAATTGAATTTGGCGACTAGCATTAGTTGTCTGAATTATACAATGCTCTGACTTTTCAATTTTTTTTCATTCAAATGTGAATGCTTTTATTATTTCGCAACTGTCCTTAATTATAAATATAATGATTTTCTTGTGCATGTATTGTGTGTGATAAATGATAATCAATTATTCATCATATATATATATATATATATATATATATATATATATATATATATATATGGTGGCATGCGTATATAGACATGATCATTTGACGTGTACGTATATTAGTGAATTTTTCTTACATCGAAAGAATTTACAGTCACTCAAAATACATATGTGATAACCCGTAAATTGCACGAAAAATGTAAATTAATCTTAATTAAATACATAGCCTGAATTCCAGGCAGAGAATATTAAATGGCTCCAAAACCAACAAGAAAGCACATTCAACCAAATAAAAAGCATTAACTCCAAATTATAAATACCTGCTGACATCAAACACTAATTTGAGTAAAGAAAGTAGTTGTGTGTAGTATATTCAAAATTATTTAATTCTCATTTATTATTTGTTAGGTGCATCTAAATTTAAATGCAATCTAGTTGGCCATGCCTTAATTCGCCTCTTCTCATTTATTGAAATTCAAGGTTTTCAACTTTCAATAAATCCAATTTATTTATTCAAAATTAAAGATTTCAAGAATTTCTGCTCATCAAGAAACAAGCTTTTAGGTAATTCAGTTAATTAAGTTCACCCATATATACGGTATACGGTACAAATACAGTACCACCTCATGGTATACGAGCCACGTTTTTTCGATTTTTTTTATTGCACCAGCCATTCATAGGTTAATTACGCAATATGTAGATAGTAATTAATCAATTCCACTCCAATTATAATTTCTATAAACTAACACTAAACATAAAACCAAAGCATGCTTAACAATTAACACTACAATAAAGAAGCACAAAAACAAAACCTTTAACACGTTTATATACCAATTTTCTTCAATTAATAACCTCATATAGCACCTATCCTCTAAATCTTTACAAAATCGAAAAAAAAAAACCATAAATTAATATCTGATTCCCGATCTTTTCAAATGGATATATTCAAGTCGATCCGAGGTTTTTTAGCCGCCACAGGAAACGGAACGATACAGCTGCAACGAGGGCACTTAGGGTTGCTCTTCGATATCAGCACGTACAAAAGGCAGCTAGGGCAACCGGCCGCAAACGGGCCCACCGAAGACGACTTCTCCTCCTCGTGGGACACACGTTCGAGATCGGTGTCTCTGACCGACGAGGAAGTAGAGTTGTTTGACCGAAGGGGCGACGACTTATTAGACGAGATTGATATGGAGCGTTTTCGGACGACGGTTTCTTTCTCGGCTCTCTCGAGGGCGGATTTGACTTTATCGAGCGTGCAAACGCTTTGGTAGGAAGGAGAGTTAGATGTTGGTAATAAGGACACGAGCTTTAAGTCTCGGGAGGAAGTTTCGTCGAAGAGGTTTAGGGTTTGTTTGGGCTCCGGTGGGAAGTTTAGGTCTTGAAATTTGGCTGCGGTGGCGGCTTTGTTGCTGTTCTTTTCGGCAGAGTTTGATGAAGAGTTGCATCTCTGCAGATATACTTTTCCTGACTGTGTGAATCAGAGAGAGAATATATAATCAGATGTAAGCTGCAGGAACTCAGAAAAAGGTTTTGTATTGACTGCACCGTTAACTTTTTTCTCAACCAAGAGTGATTAAATAAACAGAGAAAAGATTTAATTTTGGATATGTATATATATATATATATATATACATATATATATATATATATACATATATATATATATATATATATATATGCATTATGCATAAGCAATTCATCAAACACGTTCCGATCATGGCAGAAAAACCTCAATAAACCAGTCATGAATACAACAGTAAACTATCTTTTTTACAGACAAACAAGATGAGTAATTAGACAAACAAATATAGATACAAGTTTCGATATATGTATGTATCATGTATGCATAGGCAATTCATCGAACATGTTCCAAGCATGGCAGAAAAACCTCGATAAACCATCGAATACAACAGTAAACTATTTTGCTTTAGAAACACAAACACACACACACACACACACAAAATTAGCCAGCTGAAATGGGATTAGGATACCATGATCAGAAAATTAAATTACAGAGCAAAAGAAGAAAAAAAATGGAGGAAAAAGATTGTACCTTTAGGTCGAGGCGTTTCTCCCAGCCACAAGGAACTTGCAAATCGAGGTCCAACTCCTTCGAATCTAGGGTACAATACCCAGCAAGCAAATCCCTAGTCATCGGCGCCGTCGATTTCCCCGGCGACGACGATTCTTTTGCATCGCCGCCGTTCATCAATCTGACCAAACAACTGACGTCAGCCGCCATCCCACCACGAATAATATATATCCCTTCTTCTTTTCTTGTAGAGAGAGAGAGATTGTAGAGAGAGAAAGAGCGAGAAATGAAGCGAGTGAGAACAGAGAACTTGGGGTTTAAATGAATGAGAAAATAAGAGGTTTTTATATTATTGTTTAAATGTAATGTAATATATTTGAATTATTGTTTTGTATTTAATAATTTAATTTGGGGTGATTTAATTATGTGAAAGAAAATTGAATTGGGGGGTGTTTGGGGAGTGGCATTAAATGCAACACTAAAGGACAGCTGTGAATTAATGCCACGAACAATACAAAGACCTTTTGGCTTCTCCTTTAATTACCTCATTAATGCTGCTAATTGACTGCTTTTATTTTTTATTTATTCATTAATTTATTCAAATGTGTATCCATTTTGGCTTCTTATTTTATAGTACATGCATTAATCAACCTTTGTTTTCTACATTAATGACTACCGGACTTTAGTTGAGACCCTTTACGCCCTGTTTGGCTCACCCCCAATATTTCCAAAATTCGACAAAATTCGTATTTCCTTCTCACCAAATTATTTACTAATTTTGGATTTCTGCGCACATGTTAAGAAATTTAATAATTAAAATATTTCTCATGATTGTATGCTTGTCAATTAATTCTACTTTAACGAATCAAGACTGATAAATGATAAAATTGAAAGAAAAAAAAAACAAGAGGAAGAAATCCTCTTTCATTCTTGAAAGTTGAAATTTTGACACACAACCATTGCAATTTTGAAACAAACAGAGCCTAAAAAACTTTATGTATAATTTGGTTGATTTTGGTGATAGTATATAGTAATTTTTAAATATATATATATATAATATATAGTTTGACTTGATAATTAGTTAATGTTCCTTGAAGGTGCAATCAAGACAACATGGGTTAGCATTCAATTATGGGTTGGATTGTTAGTTTTGGATATATAAATCATGTGGAGAGTGCATGTACATATTAAAATTCTTTTATTATTTAGTCAATGATATTAACATTGTCTTGACAAATTAGTAAATTAAGGTGGGCCCTAAAACACCATTAATTACCTCAAACAAAGGCTCCATTTTTATTTTATTTTTAATGTAATTCTTCTTATTTTTCATTTTGTATGAATTTCGGTGTAACCGTAGTAGTGTTAACGTCTCGAAATTTTAAAATTTCGTGTTCGAGTTCGATTAGATATTAGTAGATATTTTTCTTGATGATTAATGATAATTGATAATTGAATTATTACAAGCTCCTTAATTATAATAAGATATTCTAAATAGGTGACGATGATTATTTCTAAATATTAAATAGTCTGGCTTTAATGGTTTTCAAATTGGCATTAAATAATGAAAGTGACTTTTAAAATAATTAAATTAAAAAAAAATTCAACAAATTGAAATATTCAAACATTTTATGTAATAATGTGAACGAATTGATGATGGAACTGAGCTGCCTCAAAGACTTGAAATAAAAACTTTGAATGTGGCATTTTATGCACACGAAGTTACAATGTGCATAATCATTGGATTATTATAATTATATGCCTTTTTTTCTGACTTATTTCATCACTAACATTGACAAAAAAATACTAAATTGGAAAAAAAATACATATAATTATTGATGGGGATCAGTTCAGTATCTTCGGGCCAAACTCCCTATATTCGGAATTATTGGGCCGAAGCTCAATGAGTGACATGGATCAAAGTTTATTAAACCAAGGCTCAATGAAGGTGAATACAAGGGTGTACGAGACTGATGTTAAGAAAGACTTAGGGGTAAAGAAATAGCCATGCAGTTCGCGCATGTCTCGTTAACACATAATGGATCGCATAGGGAGATGAATAAGGTACAGTATGTGATCAGCGCAGAGATAACCGTTGAAGATAAAGATTCTAGCATATTTCTCGTATGTAAATAAGGAAAATATGTAAAATATGATCAATGATTGATCAATTAAAGTTAATATCGGGATTATGAAGCGATTTTAAATTAAGAAATAGTCATGTATTATTTTCTATACAAACAAAGATGAAAACCCCTATTAGGTTTATGATTAATGTCAAGAGTACATTTTTTACACTCTATCTCAAGTTCTCTCTCTTTTTAACATTTTTCTAGGCATATGTTCTTCGACGTCATCCCTAAATCCGGCAACTGAGCGAGTTGAGTTCGAAGCAAGGTTTTGAAGGTGGAGATTATGCGCCATCAATTACATTAATCGAGTCGATTTTATGATTATTTTACGTCTTATATATGTAAATTTGTCATCACTCGGAATTCTTTTCCCTTCAAGCACACACACACACACACAATTACAAGATGGTATTGCTCAATTAGAATTCCCGTTGACTATCTCATTTTCAAAGGGCGAATGGATTCTAGGATTAAAGCGTCTAATCGTAATTAATGTACAATTAGTATACTCATTCAGTTGACTTTTGGTATAATAATGAGTTATAAATGTATTGATTTGACCTTTTTTTTCCATGAGATTATATTAACCAACGTGACTTATAATGGTACTATTTTTTGTAGTAATTAATTTCTCAATTAATCCATTATATATATATAATTAGACTTTTATTTTTAATATTTAATAACTACATGTATACTTATGAGTTTGAAATATCAATAGGCCTTGGCCCACTAGTTACAATAAATTTATCATTTAATAAATAACCTAATTCACAAGAGCCTTATATTATAGCCCATCAAGGCCCAATATCTGACACCAAGTGGACCCATTTAACTTATGAAATTTTATTTTCCAATTGATTTTTTTTTTGCTAATATTAGCTTAAAAAATATGAAATTTTGAAAAGATCCAGTATGTGTAAGATATTTTATTTAATCAATGGAAAATCTAGTAAGAAAATCATTGTGATTTATACGTACTTTTAAATAATATAAATCTGATATGATTTTATATCTAAATATTAGGACAGAATAATTAAATTGGTCAGAAACACAGACAATAACATTAGGTACAGAAATGCAGAAAACAATTAAAGAGAAAGTGACACTTTTGTTATGACAAGTTTATAGTCCACATTTAATGCTGAATTTGGAATTATTTTACATATATAAATAAATAAATAAATAAAACCCATTTCAAAAGAATCCAAAATCACATAATTATGTATTTATTTTTTTATTTTTAAAATAATTTGAGCAACTCAGACTTGTATTCATTTATTAAGATCAGAAATTTTCAATGTATCCAAATATATATTTTTGTCGAAACATGCGACATCATTAATGCAAAGTGCAAATAATGTTCTGTACCAATTCAGACACGCCTTATAAGTTATTAGCAGATGATACTTTGTAGTAAATCTTATCCTTGGATGGTTAAATTCCAATTTGGGCTTTACTCTATCTAATTCAACTGGATTTACCTACCCATTATTAGTTGGGCCAAAATTTGACATGGTCAAATATTCGACACCGTTGAATTATTAAAAAAATAAAAATAACACGGGTAGTTTTTCGGCATTTCGATATATACAAGACATGAGTACTAATTAATTGCAATAAACTCTATATTTACAATGAAGTATTTTGATCGACTAATCAAGGTGGAGCTGAACTGGAAGAAATACGAGTAATAAGAGATTTTCTATAACTCGATCTGTGTTGTTTAAAAGTCAATAAAGTTTTGCTATCGATCGCCGGTAGATGTAAGCATTCAAGGCTGAACCACGTAATTTTTGTGTTCCTCGTTTTAATTCAATTGTCCAGAATTATTAGAGTTTTCCGCGCATGGTTATGTTTGTTATAAGTTGCTCACTATTTGATCTGAATTATTGCTAGGTGAGATCTTTAATTGAATTTGGCAAATAATACAACATATTATGTAAGTTCAAAAAAAAAAAAATATATATATAAGTGCAACAAGTTCAATTATAATATGGAGATTCTGAAATAACTAGTGAGATGCGAAAGATGTGCTTGTCAAAGATAAGGAAATCTCCAATAAAATAAAAAGCAAATTAAATTGTGACATACAATAATGCATGGAAAAATGTCTTAATTGATCTAATTAACAAAATACAACTCGATTGTTTTCTCATAATCCTGTTGCTATAAAATCCGAATCTTAAACAAACCATTGGTGGATTTGGAAATCGAAAACTGCTAATTTTATTCCAATTTAAAATCCAATTTTCATAATTAGCAGTAAAGAAGAAATCCGTAGGAAATCATGTGAAGTATCTCTTACTATTCCTTTATATATAGTGACAGACGCTGGAGTGATGAAAAGAAAAAATAGTTATATATTTTATTTAGAAAAAAAACATAATTATTTATTTAGCAAAATAAAAAAATAAAAAATGGGGAAAGGGCGAGCCCCGTGCTGTGATAGGAGCAAGGTGAGAACTGGACCGTGGAGCACCGCAGAGGATTTGAGGCTCACTACTTTCATTCAAAAGAATGGACACACTAATTGGCGCGCTCTCCCTAAACAAGCCGGTACAATTTCTCAATTTTTTTCAATTTTTTCTTTTTAATTTTAAAAGCACAGATCTGTTATTTAATTTGTAGTTTTTCTTTTAATTTATGGTAATATATTTTTATTTTTTTTTTGAATTATAGAAATTGTTGTTTTCTGCGGTATTATAGACTATAGTACTAAATTGTACGATTTAGTGTTGGTGAGTAAAATGAATATATATGATTGTATTGCGTGTGTTGAATTTTACGGGTTTTCGGGGTTTCGGGTTCGGCTCCAAATCTGGTCTTATGATCGATGATTTATCCACATCATTAATTCTGGGTTTATTTTTCAATTTTGATTAACATGATATATAATTGAATGATCATCCAATATAATGCAACTTTATTTCAACAAATCATTTCCACTGTACTTGCTATATATATATATATATATATATATATATTATGAAGTATATATTCATTATACTGTTTTCCTTATATCTCAAGATTCATCTCAAATTACTCTCTCTCTCTCTCTCTCTCTCTCTCTCTCTCTCTCTCTCTCTCTCTCTCTCTCTCTGTGTGTGTGTGTGTGTGCAGGAATATTAAGATGTGGAAAGAGTTGCAGGCTGAGGTGGGTTAATTACCTAAGCCCTAACGTGAAAAGAGGAAACTTCTCCCCCGAAGAAGAACAAATCATTATCAACATGCACACTTCTATTGGAAACAAGTACACCCCAGTAACGATCATTATTAACTCCCATTTTTATTAATTTATAATTTTCATTTTATAATTACCAATTAATTACATGCTATAATAATTACGTATAACATTAATCATTAATATCACGTACGTACGTGCATGCATGCATGCATGCAGGTGGTCAAAGATTGCGTCTTGTTTGCCTGGGAGAACAGATAATGAGATAAAGAACCTGTGGAATACACACTTGAAGAAAAGACTACTGACTACCAATGATAATATTATTACTGAAGCCACTCAATCTTCACCATGTTCATCAAGTAATTCTTGTACTACTACTACTAATACTGGAGAAGATCAAGAAATGGGTCGGGTCGAAAAACGCGATGAAAAACTCGAGTCCACCGAGCTAATAGCATCATCTACACAAGATGACAACCGGGTACTAGTCGAAGATATACCACCAGATATTGATGTTGATTTATGGGAATTGCTTAATTCATTGGATCCTTTAGAGTTGGATATATATAATAAATGTATGCAGAGAATAGAGTACTAATTATGAAGTTAAATTTGATGATGCATGGCGAAATTGCAGCAGTAATTGGGAATGCATGCATTATATATATTGGATTATTCTTCAATATAATAGATGGCCTTGTTATTCAAATCTTGGAGTTTAATTTAATTTTGACATTAGGCAAATTTGTTTATTGTCGTGTTATATTGCATATTAATTATTAACACACATATTTGAGTATTCTATTCCAATAATTACAGATTGCATTTTTTTTCCCTTCTTTTCTACATATATTCACACATTAACATGTACATCATCTAATGATGTATAATACACGAGATAAATTGTGAGGATTTTGGGCCCCATATATGAATTATTTATGACCGAGCCCAATCCCATTTTTCATTTAAGTGGAGCCCAACATTGGATTCAACTTAGACCAAAATTAAAAGTTCATCTTGAGTGAACTCGACTACTCATTCTTACTTGATTGATCTTGATCGTCGAACCAGTCATTAAATAGTTTTTTCAACCTCTCTCTCTCTCTCTCTCTCTCTCTCTCTAGTACATACGTCATTCCTTGTTTTTGTCCGGCGACATCCTTACATTCCTCACCTACAATGGGAGACTTTGGCCCTGTAGCACATTTAATGCTACCTACTGTTGCCTTTGTGGCTATTGAGAGACAAGGGGAACACAAATTTCTCAAATTTCAAAACAATCTTAGGTTTTCAATCTCCATCTTTTGTGAGTAGATTGAATATTTCAGTGTGACCGATTGAGTGATTGAGAGTGTTGTGTGTTAACTGGTTGATTGTGCATGTGTTGGTGAGTCAAATTCAGTTGTGAGAGATGGTAGATTTAGGACTTATAAGTAGATGAATGTTACGTGCGTGAAACCTGTTGGTACTACTTCCATTTGGATATTCTAAACAAATGACTGGACTGTGTAATGTAAAAAATCATTTAAAGAAAAACATAAATAACCGAGACGAAAGACACTTTTTATTTTCATAAATAGGGCCCGCTCCGATTTGGGCCTAAATACTGGGCCCAAACTATAATAGCACATTATTTTTTATTTTCATTTTTATTTTTCTCCGAGTAAAAATAAAAAAAGAGGGAAGAAATCAAGCAAAATTAGGTTAGGTTTGGGAGGGAAATCATCAATCAGCTGAAGCGATGGGCAAAGCCAAAGAAGATTACAAGCTGAAGAGATCTTCTCCTTCTTCCCCACAAGGTTTTCTTCCGTCATCGTGCTATTAACTTTCTGTATATATATATATATATATACATGATTATACTTATATATATATATATATATATGATTTTGCGTTTGTTTGATTGACTACACTAGATGAACAGAGGAGGATTAAAAAGCGTAAAAGTAAGGAAGACGACGATAAACACAAGTCCAAGAAGCACAAATCTCACAAAATTTCCAAGCGCCATTCAGATAAAGGTTCCGACTTTTTTGTTTGTTATTTTCGCTTTATTTATTTATTTATTTATTTTTATTTTTTTTGGTTTTTGCAATTTTAATTTATGGATTTTTTATTTGTACTAAATTCTATCACAGTTGGTCAGGAAAATTAGTTACTGTACTAAGAAGTGTAATAATTAATTGGGATATTCTGTTTACCAAACAAATTAAATTATTTTTCATTTTCATTACTTGTTATGGTGGCCTTGAAATTTTAACCGATTTTCATTGCTTGCTTCAGATAAGAAGTCGGGTGGGAAACGTAAAGACAAAAGCCGCAAGCATGATATTTCTTCAATTGTGAGTTTCTTGCTAAACTGTATATTGTTACGAAAAGTGTATGTACATGTCATCCGAGTGATGAATTGATTAAAATTCAATCTAAATCACATGCCCGTGTTTTCTCATTAATTTAGCATGTGCTAAATGTGTCTTTCTCACTTTCTACTTGTTATATTCGATGGTTCGATATATCTTCTTGTGCACTGCATTGCATCACAATTTTTTATGCTTGCCCTGATTATTGTTAAGTAGTTCATTATTCATGATTTATGTTGATAGAATGTAAACCTCTCTAAACATAGTCGTTTGGATATTATTATACCTCTATGATAATTTATGGAATGTTTCCGTTAGTGGATGTCACGAATCTCGTACTATCTCGAGGTTCTTTTGGTATTGATTTGTTTTTAACTTTTAAGTATCCGTAAGCTCTAATAGTATCCGTTTTTTTCTTACATCACAGAAACTAAACTTCAAAGAATTGTCCGATGATGATTACTTCTCCAAGAACAACGAATTTGCCAAGTGGCTTAAAGAAGAGAGAAAAACGTTTTTCTCCGATCTATCTTCTGAGTCTGCACGGGGTTTGTTTTCGGAATTTGTGGAGGAATGGAATAACCAAGAACTCGAACCCCAATACTACGAGGGTGTTACAACTGCACCACGGACATCGCACAAGTGGAACATCAAAAAGTAGCGTACGCATGATTTTAGCTGCCTTCTACGTAGTTAGGTTAGTATGTTAGGGTCTTTACTATGTAATTGCGGTTTTCAGACAATACAGAGGTATCGACTAATGTGCTGTAAAACGAGAAGGAAAAAAGGAGAGCCATCCAAACATTTTGTATCATCTTTTGTACATTATGTAATGCAAGTTGTCATGATTGATTTATTTCTTGCAATATTGTTGAAATATTTTTCTGGTTAGTCTGGAAATATAAGGATGTTACGAGGCTTGACCGAACGGGCCGACCCGTGCCTGTTTTAGAGATTGTACCAAACTACTCGATTCGAGATCGATTGTTAGAAGCACGACTTATTAACATAATGAATCAAATTTGAACATAAATTTTCATTTTATAAGTTATGAAATTTTGCTCAGAGTCCGATATAAAATACGTACACAAAAAAAATCAAGCTTACTCGATTAAAGCTCAGACGACCTCGACTCGATTGCTTAGCAAATCATTTTCAAAGAAAACTTCTAAATCAGTCAAATTTCGACGAACAATCTTGAATAACCAATATGTTCGACTCAACTCGATTCGTTTATACATATAGTTCATTTATGTACTTTTGGGGCTACGTGGGCTCAATGCATTTTTTTAATACTTTTCTATAACTATTTAGAATAATGAAATAAATTATAAATTAATTAGAAGTAAGTAACTGTATTGTTATATCCGATAATTTATCTATCTTAAATTCTCAATGCATCACTGAGTTCTTAATCTCTAAAAATAAAATTTTATGCGGGCTAGGCATAGCAAGAAAAAGCTCTCAGCTTTTAAGTTTGAGTCAGCATTCAAATTATCGACCACCGCTTTGTCAAATTCATCTTTCACCCAATGCGCGAAAGAACCCAAGAACCGTATTGTTCAATGCATTATAAACAATCCCCACCCAGAAATTTCTGGGTTTTTTCAGAAAGGATTCTCGCAGATCACCAAACAATTTGCGGGGAAAGCGCTGCATGCTGTGTACGTAAAGGGATGGACTCACTTGAGCATATTCCACACAAACACATTGATGAACATGTACTCGAGATTTGGGAACATTGAGTGTGCCAGAAAGGTGTTTGATAGAATGCCCGAGAGAAATGAAGCTTCTTGGAATAACATGATTTCTGCATATGTGAAATTGGGGTTTCACGTAGATGCTTGCGGTCTGTTTCTTCAGATGTGGGATCGGGGATTCGAACTAAATGGGTACAACGTTCCGAGCTTATTAACGGCATTTAGTAGGTCTGGTAGCATGTTTCTTGAAGGACTTCAAATTCATAGCTTAGTTTTGAAGAATGGTTTGGTAAACAATGTTTTTGTGGGCACTTCTCTTTTGCATTTCTATGGCGGTTATGGACTTATTTCTGATGCCCGGATGCTCTTCGAAGAGTTGCCTGATAGAAATGTGGTTTCTTGGACCTCTTTGATGGTTAACTATGCGGATAGTGGATTATTCCACGAGGTTATTAATTTATACCGGAAAATGCGGCTCGAAGGGGTGAGTTGTAATCAAAATACCTTTACTACGGTTATTAGTTCTTGTGGGGCTCTAGATGATGAATATTTGGTTAATCAAGTGCTTGGTCATGTTGTTAAATCAGGACTTCAAACAGACATCTCTGTTGCAAATTCTCTTATATCGATCTTCGGCAGTTACAGCAAGGTGGAAGTTGCCAGTTATATATTCAATAACATGGACGAACACGACACTATATCGTGGAACTCCATACTCTCGGCCTTTGCTCATAATTGTCTCTCCGAAGAGTCGCTTCGATATTTTCATTTAATGCGTCTTAATCACGGAGAAGTAGATGAGAACACGCTTTCCATAATGCTTTCCGCCTGCCATTCCGTGGAAAATTTGAAGTGGGGTCGAGGAATTCACGGTTTGCTGTTGAGGCTGGGATTGGAGTTGGACATCTGCATATCCAACACTCTCCTCACTATGTATTTCGAGACGGCAAAATACGAAGACGCAGAAAAGCTGTTTGACGGTATGCCACAGAAGGATTTGATCTCTTGGAATTCCATGATGGCAGGGTATGTTTCGGGGGGCAAGTGCTCGGATGCCCTAAGGGTGTTGCAAGAACTCCTCCGAATGCAGAACTTAACGAATTTCGTTACTTTTGCCAGCGCACTGTCAGCCTGTGCGAACGCTGAATCTCTGTCTGAAGGTATAATCGTGCACGCACTTGCAATTACATCTGGTCTTCACGAGAATATGGTAGTCGGGAATGCACTAGTTACCATGTATGGGAAGTGTGGCATGACACAAGAATCCGATAAGGTATTCAAGCACATGTCTGAAAAGGAGTTGGTTACATGGAACGCCCTCATTGGTGGTTATGCAGATAACAAAGAAGTTGATGAGGTAATCAAAACTTTCAAGTCGATGCGGGAAAAGGGTATTTCACCAAATCACATAACTCTCATACACATTCTTGGATCGTGTAACAATCCACACAATCTTCTAAATCACGGAATGCCCTTACACGGTCATATACTAATCACAGGATGCGAATCGGATGAATACGTGAGAAACTCTCTTATCTCGATGTACGCAAACTGCGGTGACCTTGATTCAAGCACCTCTATATTTTGCGCGTTGGTCCACAAAACAGCCGCGACTTGGAATGCAATGGTTGCTGCAAGGTCTCACCATGGTCAATGGGAAGAGGCTTTGAAACTTCTGGTTGAAATGCAACGGGCTGAAGTGGGTTTCGATCAGTTTAGTCTCTCCGAAGCACTTTCCGCTTCGGCAAACTTAGCTATATTGGAGGATGGACAGCATCTACACGGTTTAGCCATCAAACTCGGTTTTGATAGCTATCATTTTGTCACAAACTCTACGATGGATATGTATGGGAAGTGCGGTGAACTCGATCATCTCTTGAAACTGCTTCCGGATCCGAAAACCCGATCCAGATTATCTTGGAATATTTTAATATCCGCGTTTGCTAGGCACGGGAGCTTCCAGAAGTCCCGAGAAACCTTCCACAAAATGGTGGCGCATGGCACAAAACCGGACCACGTCACCTTCGTGTCGCTCCTATCCTCGTGCAGCCATGGCGGTCTAGTACAAGAGGGCGTCGATTATTTCGCTTCGATGAGTGCCGATTTTGGGGTCACACCTGCAATAGAGCATTGTGTCTGCATGGTTGATCTGTTCGGACGATCGGGAAGACTTAGAGAAGCCGAAGAATTCATCAAGAAAATGCCGGTCCCACCTAACGACTTCATCTGGCGAACTCTATTATCAGCATGCAAAACACATGGCCAGTTAGAATTGGGCAAAAAAGCTGCGGAAAATCTTCTCCTAGCAAATCCATCCGACGACTCTGCTTATGTACTTTACTCGAACGTATGCGCAACTTCGGGAAGGTGGCAAGAAGTACTGGGGCTGAGAGTGACGATGGAAGCCGAAAACGTGAGGAAGAAGCCCGCTTACAGTTGGCTTAACGTGGGGAACAAGATAAGCACGTTCGGTGCAGGAGATGGGTCCCACGTGGAGTGGGAGAAGATACACGAGAAGTTGATGGAGTTGAGGAGGGAGATTAAGGAGGCGGGGTATGTGGCGGATACCAAGTGCGCTTTGCATGATACCGATGAAGAACAGAAGGAGGATAACTTGTGGGGGCATAGTGAGAGGCTTGCACTTGCGTATGGGTTGATTAGTACGAGGGAAGGTTCGACTCTGAGGATTTTCAAGAATCTGAGGGTATGCGGGGATTGTCACTCGGTTTACAAGATTGTGAGCCGTGTGGTGGGGAGGGAGATTGTGCTGAGAGATATGTATCGATTTCATCGGTTTAGCGGGGGCGAGTGTTCGTGTGGTGACTATTGGTAGTTGGGGGTAAACTGAGAGGGGTGAATGTATTATAGATTGTGTTATAGTTTCACTCTTCTTTGTGGTGTGCTGCTATTCAATGGCTTCAAAAGTCTGGTTAAACCGTTATTAGTGGGTTGGTTTTTTCCTTGTACCCACTACTCACTCATATTTCTTTCTCCTTAGCAGGAAGCCCAAATAAGAAAATTAAAAATAAAAGGAAGCCCAAATAAGAAAATTAAAAATAATTATAAAAACGAATTAGATGCTTTCATTGAGAGTTGAACTCAAGACCTCCCGCTTACTAAACGGGTGCTCTAACCAACTGAGCTATGAAAGCTTGTTGGTTGTTAGCGATGGATATTAATACATAATACGAGAACAAACGGTCATTATGTATTTCTGAGCTACTTAATATTCGTGGACCATTATTTAGGAAAAAAAGGCAAAATAATTGTTAGTGTTTAGAAATAAACAACAATTCAAATTTATTTAAACAAATGCGACATGTTTGTATCAAAATTTCAAAATCTAAAAACTTCAGTTCTTCTCTTAAACGCAGCATTGGAGAATATAATTTTGAGCGATAGGCAATGTTGAAAATTTTCTCTCTTTTCTTCTCAGAATAATAATATTTGTTAAAATTTACCCAAACAGGGATTAATGTTGGAACAAGATCAAAGTAATTGTAAAAAAAACAAAAACATAATCCCAGTTGATTAACAAAAGAAGTTAGTCTGTGAACTCAACTATTCCACTTCCTGTAAGTAATCCTCAATTTCAGATGGACTCAGAACTCTGCATTATTCAAAAGCAAAACACGATTATCAACTCGCTACGAAATTCTCTCAACAGTTAAAGTTTTATGATTAAAAAAAACATATCTGCTCAAAGATAAAGACTCACTTGAATATCTTGTCGTTGCCAATCACACCAATCTCGATGTTTTTGCTCGAAATCTGTCCTTCAAATCTGGAAATAAGAATGACCGAAATCACAGGTCATTTATAGAATATTTTTTTTAACGAAAAAAAGAAAAAGAAAAAAAGAAGCGAGGTGCTGACCCTTCTTTCAAAGTCAATATCGCTGTATGCACAGCATCGTCAAGTTCCATATCATCAGTGTACCTGCAACAAATTCAATAAATAAATTACTTAAACGCGATACTGAGCAACATCACATTCACAACAGTTAAATTAGCACTCGGTTAATTTAGATTAAACGAGCCCAGGAGCGCCAAGGAAAAATCACCTCTTTTCCAGAAATGTCTTAGCATTTGATACGTTCTTCCCCATGGCCGAAGCTTTCCAAGAGAAGTACGAGCCTGAAGGATCTACCTGTAGAGCAAATTAAGATTTAACAATTTTGAAAAATGTGGAGATTATCGGATTTGGTCAAAGACAACAAGCAATGGTTTATTAGACTCTCGTCTGTTGAGAATCATGCAATGTCTGATCACTAAATGAAGCAGTACATGTGATATAATAAAATCAGCAAGATTGAGGGAATAAATAAATACAGCAATGGGGGAAAATTAGATGGACAAAATAAGAAACATATATAATTAGAATAAGCAGAATATAACGAAATCCAACCCCTCGTCGGATAATGCCGGGTCACTTGGACTTTGAAAATTCACCAAAGAACTCATGACTTGGCCATATTTTACAAGAAACAGTGGATAAAGCTAGGGGTGTTCTTTCGGTACACCGTACCGAACTGTACCGGAATTTCGGTGCTGTGATTGCTAAAAAGAGCACAGAAAATGCAATCGTAGACAGAAGAAGAATTGATCAGAATACCTGATATAGCTGAGGACCCTTATCATCATATCCGGCAACCAAGAGTGATACACCAAATGGCCTTACGCCACTATACGAAAAGCCAACAAAAATTTAGAAAATCTATTCAAATTTCGAACATACTAGTCTAAAATAGGGAAACATATTTAAATCTAGTTTTTGAAGTGTTCGTATGCAAGAAATATATATATATATGTGCGTTTCAATGAGGATTTAAGGTAGTAGAATCTTTGTACATAAAGATTCACAAACAAAATTCCCTTAGCCCTTAGGAATTCAAAACAAGTTGTTTGATTTTTAGA
Source organism: Erythranthe guttata (assembly GCF_056151865.1). Taxonomy (NCBI): domain Eukaryota; kingdom Viridiplantae; phylum Streptophyta; class Magnoliopsida; order Lamiales; family Phrymaceae; genus Erythranthe; species Erythranthe guttata. Next base: position 17,336,413 of record NC_142545.1, on the reverse strand, counting down.
GATATACTAAGCAAATGAAGATGTAACATAAAATAATATGTGCGGCAACTTGACAGCCCCTCGGGATGGTTTGGCAATAAAATAGTAAAAGCAGCAGAGATAGTAAAAACATATTACATGCAAATAAAAAAGACGTGAAAAAAAGATACATGACGTAAATTATTCAATTTATCACCTTACGGCTTCATTAGATAAGCAGCAGGAGAGAAATAATAAACTAGTAACACGTACCCCGACTGAGTGAATTCCTGCATAACAGTGGCGGTTTCCCTCACCAATTGAGTCACGGGAATTGGTTCCTGTAATTTTATTTTTGGACATATAACAGAGGATCGGCATAAGTTGTGTGATTAAAGATCGTAAGTACATGAAAATTATGTCCCTCAATTTAAACTGAAAATATTCAAAGGCAACTTTTTCAATAAGTAATAATTTTGTCGAGCAAGTTCTAATAGTGTCAGCACTGGAAAACAGAAACACGAGGGGTATGGATATGTATACTTTGTAAAGCCGATAGTATTGCTCAGCCTGTTTTCTACTTTTCCGAACCAAAACTCGAGAATCAGGGCCCATGCCACTGCACAAAGACAAAATTATTATCAGCCAAGCTATCGTATAAGATGTTATCACGTAAGAGCTCGAATAAAATCCACGTCAGTTGATATTACCTGTATACAACTCCAATATTTGGGGTCAAAGTTTGAATCTTTTGCATCTGCAAGAAGTAGATTAACTGTCAGAAACAGAGGACATCCACCAATATAAACAAATCGATATTTAAACAAAGAGAAACATATGACAATTATAAACCATATTAGCCCCCAAACGAACGAGAAACAATCACTTCCTTTAAAGCACGTGTCTAAAAAATAAAAATACACAAGTGCGACCACACAAAACTTACAGATGTTTCATCGACCAAAATCGATGGAAGCTTTTTCTCGGTAGCAATAACAACGCCATTAGCAGCTGCAACAACACCCCACAGAAAGCATTCTTAGATTTCTTGAGGGAAAAATAAGTTAGTTGTGAAGCAAAACGATAAATACTTATACTGCACAATTGTTTTCACGAACTGCTAATCGTTCACCTTCTGAATGAAGAACGTAATATTTCGACCTACTCCGATTACACCTCGAAATTATACTGATTTGACATACGAAACAAATTGCTTCTTCAAATTCAGCCGGAATGCCGATTTTTTTCAGCGACTGAAGCAAAAATTTGCAGAGAAACAGAGCAATTTACCTTTAATTCCTAAAGATGTCTGACCAGATCCAACTGCTGTGAGAGCATGTTCGATTTGAACAAGCTTCCCTGAAGGACTGATTTTCAAATAGCAAGTGTAAGCACGCGCCACAATTTCTGGTAATACGAATTAGGTTAAGATACTATACTACAGTTAAATAAACCTCTCTACGCTGATGAATTTACCTGAAAGTGGTGAGGGAGAAAGAGTACTGACTGTCACCCATTGATATCTCGACCAAACAAACTCTACAGCAAATCTTCAACTAAAATAAAATGTGATTAATTTATACAAGTACGTAAGCCCTAGAGAAGCCGAAACACGGTGATTTTTTATTTTAAAGAGCACACCTTTGGTTGCCTTTGAAGAGAATTGTCTGCACAGATTCACACAGTGATCAGTTAAAAAACTGATAGATCTTAGGAATTACAGAGGAATTTCTCAGAAGTGGTTTCTTGACGAAGAAGAAGGAGCTTGAACCCGTTTGAGTCAATTTTGACCCGTTTCCAGACCCGAGTCTCATGGGTGTACTGTCAAACTAAACCCAATAACCCATTTATCAAATGGCCCAAGCCCAAATGAGTTCGGATCCAATTTTAATTTTCATTTAGAGAGAATTTTGCATGCTAATTTAACAATTCATGCCAAGAACCGAAGCACAACGATGAAAACAACTACACGCAAGAGCAGTTCATCTCACCATCTTCATGGCGCTTCGCCGCTTCCATTGACACCATTGAATTTCTTAGTAGATTCGCTCTGCCATTCGAGAAAACTAGGAGAAGCCGTAAGGCTTATTGTATCCCGCACATTGGAGCCAGAACAGTATTCTGTTTACTCAAAGATTCTCCAGCTTTGCACCGACTTAAACTCAAGAAAATGCGGTCAGCTGGTTCATGGTCGGATAATTGCGGTTGGTTTTCCTACAAAAACGTGTTTGAACACCAGACTGATTATGTTTTACTCCAAATCGGGAGAAATAAGAACCGCGCGTAAGGTATTCGATAAAATGTCGGAGAGAAGTGTCGTCACTTGGACTGCTTTGATTTCTGGTTATTCTCATAACGCGGACTATGAAGAAGCTTTGAGGGCATTCTCGGCCATGCACGGTGAAGGCACGAGAGCTAACCAGTTCACCTATGGGAGTGCGTTGCGTGCGTGCACGCGCTTGTTGTGCTTGGAGCGTGGGAAGCAGATACAGGGGTGTTTGCAGAAGGGTAGATTTGTGGATAACTTGTTTGTCCAGAGTGCATTGGTTGATCTGCACTCAAAGTGCGGGAAAATGGAGGATGCTCGTTGTATTTTTCACTCCATGGAGACAAGGGACTCGGTCTGCTGGAATGCAATGATTGGAGGTTATGCTGCTCAGGGGCTGAGCGACGATGCGATTTTAGTCTTCCGTTCGATGCTCGGAGAAGGTACAACAACATATACGAAATTTGAAATTGGCCTCTCTTTCTTAATTTGTTGATAGCGGAACCAATTCTTGTTACTAGAGGGTAAATGTCAACGATTCTCTATGGCCTTGGTTAGCATTCTATAGGATGACTAAATTTGTTTTTCGTGACTAAATAGTTTTTTTTTCTTTTCTTTTTTTTTTAATTGTATCTGTTTTGTTTTGATTATACGAATATTATGTAGGCATACTTCCTGACAGCTTCAGCTTTGGAAGCATTCTGAGAGCCGTTGCTGGAAAAAAGGGGCTCGTGAAAGTCGATACTATTCATGGATATATTCTGCGATATGGTTTTGGATCACACAGTTTTTTAACCGGATCATTAATCGACGCCTACGTAAAATGTGGAAGCTTGGACAGTGCAAACGAGGTATACAACAACATGCAGAAGAAAGACGTAGTATCGATCACTGCACTGATCTCAGGGTATGCTTGTGAAGGTACGAACCACTCTAGAGCCCTTCAACTCTTCAACGAAGCACAAAAGAATACGGAAATCGATGGCATGTTACTATGTGCCATGCTAAACATATGCGCCAAAACATCGTCATTGAATCTTGGGAAACAATTACATGCTAATGCGGTTAAATACCAAAACCAGCACGATATTGCTATAGGCAATGCGCTGATCGACATGTACTCCAAATCGGGCGTAATCGGAGACGCTAAACGGGTTTTCGATGACATGGATAAGAAAAATATTATTTCGTGGACTTCGTTGATTACGGGGTACGGGAAAAACGGGTACGGCGACGAAGCAGTTGCTCTGTGTCTAGAGATGGAAGACGAAGGGCTGAAGCCAAACGGCGTGACACTTTTGTCTATTTTATTTGCTTGTAGCCATAACGGTTTGAGTACACGTGGATGGGAATGGTTTAGGAGTGTCGTTAGGAGAAACGATATTTTGCTAAGGGCAGAGCATTATTCGTGTTTGGTGGACGTTCTTGCGCGTGCGAATTGTTTGGAAGAAGCGTACGATTTGATACGTGGAAAGATACCTATGGATATTGATGCCTCGGGTTTGGGTGCAATGCTCGGGGCGTGCAGTGTACACGGGAATGTGAATTTGGGAGAAATTGTTGCGAGGCGGTTATTCGATTTGGAGCCTGGGAATGCGGTTAACTACGTGGTTTTATCGGGTATTTATTCTGCAGCTGGTTTGTGGAGAAATGCTAGAGAGACAAGGGCGTTGATGGAGAAGAACATCACTGCCAAATATCCTGGATACAGCTCATGCCAATAAAATTAAATCAATTATTAACAATCACCCGGTGTTAATAATCGGGCGTAGCATAGAATTTCCTGATTACGGATTGTACATAAAGAAAAATGTATTCTAATTTATTACTTTAAAAAAATAAATTGTAGGTATAGTTGAGTGTTGTACATTAAAATTCAATTTCACGTCTCATTGATTTTGTAATTTTAGTTCTATTTTTAATAATTTAAAAAAAAATCATTTCTTTTTAACAAAATGCAATTTTTTATTTATTTATTTTTGTTTTTTCAGGAGTTCACTTGACAAAATACTTTTATCAAACTTGAGTTGCAGTTACATTAACCATGGTTGCCCCTCTTTAATCTCTTTCCTTCCAGTCTTTTTGTGCTTCATTTCCTGAGAAAAATCCTTCGTATTTGCTTATGTAAGCTTTCTCTCTCTACATCACCGATTTTTGTCAATGGGTTTTCTCTCTTACTCACTCAAACCTGTCGTCTTCAATTTTTTTATTTTTTTTATTTTTAATTTTGTTTTTGGCCACTTTCAACTTCTACACAGTCGCTGCTGTAAAAGTTGCATCTTTGCTGTAGTAGATAGTTCACTAGGTTAAAGGTGATGTTCTCTTACAGTTTAACGAACTCATCTTACCATCAATTTGGGGGTTTTTATAAATTTTTATCTCTTACAAGGTTGGTATAAATTGCTTGTAGTGAGTTGAGTTTTAAATTGACTATTTTGAATCGTAAAAATTCTTCGAATCGATTTCGGATTAAGGATGCTTTTTTTTTTTTTTTGGCAATTTATTAAATCTTTATACATGGACATTATGAATACGAGAATTTATGATATTATTCCTAAGTTACCAGAATTTCGAGTTTGATTAACTTATACAGATATATTTGCTGTCATATAGTTCCGATTTCGAAGCTCTCGGTTTTTGTTAGTCAGAATCATGTGTATGTATGAACATTCGTTTGTTCTGTCGTTATTGTACATGGTTATATTACATGGGGCTGTTGATAAGTCAATTGCTCGATGAGTTTTTTGATTTGTTTATTTCTCTCTCTACCTTTGGTTGCAGAAGAGACAATTCCGCTCGTATTTCACTTACATGGATTCGGCAGTAGCATCACAAGCTTCATACTCAATGCAGTCTTTGTCGACTAACGAGCCTGTTGTTTCGGTTGATTGGCTCCATGCCAATCTCCAAGAACCGAATGTGAAGGTTTGCAGCTTTGATTGTACTGTTGAAAGTGATTTGAATCCTAGACACAACACGTTTCTTTCACAATCGAAAATTAGATTTGAAGTCGTAGCTCTATATAAATGGCGATAAAATATTTAAATTGCACACATAAATTTAAAATATTTTCATGGTGTCTTACCTACCCCACCCTTTGAAATTGGAGTTGACTCAGTTTGCAACACTCTTATCTCCATTTCCTTTTCTTCAATGCTATTGTTTTTTTTTTCTTTCGGGCACGAGTTCCCAGCTATGCTTTTGATGGTGTTGGAATAACTAAACTAATTTTACTTTAGTTGCTTACCTGATTGTGCCATAAACTAATATTTTATAACTTGGTGCTCATTTATTTGTAGGTGTTGGATGCATCGATGTACATGCCAGACGAACATAAAAATCCACTTCAGGAGTATCAGGTGCTGGCCTATATGTACATATGTAGTTTACTTTGCTTATTTTTCGCTTTCGAACATCACTTGCTTCACTATTTTTTTATACCTATAATAGCTCTACTTTTTAGCACTTTTACTCCAATCCAAGTTCCGACCGATTTTTTTTATTTTATTTTTGTTGATAAACTTATCTGTGTTTGACACTGCTGTTTTAGTGTTTAAATTCTTATCATAGTTTTAAGGGTAAATTACAAACACCCCCTGAGGTATGGTCAAATTACAAAAACACCCCTCTTGTTTGGATAATTACAACCACCCCCCTCAACTCTTCAAATTTAGTGGAATCTTCGAGATTATATGGAATATTATCACTTTTGTACCCGTTTTATCCCATTCAAACTCTACATTATGAAGCAAGATGATCATAATATGTGATTTTTAGCTTGTATATATCAGTTTGTGGTGCATCAGAAACTGTATTTTTAACACAAAACGAGTACAAACTAGAGCACATTTCACGGAATCTAGATGACTATGTTGAATTTGGCACCATAAAGGTGGAGGTCTAGGAAAAAATCATAGTTGAGGGGGGTAGATGTAATTATCCAAACAAGAGGGGTTTTTTTGTAATTTAACCATACCTCAGGGAGGTGTTTGTAATTTACCCTAGTTTTAAATTGAAAGTTGTCGTCGTCTTGTTTCACAGGTTGCACATATTCCTGGTGCTCAATTCTTTGATATTGATGGCATATCAGATCGAACCACTGATGTAAGATGCTCTCATTTTGATATATGATTTTATAATTAGTTTTATGTAGGTTTGTTTGGATAGTGCATATGTTGTATCTGGTTGTTCAACTAAGATAACCGTTTTTGCTTTTTTTTTTTTTTTTTTTTAGCTATGTTGATTTTCTTTATCAAGATATAACATCATTTGCAGCCAATAATCCACGTATGTTTAGGAGATTGATTGTTCGAATTTTTGCTCAGCACTTTAATACTTTAGTTGCATGTATCTGCATGTACCTGAATATAATGTTGCATATAGTTGCCGCATATGTTGCCATCAGAAGAAGCATTTGCTGTTGCCGTTTCTGCACTTGGCATCGACAATAAAGACAACATTGTCGTTTATGATGGGAAGGGAATTTTCAGTGCCGCCCGTGTTTGGTGGTGAGTTTTCATGTTTGAAAAGCGTGTGTTATTTTTACCCGAGGCATATTTGATTATCACAGTAAGATGAACTTCTAGTTTTTTTTTTTTAATTTTTTTTTTGAATAAACAGGATGTTTAAAGTGTTCGGGCATGACAGGATTTGGGTTTTGGATGGCGGCCTACCTAAATGGCTTGCCTTGGGCTTTAATGTCGAATCAACTAATGATGCCTTGAAAGTTAGTTTTGCCAGTGATGCAGTAGAAAAGGTGTACCAAGGGCATGTACGTAAATGTGTACATTTAGCTACACTTTCCTACATTTTGAATTTCAATGTTAATACGTATTCTTTTTTTCGTACATCCCTTAAACTGTGACGAAGTATTTGATGTCTGCAGGTTGGACCAATTACCTTCCAAACCAAATTTCATCCCCATTTAGTCTGGACAAGGGAGCAGGTACTGATAAGTCGAGCAATTGAAAATTACAATTTGACCTCGACATGATTAATATTGTATTTCTTTGGAATCGCACATACCAAATTGTCTGATAGTTTTTGTATGTCGGCATTTAGAGCTATAGGTTTCTTTTTGTTTTTCAGGTTCAGAAAAACATGGAGGAACAAACGCATCAGCATGTAGATGCTCGCTCGAAAGCTAGGTAGGTTATTCTTGAGATACTAATCCATCATCGAATCAATCAATCATTTTCACTGCAAAATTGTTACCGTAAGTCCGTAATACTTTTTTCTGAACAATATGAGTAGCTGTTTTCTTTAGTCTATATAATCCAGAAGATGGATCTTGCTGCGATAAAATATATATATTTATTCCGTTGTATATATTTTGTGGGGATAGATTTGATGGGATTGCACCGGAGCCACGTAAGGGAATAAGAAGCGGCCATATTGAAGGGAGCAAATGTCTTCCCTTTCCCCAGGTAAAAGTCTACCCTGCTACAAGACATATGTAATTGAAACTGATGACATCGTTGGAGTTCCGACCACGAGATTCGAATGCAAATCTTCGTAAGCAATTCCGACATTGAAAAAAACATTAATGGGGAAAAAAAATCGGTTTAGTTATCTGTCCGTTCATACCTCATGTATAATAAAATTATAGGTTATCAGTATCGAGATTTGAAATAATAAATTCCACTAGTACAATAAGTTGTTCGTTTGTTGATGGTTTCAGATGTTGGACGTCTCTCAGAATCTTTTACCCCCAGACGAGCTGAAGAAGAGATTTGCATACGAAGGTTTTGCAAAAAAAAAGATTCCCTACATCCCGGCATAATTCTTTACTCGATATTTCACACTCTATTTTTTTTTTCTTACAGGAATCTCATTGGAGAGCCCCATCGTATTGTCGTGCGGCACTGGTGTGACTGCATGTATACTGTCACTGGTAACAAGTGCTCGTTGATTAGTGATCGACTGTTCGTTATCATTTTCTTTAATTTATTTATTTTTTCTCGACAAAATTAAAGAAACTCGAATTTGTGTTTCAGGGCCTTCACCGACTAGGGAAGTACGGAGTTCCAGTATACGACGGGTCGTGGACTGAGTGGGTGGTGAAAAATTCAGATTCATAAATGATTAATGAATGCCTTTTTAATGGTAGTGTGCTTTGCTAGTTCATAATCACTTTGATGTAAAGAAAAGAAAAACAAGACGAGGGTATTTCAATTTTCAATTTTCTATATTGGTTGTCCCACATTGGAAATCTATAAGATTACTAGATGGTTTAAATGTGAGGCAGGGAGATGTATTGAACAATTAGCCACGAGATTGAAGTGAATGGGTTGTGGGTCCACAATTGGGTGGGCCCGGACTCAGGAAAGTCCCCGGGCCAACATTCCGTGGAGACACGGGCTCGGTAACGAGGCAAATCCTTGCATGGGGTGGTCCCTCCGCTCCGGCGGAAGGGCTGAGACACGTGTGGAGCTCTAGTTGGGCCGCCTTGCAGGACTTATTTGGCCAATTCATACAGTTATTCACTTGGTCTACTTGGACCAACTAAACGGGGCTTACAATCTCGTGGCATTCTTTTTATTTTTATTATTATTTTTTCTTTAATCCAAAATAAAATAAAATTCTATACCCTCATATTAAATTATTTATTTATGAATCATTTTGATCGATAATCATTAAAAACAACTTAAGTTGCGGCCACCTCATGTAAAATTACGAAAAAACCCCTCATGTTCGGGTGATTACAACTACTCCCAATTAGTTGTAATTTTACACGTCCAACTCGTTTTGGTGCCGAATTTAGTAAAATCTTCTACATTATTTGGAATATTATCCAGTTTGTACACATTTTATCTTATTCGAGATATACATTTTGAAACACGATGCTCATAAAGTCAGATTGTGGTGCATCAAAAATTGCATTTTGCACCAAACGACTACAAATTATAGAGCATTTCACGAAATTATGTTAAATTTAACACCATAAGGGTGGACGTGTAAGAATATTCATAATTGAGGGTCTGTTGTAATTATCCAAACATGAGGAGTCTTTTCATAATTTGACCTTACTTCAGGGTGACCGTAATTTACCCTTTAAAAGTAACCTTCTCAAATCAAATTGCTTAATATATTTTTTCGTCCAGGGTTAAACATTTGAAAAAAATATTGTCAGACTAATTCATTCAATATCTCAAATCCTTCTTCCGTCGAGATGCAACTCAATTTTGTTTTTGTTTTTCTTTAGTTTGAGATGGAAGAACTTCTAATTTCAGACAGTCTACAAAGTGACAAAACAACTTCCTACATCATGTTCATATGTTTTCTCGGCAGAAGCCGCCACTCAATATACATAGGAAATTAACAGTACAAACCTAAAAGATTAAAGCATCCATAGCTCTCATTTTCTAGATAATAGAACAAGTACCGGGGCCGAAGGCCGGTTCAACATTTGGAGTTTGCAGCATACCCAATTGTCGATAGGCAACTCGGCTGCAAACGACTGCACTTTCTCAAACTCCTCCCTGCAAGAATATAAAAACATCATAATTCTATTATTACTAACAAAAACCAAAAAAAAAAAAAAGAAAAAGACGACGCCGAACAGAAAACCACACACGTTGCAATATATAATGTTAGTTACCTTCCACCAGAATGGCCGATGTAGGCCAATACACTGATGAGACCTCCCGGTGCAACGATTCTCTTGGCAGCCTCTAGTGCAAGTAACGTCGTTTCTGATTCGGTTTTAATCTTTTTGTCACCTCCCGGAAGATAACCCAAATTGAACGCCACTAACCTAAACAAAAGAGACGAAAAATGCCGAGATGGAATGAGAGTTTCGTTTTCCCGAACATACAGGGTTTTCCAATTGAAATTTGAATACTGGGCTACGAATTGTACCTTACGGTATCACCTTTAGGAACAAGCTCTTCCATTTTAGTATGACACATGGCATAAAGTTCGACAAGTTCTCTCTGCATTACAACAAAAACGAATACTCGGTTAACGAAGGAACCGAGACAAGAAATACGTGTAGTCTTATTTGAGATGATTGATGAGTGTTGGAACAGTAACGATTATAGCTCAATCATCGATCTATTCTACACGGAAAAAATGTGACCTCGTGAGTACTGACTGATCGATCCAGCAAAGACGAAGTACTTTCAAGAGCATCCTTCTGAAGATCCATTGCATAAACACGGCCTCTGCGTGCATCGTCAGCAATCAATTTCAGCATAGCTAACGTGTCGTATCCATTTCCGCAAGTGGCGTCGATAACCAGGTCCCCTTTCCGGACGACATTCTTCCACACCCTAATACAAAACCAGTAATTACATTCAGTATAATCACTACTTGACATTACCAATTCAATGATCAATTGATCATAAATAATGATAATTACTGAAAATCTAATTGTTCAGTGAGTCAATAAATACCTACGCGTGAGCAACTTCGGTGGATTTCTTCTTGCCGAGTATGTATCCTGTCATCATCGCTTCTAACCCTAGAAAGTGGAAACAGTCTTTACATATAAGTTAATTGCAAAAATCCAAAGGGGAAGCGGGAAAATTGGAGCTTATATTCAAGCAAACGAACCAATAATCGGTGGCTAACCTGAAAAGGGGGATTCGGTGTGCTTGGTGGATGAATTGGAAGATGGAACTTCAAATTGGGAGGTAGCGAGGTCGGATTGAGCACCGGCATGGATCAAAATTGATGCCTTTCTCGAGAATGAACGTGAATTTGATGAAAACAACGGCGGCGGCGGCGGTGGTGCCGAGGAGAATAGTTTGAAGTTATTCCGTAATTTAGCGATTCTGTGGGCGAGTGAAACGTATGAATTTGGACACGCGCAGGTGTTGTAAGCCATGGTGAGTGGCGCATTTGGGAATTAGGTATTAAGTTGCAGGTAGAGGTGACATTTTATCCACGAAGCCCTTCCTTTTTTTTTTTTTGTTCTTTTTCTTTTTAAAGCCTTATCATCCAAAATTGAGCCCATTTATTTACAGGAAAACCATGGAATTTTAGTACAGATCGCGATTCAGCAGACGATCGGAACTCCAATGGCGAGATCAACACCTCCAAACTTCAAAGCACCCATCTTCTCACCTCCGTCGTCCACCTCACTTTCATTTACATACCTTACACCAGCACAATTTTCGCGCCGTAAAATCGACTGGCGCTCCGCCAGAACCAGAGCGATCAGAGAGTGGCAGGAGTACGAAGAAGCAGTCAAGGAGAAGGACCTCGCTCGTGCCCTTCGCTTCCTCAAAGACGTTCCGGTGGAATTCGGGAGTTCCTCCACTGAGTCGACTCGTTCTGTGTATGGCGAGTTGAGTTCGCTCGGACTGGAGAGGGATTGGGAGGTGTTGGACACGTGCTTGAACGCCGATGATTTGAGGCTTGTTGCGAACGCCTATGCTTTTCTCAAAGATCGAGGGTTCTTGCCCAATTTCGGAAAATACCGTAATATTGGTAAAATTATCTCCCTATTTTTATGAAATTAAATTTGCACGTTTGCTGGAACAAAGTGCAATTGAAAATTGGAACTCGACGAAATTCGGTGTTCTAGATAACATGCTACCGAACTTGCCTATAGTTGGTTTAACTTGTAGTAAAAATGCTGCGTCCGACTGTCCGAGTTTGCATTTTTGATTGTTAGTGTAGTGTTAGCTGTCATAAATCGAGCTTTATGGAGTACGTGTTGGTTAGTTAATTTGATCTAAGCTAGATTTCTAATAATTTAAGGCAAGCATATATATAAGGTCAGTCTTGGGATCATATTTTCTTCGGTTGTGCTTGCCACGTCATTTTATCCGGTTACTAAGTAGCAGCGAAACAATTCTGCAACTGCTACAACTGTTCCAAATAGTTTGAATAATTGTTTGTGTGCAGTTCTAGAGGGACCAAGAGAAGTTACCCCGACCGTATTGAAGTCTTCGACTGGTTTAGAAGGTATACATAAGTTCACGTCGACTAAATACTTTGATATATTTTTTTTTCAATAGATGTTCGAAATATTTAGTTTTGATTAATTTACCTTACAGTTGTGTTGCTGTTCCAGTCTCGAAGCTTTCTCCGAAAAAATGGGGAGTTTCCGGAAACTCTAGTCTCGTTTTGATCGGTCTGCTTGGTGGAGTGTCTGTTCTGCTAAATCAAGGAATAGATATCCGACCGAATCTTGCAGCAGTTCTTGGATTGTCGATGCTAGATGCTATTTTTCTCGGCGGCACATGTTTAGCTCTGATCTCTAGTTATTGGCCTCCGTATAAGCGTCGCATATTGGTTCACGAGGCTGGTCACCTTCTTGTAGGTAAGTTGTGCTATCAATATAGTTGTGATGCTATTTGCAATAGTATGATTCGTGCAAGCAATATATTATACAAGCATGCGTTATGGGGGCAAATAAGGGCCCACCTTTATTGAAAGTTTTTTCTTTCTACGTTTTTTTTTAATTTTATTTTTTAACATAAAGGGATATGTTACATTTGTGTAGATTTTGCATGCCGATTAGGTTTTTCCCAATAATGTAAGGTTGTGTGAATTTGCAGCTTACTTGATGGGTTGTCCAATTCGTGGTGTAATTTTAGACCCGATTGTTGCAATACAGATGGGCATTCAGGGCCAGGTATTTCTTTCCACTCTTGGTCTTTCTCTTTGACATTTTTCCCCATGTCGTGTGGTTGACTCAATCCTTCAAAGCTATTCGGCTTTTTTTCACTATAGTTTCAAAACTACCATTTCTGTACGGAACAGGCAGGAACACAATTTTGGGATGAAAAACTACAAAACGAGCTTGCGGAGGGCCGCGTAAGTGGTACCGCCTTCGACAGGTTGGTTATTATGCCCTATTTAGTCAAACCCTAAATCTTTAGATATTCGATTGGGATTTCGGTAGAATAATGTGAAGTTACGTACAACGTAGAATATTCTTATCTTTAATTGTTGAACATGTTCAGGTACTGCATGGTGCTCTTTGCTGGGATAGCAGCTGAAGCTCTTGTGTACGGAGAAGCTGAAGGCGGAGAAAACGACGAAAACCTATTCCGGAGCATCTCTGTGCTTCTAGAACCTCCACTTTCCGTTGTGCAGGTGTTCTTTTTAACATATAAAGTTATAAACTATCTCTGTGTAAAATGACCGTTTTAGCGCTCGAGTATTTGAACTTGACATTGAGTCTTACGTATTAATAGATGTCGAATCAAGCACGTTGGTCTGTGCTGCAATCGTACAATCTCCTGAAATGGCAGAAACACGCCCACAGGGCAGCTGTCAAAGCTTTGGAAAACGGGGGCAGTCTCAGTGTAGTCATAAGGAGAATCGAAGAAGCTATGGTTTCGTAATGAAACGAAATGCTGTGAATATGAATAGCACTTGTAATGAGAGTTGTTTGCTTTTGATGTAGAGAGATTTGTGCCATTGCATATTTTGCATGGGGATAAGTCTTCATACGGTTTGGATTGGAGTTTTGGGTATAATATGCCAGCAAATTTTAATTTGAAGGTGCTATCTGCCATATTTTTTATTTAAGGGGGCAAAGTGTCAAACATGAATAATTGGAGGGTGCAAAAGTGCAATTACCTTTTGAATCGGAGTATAGTTATTTATCCTATCAAAATCAACCTTCCAACGTAATTCTTCTTTGAAAACCCCATCGGTGCTCTACAAATCCTATTAAAATCCTAACCTAATTCAGTTAGAATTTGAATCGGATAGCAATTTTTCTTCCTCGCTATTTCAGAACCAGCACAATTCAGTTCCATCTAATTTGTGTTTGTCCATTGTAGAAAGAATTGAATTTTTTTTTATTTTTTTTTTATATCTCTTCCTGTTGAACAAATTTTAATCTGTTTGGTTATTCAAAGAAGTTTTTCCTAAGCCGAGCGATCAAAAAAGCTGGTGAAACTTTTGGCCAAATCAATTCACCCAAACTTGTTGATGAGATGGAGGTGAAGAAGCACAAGGCGGATTTAGATACACAAAACCCAAGAAAAAGACAGCGGATACACAAGGTTTGTAATGGATTATTTATTTATTTATTTATTTTTTCTGCACGCGGTTGTGGTTTGATTTATTCTGTTTCATAAACTTTTGCTTGCCACGATATACATATCAGGGAACTGCGATTGAAGAGTTGCCTGATGATATCATTGTTGCCATACTCTCGTGTATGAACATCAAAGATGCGGTTAGAACAAGTGTTCTCTCTACTAGATGGAAATATTTATGGAAGTTTATGTCTGTCACATTGGAATTTCATGATAAGGATATTGCCACTAGGAAAAAGTTAGAAGCTTTCGTGAATCGTGTCCTCGAGTTGTATAACCGTGTTGATAGTTTGGTTATTCGCTTTTCTAATACACGAAAAAAGACTGAATCTACTGCTATTGATAAATGGATATATTCCGCCATGCTTAAGCAAGTAAAAATATTTGAATTGGATCTGTCGGCCGATTGTGGCTTTCATTGCAGCTATGAGTTTCCTAGCTTTATAAAATTGGTAACACAATTTCATCGTGAGAAGTACCGTCCAATTTTACATAAGTTGAGGTGTATTAGGAGCTCCCTAAGATACCTTAGTGGTTTTCGCTCACTAAGATCGATCCGATTGGTTGACGTGGATATACAGGATGAGATGGTTCACTATTTTCTAGACTCGTGTCCTTATATTGAACAGTTATGCATAAGGGCCTCCGATGCTACAAAAGATCTTCGAGTTGTTGATCCATTGCCAAACTTGAAGGAATTGAAAATATCCGACTGTTGCAATCTCCAAAGTCTGGTGATATCTGCCACAAACTTGAAGGAATTGGAAATATCCGACTGTTGCAGTCTCCAAAGTCTGGTGATATCTGCTATGAATCTCGTGTCGTGTACATTAACTCTTGGTGGGGTGTTTTGTAAGTCCTTCATTTATGAACCTAACAAACACTCCACTTATTCAAATCAACTGGTGAAGCTTGTATTGAATCTTCAAACCGAGAATGTTCAGAGGGAGGTATGTGCATCACATCACTGAACAATCGATCTTAGCGACCACGACAATAACTAACATTTTTCATGTTTTTTCCTTATTTTTTTTTTAACAGAGCATCGAGAGAACAATTGCTCCTCCTGATTTTCATCAGTTTAGAGCTCTGAAACAGCTGGAACTGAACATTGTGTCGAAAGTTGACCGAAGCCTTCTTTTTTTCACATCGTTGATCGAGGCATCTCCTCACTTACACGAGTTTAAACTCAAGGTGACTGTTTCAACTTCATACGAATGAGTTCCTTTGCCATTTTTTTTAATATTTTTTTATCATGAATCCTGCTCTTACCTATTGAGGTATTTTTCATTCTGGCACACAGATAGACTACTTGGTGTCCCGCCCACGGTGTTTTGATTTTCAGGTACTTAATTCAACTCTGAATTCTGTCAATCTCTCTCTGTTTTTCTATTTTAATATATAATTTTTAAATTTCCGTTGCAATTAGTACTCCGCTCTTGGTTGTGACAGATAAAAAGCATGATACCGTTTCCCGAAGTAACTCCGGAAGAGGCAAAGAGATTTGATCATAAAAACCTGAAGATTGTGAGAATGGCCGGTTATTGTGGGTGTGCAAGTGAAGAAAATTTCCTTGTGCATTTGGTTGAGAATTCCCCATCACTGGGGACCGTTTTCATAGATACAAATTGTGATTATTATTCGGACCATTGGAACAACTTTGTGGTCATGTATAGACTTAGACAAGATGGGAAATATCCGATGATCAAGCCCGGGAGAGAGACAAAGCTAAAGGATAATGAGGTACCCGCACGGTCCGATTCAAGAAAGTACATCGAGAAATTTAAATCCGATCACTACCTAATGGGTGACAAGTTATTCACCCAATTTGATGCCAGAAGGCATGCCGGGAAATTGAGATCCAGATTTACGTCGCCAATAGTTTTTTATATAACATAATTTGTGTGTGCATGCTGCCGTAATTTTATTATTCATGTTTTGAAACACAATTTCGAACCGGGATTTGAGAAGCATTGTCGTGTATTAACGAATACTTTTCCAGACTTACATACGTCGCTTGTGTTAGTTCGATTCGATATGCATACCACACTTTGAAGAAAATACATTTCAATTTTGAACACAAGTACTTTATGCATAGGACACTCAACTATTATATATTTTAATTATGGCCCCTGAAAAAAAATATTATTATGATGAGGGACCCCAACAATAAAATGGAATTTATATTTTTATATAAATAAAAGGAAAAAAAATACATACTGAGCCAAAATATTACAGAAAACCATAATACAATAATTAGTACTTTCAATATTTCTACTTAAGATTTATCAAAAAAAAAAAAAGAACTAGGATAAATAGCACTTAAACCCCCTGTGGTTTGAGCCTTGTGCACACAACTCCTTGTATTATTTTAAACTTTGCACATGACCCCAACTTTAAAATCTCAAGCCAAAAAAGCCTATTCGACCCGACCCGTATGTGACGAGTTCCGACCCATAAATTAACGTTTCACAAACTGAAGTCTTTAAACCCTTCGCTCCTCTGTTACTCGACCGTCCGTCGAGAGCCACCGCGCTCTTCCAAAATTTTCAAACATTTGGCCGCCTTTCGCCGTCGGAATGAGTAGTTGGAGAAGTCTGGTTCTTAGAATCGGAGAGAAATGCGCGGAGTACGGAGGAAACGCCGACTACAAAGACCAACTCGTCAGACTTCAACCCTCGCCTTTCTTTTAAAACCCTAATTCTGTTTTTGTAAAATTTGGGAATTTGTTCCTCGTTACTTGCCAAAACTCGTTGTTACTTATTTTCTTACTGCCACTGGCCATTTGACCTAATTGACAAATCTTTTGAAGTAATATTGTTTTATTCTTCCACTGCAGGAGACTTGTTTTGGCGTGGTTCGCCGTGAATTATTGCATTCCGGTGAAGATATTTTATCTGTGAGGACTTTCCCGCTTTTTTCCTTTAATTTTGTTTGTCTTAATTTTTGTTTCCTTGAGTAATTGTAATTTGTATTGATGGCTGACGTTCTATCTCTAGAGAATAGCATTCGTTGTGAAATTTTAGAAAAAAATAACAGTATGGAGGGCTTAAGAATGATGAATTTTATGTATTAAGAAGCAGTTGGAAAATATATTGTCCGCGTATACCAATCCTTAGTTAATCTGAAGTGGGATAAAGGACACGGTGTAGTATATCTTTTATGTTTCATGTTTAATCTTCGTAATGCTGAAGTTGCCTGATTTTATATGCGTGTTATGGCAGTTCCTTCTCCAGTGTGCTGAACAGCTGCCTCACAAGATACCTTTGTATGGAACGCTGGTATGTTCTCTTTTACCCCCAACCCCCAATTGGAGGTTTCTTCATCTATTTTTCCATGATCTATAGTTTTATTGTTTCTCAGACTCTAACTAATCTGGAGAGTAGCCACTTATTGTAAATTGATATATTAGTCAACGATGGTCCATGAAAACATGAATCTCAGGATAGTATTGACATTGAAATCAAGTAGAGAAATGTGTGTGGCGGGATGGGTTCCATCATCTAAACAACTCATTTCCTTTTTATGAATAAATTTTTTGTATCTCTGTCAAAGTTCAAACCAAATATGTCAATCATGAAATTCAGTTGAATTGAATCCCGTTGATCAAAATTTAATGAATTCAGAGCACAATTTATGTATCCGGAGGTCTTTGCAGTGTTAGACAGCGAAGAATTAGCATATTTTGCTCTTAAAATTGCTACATCAAATAGAAAAAAATTGTGATACGCTATTGACTGATAGAAACGCAAAGGCGCCTAAAATAATTTATCATCCGCATTTTCATATTCTTAAGCGTTTGGAAGTGGTTTTTCATTTGACCCTACAAATATGTTCTGATTTGTCTTTTCATATGATAGAAGTCCAATGAAATAATTTTTGGCTTTATGATATGTATAGTTGGACTCTTGGTAGTTTTTAATGATATTTCTATGTTTTGTTCATATTGGTGAGAAGCTCTCCGTACTTCAATTAAGATTCTTCTACTATTGTAGGTTGGTTTATTAAATCTGGAAGATGAAGATTTTGTGAGGAGAATTGTAGAGAATACGCACGATAATTTGCAGGTATTAATGAATTGCTTTGGAAGCATGTTAAAATGAATCTGTCATGTTGTAACAATGTTTCTGTCTCTGTCTCTTTCTTTTTCTCACACTCACACAAATTAACACACAGTCCATATGTTTTCACACAAGACACTAGTGCACAGACGTGCATGCATGCTTAAATCCCTGTCCTGCTTCAGACCATGTAGGTTATTTTCATTGCTCTCTTAGAACACACTGCAAATTGAAACAAAATTACTGTCCTGTTTAAAAATCCTGGGTGTGTCGTTACTAAGTAAAATCGCCTTCTCTGAAAGGAAAATCCTACTGTTATTCTGCTTGTTGAGATGAATGGAAATTTGTTGATTACTCTTTTGCTGTTTGTTGATTGATATATTATTATTTGTTGACAGGTTGCTTTAGATACTGGAGATAATAACAGAGTCCGCATACTTATGCGCTTTCTGACTGTCTTGGTATGTAATTTGTTGGATCATTGTTGAATGATAAGTTATCTTTACCTTTTCGTTAGTAATTTGGTGAAGGATTGAATGTTTCTATTTTCTGTTCACAACTTTGGAATTGTGAATCATAATAAAAACCTTACCAATTTGATAAATTTCTACTCTCAAAGGTATTGATGATATTGATAGTTCACATCTATGATACCCAAGTTCCATTACTTATAGTCCGCTGTAGGATTGTAACTTTTGTACCCATGGATGCAAGGTCCTTTCATTATGACGGTTGTTGTGGAGGTGGGGGTGACTTCCTTTTCAAATATAAACTCGGGAATATCTTCAATTAAATTTACTGAAATCCTAGAAGTTTTGAGAAAATGTGGTCATTTATAGGGCCAATAACCTGGATTCATCTTTTGGGTTTAACCTTGATCGCTGCACAATGATAGATCAGATTTTTGTTCCTGTAAGGCATATTTGATTAATTGGGAATTAATCATCTCATGGCCTCCTTCTGTAAACTCATGAAGCTGCTTCGTTTGCTACTTCTGTTGTGATATCTATTGGCATTGTTGAAAATATTTCTGTTCTTTCAAGTGTTATATTGAAGAAAAGACGTCGAATAGCCACTTCTACGTGTGTCTATATAAATGTGTCTACTCTGAGCATGGTGTGTAGTAGTCTAGTTTATGTGACTGTACTCTCTGTTGCAAAACGATTTTGTAAGTGACCCATTTGATGATATGGACTTCTATTTTCTTTTCTTGGTGTGTTAAATACAGATGTGCAGCAAAGTTCTTCAAGCAAGTTCCTTAATAGTCCTATTCGAAACACTGCTGTCATCAGCAGCAACAACTGTGGATGAGGATAAGGGAAATCCCTCTTGGCAAGCTTGCGCTGACTTTTATATTACTTCTATTTTGTCATGTCTCCCTTGGGGTGGAGCAGAACTTGTCGAGGTAATTTTTTGCTTCTCTTCTCTTGATGTTCATTCCGGTCATAGAATGGAGATTACTTATGGTCATTATTTGGTGGAACTTTTCTGAGAGGGTTATGCTTCTATTTTGTCAAGTTCAAATTTGCTTTGATGAAAGAAATCCTCAATGGATAACAAGAAACAGTCACAAGCAACAGTCATATGTTTTTCTTCGTTTTGTGTTTTTATATTCTTAAGGAAAGCCTTTTATAGGGATAGTATTATTCTTAATTTTAGTGATTACGCAATGGTGAGTTTTCTTGAGTGCTTAAAAGTGTTTTGCATTTTCAGCAATCTCAGTATGACATGGGTTTAGGCATCTCATTTGAGCTTGTGTGCATTATGTGTTTGTAACTTTTGGGTACTTGTGTTGCTACAATTATCAATTTGTATATGTTGTAACTTCTTTAATTTCCTAGTGAAGATGATCAATACAGTGTAAAGTTTGATAGTTTTGGTGCTTTTTTTTTTTTCTTTTTTTCTTTTTGAAATAATTATTCAAGTTTATTTGATTACCAGCAAATTCCTGAGGAGATTGATAGGGTTATGGTGGGAATACAAGCCTACATGAGTATCAGGAGACATGTTTCTGATGCTGGCTGCTCACCGTTCAAGTTTATTGATGATACAAGTCAGACTGATGGTGGGAAAGTATGTCTTCTATTTCTCTATCCTTTCTTGATCTGGAAATATATTACATCTTATTTTCATTCAACAGAAATTCTGCATTAATCTATAAGATAGGAAAAGAGGATACAATGAATCGTAACAAGTATATTTAGCAGATTCTCCGGTTTTAAGTTTTTATTTTGTGTACCTTGTAGGATTTCGTGGAGGATTTATGGAGCCGGATTCAAGATCTTTCCGACAAGGGCTGGAAGCTGGACAGTGGTATTGTTTTGTTTCTATTTACTTTCTTTGTCTCGTATTCTTTTCCTATTCTGTAGTTTGGGCCCTACAATGATACATCAGAATATCACAAGCATGTCTGAAATGACAGTGTGTATTTTGGATGTCTCTGTGACCGTCACTATGTTATTATACTTGTAACTTCCGGATAGGCCAGCCTATAATCCATTGGAAAAATGTAGAACATTTCAAACAAGTGAACCTTTTGGCGCACAAATATCCCTTGTCAAGTAGTTATTTCATGGATGTTAATATTGGTGGAACTCTGCATCTTCCAATGTGGTCTTGAATAACTTTTTGTTATTAATATTGATCGAATTGTTGGAGAAGTTCCATTTAAGAAGCCTATTATAGATCAAGTCTTAGCTTCAAGTGATTGAATTTATTAAAAACTAAAAAGCTCACATAGTGAAATCTAACTAGCACTTCAGTTCCCGAAGTTCTGTCAATCTAGATCATTGATTTGATATCTTTATCCTTGGAGCCGTATAGTTCATTTAAATAATCTTACTATGTGCATAATAATACATTTTATATAAATGTATTTCTAAATTATTTTCTGCAATCTATTCCTTTGCAGTTCCTAGACCACACCTTTCATTTGAACCGCAGCTAGTTGCTGGGAAGTCTCACGATATTGGTCCCTTAAACTGCCCTGAGCTTCCTGATCCTCCGGCATCATTTACGGGGATTGCGTATGGGAAGCAAAAGCATGAAGCTGAATTAAAATATCCTCATCGCATTAGGAGACTTAACATATTTCCTGCTAGTAAGACGGAGGTAAATTGTACTAGATTACAAAATGACATTTCTTTGTTTTCTGATGCCTTGTCTTTTCTCTTTTCATTCTTTCTTCAAAATTAAAACATTGTAGATTAATTTGATGTTTTAAATGCTCAGCGTAAGCTATTTTTGGCCTGTTTTATTTGCAGTAATTTCTGCTATTTCTCTTGAGTTGTTTCCTTCCTGATCGATTTTTATTTCAGTTGGTTATTTTTATGGATTTTCTTCTTTTCCCATTTGGATGAAATTTTCACATCACTCTTTTGCTTCTCTTTTCCATTTGACTTTTGCCTCCATGAAAATTTGATGGAGTTCGCTCCATTTATCACAGTTAATTTCAGTATTGAATTGACTGTTGATGATATTCCATTTACAAGTGAACATCATTGACATGGTAATTGGTCATAGTTTAACAAACATGTTTCTGTTCACCAGGATTGAACCTTAGTGCCTATAAGTTACCATGATTTAACATGTTAGGACATCTGAAAAAAAGATTCTCAAGTAGAAATGGCTCTCCTTTTGGCTTTACATGCATTGATAAGTATTTTCCTTAATACACTTCTTGGTGGTTTATGCCCTCCCTTGTTCTTCTTTACAGGATGTGCAGCCTATAGATCGGTTTGTTGTGGAAGAGTATTTGTTGGACGTGCTTTTTTTCTTGAATGGATGGTTAGTAGATGTGTTGATTTTTTAGGTTATGTTTGCTGCTGTAGTGCTGCGTTAATTTTTGGGATACATATCTTGCTGCTGATTCAGCAAATTAGAACATATAACTAAATGTTTTTAGTATCTTCATCTTATGGGAGTTGGTGTGGCAGCTTTCTACAATTTATTTTCTGCTTATACGTTCTCGTTTCAATTTTCTTATTCTTTTGCTTTTCGTTTCCTGCAAAGCTAGTCGAAAGGAATGTGCTGCATCCATGGTTGGCCTGCCCGTTTCCTTTCGATATGAGTACCTTATGGCTGAGACAATATTCTCTCAGGTACAGAGTCTTATTAGTGTTTGTTTATTCATTTATTTTTGTGTTTTTGTCTTGATTTAATCCGATATCTCTTACTAATATTTTGCTGAAGCGAATTTATCAAACAAAAAGTGGGTAGTATGTGACTGCACTCAATTGAGGGAGGGGAAGAGTGCCATGAGTGCATCTTGAGACACAATGAACTTTGCTTTAATTTGTATCAGTTGTTTCATACGGTGTTTGTCTTTGTAACGTGCAGATTCTCTTATTGCCCGAACCTCCTTTCAAGCCCATCTATTATACGTTGGTCATTATGGACCTCTGCAAGGTGCCCACTTATATTCCCTATTTGACCCCGTTTGTCATTGTCCATGACTGCCACCTTTATTTTGTAAAGCGTAATTTACAACTCTATTAGGCTATCTAGCATCTGTCTGGTGTTTTAACTGCGAGGTTACTTCCAGGCTCTTCCAGGTGCCTTTCCAGCAGTTGTAGCGGGGGCTGTTCGTTCTCTTTTCGATAAAATTGCTGATTTAGATATGGAGTGCCGAACACGTCTTGTCCTTTGGTTTTCACACCATTTGTAAGTCAGAAATCTTCTCATACAATGTAGCCTTAGTTTGCTGTAAATGTTGGTTAGAAGTTTGGCTGTGCTTTTTCTATAGGTAATATGTTGTTACCTTTGATTTTCCGAGGAAAGCATTACAGAGAAGTGTTGGAGTATGTGTGTGTTGATGTTAAAACTATGATGTGTAAAAAATAAGTAGAGGTGGGAATTTGGGTTTACATTTCCCGGTCCAGACCTGTCCTTCCTTATTGTGTAAACCTGATCGGACAGGCCGGGTACTGATTCGTAAAAGACTACCCTGTTTCTGATGGGGAGGTTATTATTTTTCAAGAACCTAACAAGCACCTGATATAGAGGGCAATTAGCCAAACAGAGTAATTATTGGTAGATATTTGGAAATCTTCATTGTCAGAGTCTTTCATGCATTGTCTTTTAAGAACATAGTAAATTATTTAGGTTGATAGTCGATTTTAAACGTACCATTTTATGCATGCCAACCTATGATGGAATATCAATCTTAAGAGTTGTTTCTCCTGCTCCATCTTCTTGGTTTTGTTGGTAGATCGAATTTCCAGTTCATTTGGCCTTGGGAAGAATGGGCTTATGTCTTGGACCTTCCAAAATGGGCCCCGCAGCGAGTGTTTGTTCAGGAGGTTTTGGAAAGGGAAGTACGCTTATCATATTGGGAGAAAATTAAGCAGGTATATATGTCATTCATTATTTACTTTGGTTGGACTCTTGTACCCTGCATCTAGAATTTAATCAGTAATATATTTTTAAATTATGATTGTTCTTTTTTTTTTTTTTTTTTCCGTAGTTGCAAAGTTGTGAACATATACTTGAACTTGAGATGTGAATCATATATCTGATCTCAATAGGTTAACTCTAATTGTTTTACGTATGATGTAGGGCTTGTGTTTCATTAGTCTATTTCCGATCCATGTTAGATGGTGAAGTATATGCTTGTTTTGCATTAATTTGTAGGTATTATATGTCATATGGTTTTGCATGATATACATTTTTCCGCTCTTAGTTCGATCTGCTACAATTTTCTTCAACCGCCACTTGGATTATATGTTCCGTCCTGTGCAGATGATGTCTTTTCACAACTATGAGAGTGAAATGAGTAACATCACAACCATTCTTCTATTGAACCGATATTTTGTTAGCCAAGTAATATTTTTTTTGACCTGTGCATATAGAGCATTGAGAGTGCCCCTGCTTTAGAAGAGTTGCTTCCACCAAAAGGGACCACAAATTTCAGATACAGTGCAGAAGATGAAGATCAAACCGAGCACGGTCTCTCCTCGGAACTCAATGTCATGGTCAAAGAACGCGTGACGTCCCGTGATATTATTTCATGGATTGAAGATCAGGTTCTTCCGTCTCATGGGTTGGAGGTCACACTCAGAGTGGTTGTTCAGACACTTCTCAATATTGGTTCAAAAAGTTTCACTCATTTGATAACCGTTTTGGAGAGGTATGGCCAAGTCATTGCAAGGATTTGTTCGGACCAGGACAAACAAGTTATGCTGATTTCCGAAGTGAGTTCTTTCTGGAAGAACAGTGCTCAAATGACGGCGCTATCCATTGACAGAATGATGGGGTACCGCCTTATATCTAACGTTGCTATTGTCAGATGGGTTTTCTTATCATCAAATGTTGACCAATTTCATGTTTCTGATCGCCCATGGGAGGTATAGTATAAAAAATCCATTTAGCCTGATGATTGTTTCTATAAGTTAAGTTGGCCTCTTTATGTACTCGAAGAATAACGGAATCTCTTTCATTTACAGGTCCTGAGAAATGCTGTTTCCAAGACATTCAGTCGTATCACTGATCTGAGAAAAGAGATAGCATCCCTAAAGAAGAGTGTTCAATTAGTTACAGAAGCTGCATCCAAAGCCCAGGCTGAGCTAGATGATGCTAAGTCGAAGCCTACTCTTGCTCTTGTGGACGGTGAACCGGTTCTTGCTGAAAATCCCGTGAAAATGAAGCGCTTGAATTCAAAGGTTGAAAAAACAAAAGAGGAGGAGGTCTCTACACGCGATTCTTTAGAAGCAAAAGAGGCTCTTTTTGCACGAGCCGTCGATGAAATTGAGGTATATACAAATATACTAGGTGTATCAGTTGTAATGATTCTATTAGAGTTCGAATGTGTCACTTTTTTTTTTTACTGAATTTGTTATTGATTGACGCATGCAGGCATTATTCCTCTTCTTGTACAAAAGCTTCTCTAATGTATTAGCTGCACCACTTCAAGAAACGGAAGGATCTTTGCACCTGTCCGGTGAGGCAGATGAAATGGCAATTGACCCTGAAGATACATCGACAATGGAGTTGGACAAAGAGGGTGAAATTTCCGAAAAAAGGTGACCTGTACTTAAAATTCTATGTTGTCCTAGTGTGTTGTATTTTATTGGTATTTACCGTTTTTCTTGTCTTCTTATTTTGCCGCTTGTGATTGATTTTGAATGTATTCGTGGTGGTTGCAGTCACTCCAATGGCGGCAAGACGACAAAAGGTTATAACGTTGGTGAAAAGGAGCAGTGGTGTTTATCAACCCTGGGTTATGTCAAGGCCTTAACACGGCAGTATGCTTCAGAAGTAAGCTCTTAGTGCGCTTCCAATATTAAAAATATTTATTATTTCTTTCTTTATTCGGGATCTGATATTCGTTTTTCTTGTGGCATATGTTCAACAGATTTGGCCGCTTGTCGAGAAATTAGATGCCGAGGTATTAACAGAGGATGTTCATGTCCTTTTAAGGAAAGCTGTATACTCTGGCCTGGGCAGACCTACTGACTTTTAGCCGTTTCCTTTTTGTTTGTCGTGTAAGTTATCTGCACATGATCTGTGCGCGCGTGTGATGAAAAAACGTACACTCCAAAGAGATCTTTAGAACATTTTCAAGGTTGTAGTTTGGATTTAGATTAGATGTTCCGATGCAAGATTAATCTTCCGTTGACCGACTTGTTTGTAATGATTGTAACGAGGGTTTACATATATCAGATTCTACTCTTTTTATTCTTGTGCAGATTCTGTGACGTGTGCATTTCGAGTTTTTTTTTTCAAATAATCGAGCAAGTAAATATTGGAAATTCATGATAATGTCATTTTGTGTATGACATAAGACGAAAAACCTATATGCTCGGATCGAAAATCAGATTTTAATAAAAAAAATCGTAAATTTTGAAAATTGGTTTGACAAAATAGTTCCGAAAATCGGAGTATTTTTCAAAGAAATTGATGAAATTGGAAATTCCGTTTCGATTTCAACTACGAAAAGTCGAAAAAACTAAACAAGCCAAGTGATACTATACAGTTATACTTAACTGGGGAAATTTATTAAAATGAAAAAGGAAAAGCAATAAAAACCTCTAAAACCCCTCTCACTCCCAAAACCACAATCCAATGCGGTGTCGGAAACTACCCAATTTCGCTTGATTTGAGCTCTCCGGCGAACAATCTACAGTAATGGAAATAGCAACAGTTCAATGCCGATCAACTCCTCACCATTTCCCACCAGAAAACCTATTTCTTCTCCGAAGAACGAACCTCTCCACCTTATCTTATCGCAATTCCACCCCCAACCTTTCCCGTCGAAAGAGGTCCATAATATTAGCCTCCTCGTCTTCTTCTAGTGGGCCTCAGGGCTTCTCCTGGCTGCGCCTTTCACAGTCAATTCGTCGCGGTTCTCTAAGATTTTTCCAGAATTTGGGCGATTCCGTGAAGAAAGAAACCGGGTTCAATGTGGACGATGTTCTGGTTAGATTTGACGGGTTATCGGGTAGGGCAGGAGACTCGGCCCGGAATGCCCAGGACTCTCTTCAACGAGTACACTCCGAGCTGCTGCCTCAGTTTGTTACTTGGAATAAATGGGAAAAATGGAAGGTATGCCTCTTAGTGCCATAGTTGCTGACTAATTTATTGTAATTACTATTCCAGACTCCTTTTCTAGGTTATGAGTATGTGTTCTATTGTTTTTTTTTGGTCAAATTATTTTCAGGATATAAAGAACTGGGAACCAAGAAGATTAGGTGTGTTGGTATTATATATTTTTGTCACTATTTTTTCCGGTCTAAGTATATATAAAGCAATCCGAGCTCCTATTATTGAGCGTGAAAGAAGGGAATTGACTGAGGCGTACATGGACGCATTGATTCCTGAGCCTACACCGACTAATGTGAGAAAGTAAGTCACACTTTCGTGTTCAATCTTTGTTACCTTAGCTCTTAGCGCTGAAAGTAATAACTTGTGAAACATCTTTCCTGTGTCTACTTCGGCCAATTTATGTCTATGTTAAATATGAGGTTGAAATTGTCACTTTAAGTTGGAGGTTGTCGTATTGGGAGATAAGAAATTCGACAACTCCTGAATATTTGTTAGACAACTCTTACTATTTCATATGGTGATTTCTGGCAAATGGTCGCAAGTTTATATTAGATGCACATAGTTACCAAGAAAAAAAGGAAATTTTCTTTTTTGCTTGGTCAGCTGCGTAGACATTAAATTGATTCTTCTGAATCTTCTTGCTCAGCATTTATTCTTTTCATCTTATAGATTCAAACAAGGTTTATGGAGGAAGGCTAACCCTAAAGGCATGAAACTCAAGAAGTTTGTCGAAGGACCTGATGGCACACTTGTTCACGACAGTTCTTTTGTTGGGGAAAATGCATGGGAAGATGACACTGGAAAAGCCCAAGGCAGCATGAAAGAAATAATAGAACAAGACACAAAATTGAACATGGATGATAAAAAGGTTCTCCAAGAAGAGTTAGGTTTATCAGGTTTGTTCTTACATTTTCTCTCTAAAATTAGGTTCCATTTTTAGGATTTAACATTCTTGCTCTATACCATAGTTTTTGGAATATATCTAACTCTGCACAATCAGCTAGCCTTATATCAAGGAATAGGTGAACCTAGTCGCTATAAACTTATTGGGGGTAATCTTATTATTACCTTCCTAGTGAAACATTGAAACTAGAAAGTTATCCAGTTTGTCTGAGTGCGGCATAACGAGATTTTTAACTTATTTGATTTTATTATTTTTTCTGGGCTTTCTTATTGGTTTTTTTCTGACAGGGGATGCTGGAGGAACATGGCGTGATAGACTCGCGGCATGGAAAGGGATTCTTAAGAAGGAAGAGCTTGGTGAACAACTCAGTTCATTAAATTCCAAATATGTGGTGGAATTTGACATGAAGGAAGTTGAGAACAGTCTTCGAAAAGATGTAGTCGAGAAGGCTAGAAATGCACAAGGAACAAGGGCTTTGTGGATCTCCAAGAGATGGTGGCGCTACCGTCCAAAACTTCCTTATACTTATTTCCTTCAAAAACTTGATTCCTCTGAGGTAAAATTTCTATCATTCTTCCGTTCCCTCTTCCTCCCTATCTTGCTGCACTGATTTTCTCTCCTGAAGAATTTATACGTAATGTTTTTGTTTTTTCCTTCAGGTTGAGGCAGTTGTTTTTACAGAGGATCTCAAAAGATTGTACATTACCATGAAAGAAGGATTTCCTTTAGAATATATTGTGAGTCCACGATTGTGGTTGTAATCCAACACTATTTTTCTCCTTGAGTTTACCTCTTCCTTACTTATGCTTTTACTTGTCTAGGTTGACATCCCACTCGATCCTTTCCTGTTTGAGGCAATAACAGGTTCTGGAGTTGAAGTAGAACTTCTTCAGAAGCGTCAGATCCATTATTTTCTGAAAGTTGTATTTGCTCTGTTGCCTGGAATACTAATCTTGTGGTTCATCAGGGAATCTCTGATGCTTCTTCACATTACCACAAACCGCCTTCTTTATAAGAAATACAATCAGCTTTTTGATATGGCATATGCTGAAAACTTTATTCTGGTGAGGGTTCTTTTTCTTTATCCAAGTTTGGTGGATTTCTAGTTTGCCCATTTTTTCAGTAATATTTAATGGATTGTTCATTTCACTCAGCCAGTTGGTGAAGTTGGTGAAACGAAATCTATGTATAAAGACGTAGTATTAGGAGGAGATGTCTGGGATCTTCTGGACGAATTGATGGTATATATGGGAAACCCCATGCAGTACTACGAGAAAGAAGTGAAGTTTGTGCGAGTAAGCTAACATTATCTTGCAAAACTCATGCAGTTATATATCTGAATCATAGTTTAGATACATAAGGGACAATTTACTATGGTCATGCAGGGTGTGCTTCTGTCTGGACCTCCAGGAACAGGGAAAACCCTCTTTGCAAGAACATTAGCGAAGGAAAGTGGGTTGCCTTTTGTTTTTGCTTCTGGTGCAGAGTTTACAGACAGTGAGAAAAGTGGCGCTGCAAGAATCAATGAACTATTCTCAATAGCAAGAAGAAATGTAAGTGTACCAAGTATCAGTATTACTATGCCATGCTGAACCTTGTGACTAGTATTGTGAAATGTGAAATGTGAAATGTGAAATGTGAAATGCCAAGATTAAAAAAAATTGAATTTAGTTATTCATTGGGATATCTATATCTGTATCAAACCTTACACAGTAGCTAGTCAGCTGCACATTGAACTACTATTACAAATTTGTGTCAGAATCTTTAGTTATGATTGTTGCTATTAATGCAAAGAAGGGCCCGATCTCACACACACACACACACACACACACACACACACACACACACACACACACACACACATGATTATGCAGATCATGATAGTTGTCGGAATAAATAATCAATGAGGCACTTTTTTTTTCCAGGCTCCTGCTTTTGTATTTGTGGATGAGATAGATGCTATTGCCGGAAGGCATGCTAGGAAGGATCCACGAAGAAGAGCAACATTTGAAGCATTGATTGCTCAGCTGGACGGAGAGTAAGTGATGTAAATTTGGATCATGAATACATGTACTATTAAGGACATGAAGTTTCATAGCATAGTTTGATGTGCTAATCTGGCTCTCTGACATATCATCACTCGGAAAATGTGTCTACAAATTCTACATGATTCATGTTTAAAGTTTATATCATTTTAATTTCATTCATTCGTTATATATTCGTATGTGTTCCCGATCCCTGTTACTTAACTCTATAACTCAGTAGTAAATGTCGTTATTTGCAGCAAAGAAAAAACTGGTGTCGATAGATTCTCGCTGAGGCAAGCTGTTATTTTCATATGTGCTACTAATAGACCAGATGAATTGGACCTAGAATTCGTTCGCGCCGGACGTATCGATCGACGTGTATATATTGGGTTACCTGATGCTAAACAACGAGTGCAAATTTTTGGTGTTCATAGTGCTGGGAAGGAGCTTGCTGAGGATGTTGATTTTGGAAAGGTGTTGTGTCCTTTTCATGTATTCGCCTTCTTTTTGTGACCTATGTTGCTCGGACTTCGATCTTAGAAAAAAGAGCCAATACCTAGATATGTATCCCAAAAGTCCGAGCAACATTTTAACACATTCAGAACAATTCCCCACATGCTACTTGTCTTAAATAGATTCTCATGAACCTATTCCTCACTAATAGGTTGAGGAACTGTCCTGGTATAAATCCTTGATTCATGTTCTTCACCTCTGCAGGTTGTCTTCCGTACTGTTGGGTATTCTGGAGCAGATATACGGAATCTAGTCAATGAAGCAGGAATAATGGCTGTAAGTTTTTTGTGCTTCATCCAAGATAACCTTATAATTTTATGTTACTGGTTTGTGAGTTCGCATATACTTAGTGTATTTGTCTGATTTGTTTCCTCTGCTGGCCCCTTTGGTTAATATACAGCCTTGCAGAAGGAAACAAAGAAAACAAACTGCTGCACTTTTTCTTTTTTCTTTCTTTACCCTGGATTTGTCCTTTTCTTCTTTTCCCCTTGATAATGAATATTACCTGAAAACAGGTCAGGAATGGGCATTCAAAGATCTACCAGCAAGATATTGTTGATGTATTGGACAAACAGTTGCTTGAGGGAATGGGTGTGCTTCTCACCGAGGAAGAGCAGCAGAAATGTGAACTAAGTGTATGGTTTTCTTTTTCATTACACCCATATAAAGAGTATATTTGCATAACTTATGGTATTTATGATATTATCCAACATTTTTTTAGGTATCGTCGGAAAAGAAAAGGCTTCTGGCAGTGCACGAAGCTGGTCACATAGTGTTGGCTCACTTGTTCCCTCGATTTGATTGGCATGCATTTTCTCAGCTGCTACCTGGTGGAAAGGTATAATAGTGTGCAGTGTCAATAGATATGGGTATAAATTCTTTTATTCGGACACGTTTAAATGGTCTTCTAATCTGTTGTATGCGTGAGCAGGAGACTGCTGTGTCTGTGTTTTACCCTCGAGAAGATATTGTAGATCAAGGTTATACTACCTTCGGTTACATGCAAATGCAAATGGTGGTTGCTCATGGTGGTCGATGTGCTGAGCGTATTATATTTGGCGATGACATCACTGATGGAGGAACAGACGATCTCGAGAAAATTACCAAGGTAACAATGCTCTCTGAGTAAAAACTGAAGAGGAAAAAGAAAAATGGCAAATACAGTAATATCTCGTCACCCTTTTTTAATTTTTTTTCAGATTGCTCGAGAAATGGTAATAAGCCCAAGAAATCCTAGGCTGGGGCTCACTGCATTGACAAAAAGAATTGGGCTGGTTGATCGTCCAGATAATCCAGATGGTGAAATAATAAGATACAAGGTATCAAATACTTGAATACGACGAGATGGATAAGCTTGAGATGTGGCTATTTTGATTTTTGGTTTATACTGCAGATAATTAAATAACTAATTTCGCTTCACTTTTCTTGACATTAGTGGGATGATCCTCATGTGATCCCTGCAAACATGACAGTTGAAGTTTCTGAGCTTTTTATGAGGGAATTGACAAGGGTAAGTTCAATTGGCGTTGATAGTAATTTTTTTTGTAGCTACTTAATATCTCGCCCGTGACAATTTTCCCTCGCTAATAATTATCAGTAGCTGAATGAACTTTTCGAGATAAACTAATTTAGATGTGTTCAAAATCCTCGTGTTACCAAGGACCGAAATTTTATATTCTATTTACTGTCGTCCCTGTCTTGTCTTATTTACCTACTTGTAGTTTCTTTTGGATGTAATAACGGGTTGCATGTTGATGACAGTACATTGACGAGACAGAGGAACTTGCTATGAAGGGACTGAGAGACAACAAGCATATATTAGACGCGATTGCCCAACAACTGTTGGACAATTCAAGGATAACTGGATTGGTAAGTTACAATCTGTCTTTTGTACGTAGCTTCCGTCTGTTTACAATTCTAAGTCGAAGAACTTCGCTAGATTTCTGAGAGTAATCTGTTTCAATTTCCACTTTTCCATAATTTTCCAGGAAGTGGAAGAAAGAATGAAAGGATTATCACCAATTATGTTTGAAGATTTTGTGAAGCCTTTCCAGATTAACTTGGAAGAGGTATATTCTAATACCCATTACGTCACGAAGTCTTGAACATTGTTGTACTAGCAAGAGTCGAGATCTATTTCTTAATTTTTTTTTTTTATATTACACAGGAGGGACCAATGCCGCACAATGATCGTCTTAGATATCAGGCGCCCGATATATATCTTGCACCACTACACAGATGTTGATATCTCTTACGATGTATCTCTTCTTCAACCAGACTGGAGACAATCACAGCTGTTTTTGGATCAAAAGCTAATATATATGCTCAGTGAGCACCAACATTTTTTTGGCACAGATTTAGGGTAGAAAGTTAAAAAGAAGAGTACTGCCTCTATAGAATATATAGCGGCAGTTTTCTGTCAAACGGAGGTTGCGGACATTATTACTGTGAATGGTTGTGATTAATCCAACTTCACTCAAAATTCCGAAAAGGGTACCAAATGGAGCTGTCAAATATACCAACATATACTCGAACATTAAATTACTGATTATTGAATGAATTCTGAGTTACATAAAGGACTATTTCTTTATAAAGGCGATATAAAATGTGAGGGCTTATCAAAAGCTTAGGCTACAGTTTACTGGTCGGAATCCCAAGGGGAGCAGCACGAGATCTTTTCTCTACAGCTCGAGAAACTTGTCTCACTGCATCTTTCGACAGATGACGTGGCTTGCTCAACCAAAGACCTCCATCAATAGGCAATATACTTCCATTGATGTATTTACCTTCAGATATATTGCCAACATTAAAATCAGTCATAAAACAGAACAAAGGTTACTTAATGTTGATTTTTATATATATAATTAAAAGAGAAATCGAAGATGACGAACCAGCATCCGAGGCTAAGTAAACGGCAGCCATAGCGATATCCCATTTCTCGCCAACTTTATAAAGAGGCGAACTTTCTCTCATTTTATTATTAATTTCTTGAGGCAGAAGTTTACTCAATCCAGCAGTATCCCCTATGGGACCTGGTGCTATCCCATTTACTCGTATATCGTAATCCGTACCCCATTCCAGTGCTAAATTTCTCGTCAGAGCGTCCACAGCTGCCTGGACATAGATAAAACGTTGGATCGGTTTTTTTTTTTTTTTTTTTTTTTGTGTGGATAAAATCAAGTTCATGGGAAGAATCAAAATAACAAACCTTGGCTGCAGAAACATGGATCTGATACCAAGATGCTGTATAATGCAAAGTCGCGCTTATGTTCAGTATAAATCCTCCACTAGACGATGAGCTTCTCCCTTGTCCGCCTTTCTTGAGATACTTTATTGCTTCGTGACACATTGTAAATGTGCCAACAGAATCAATATCCATCACTGCAGAAGGTAAATCAATACCAAATAATCATAAATCAGCTCTCTCGAAATCGTATTACAATTTTTTTATTTTGCAGATTCCTAGTTTTTCTTATCGGTTGTTTTTAGATAACACTTTTCAGGTGAGAAAATGTACATGTACTGTTGTACACTATTTCATTGCTAACGTACCCTATCACAAACAAGGCGTATAATAATCAAGAATTATAAGCGCGAAATTCAGTGATGCTCGGGCAGACCTGTTTTAAAACCGTTGGGAGAGAGATCCTCAGCCGATATGAGAAAATTGCCAGCAGCGGCATTCACAAGAATGTCGAGCTTTCCGAAATGCTTCACCGTGGCCTCCACGACTCTTTGTGCATCTTCCTGTTTGCGGACATCTCCTTCAAACCCAACAGCCTGTAATTTCGAAACATTCATAGAATGAACAAATTATACGAAGACGGAGATAATTTTGAATGGGTAGCACTAGCAACACTATCAAGATTTCTTTTTTGAAGTTGAAGAACTCAGATGCAATAGAAGCCATATCCAAGTAAATCTTTTTTAAGGGAAATTGCTGACAAGGAATACGGAAAAATCGGAATCAATAAACAATTCATAGCAACAAAGACCTTTTTCCCCAATTCAAAAAATGAACCCTAATCAATTAATTACTCAAGAGAGCTGATTCAGTATGCAGGCATGTGATAATATAATAATCGGCGATGCTCAATTTCGTCAACCAACAGTATAAACAAACTTATTTTTTTGTGGGGAGAGAGAGAGAGAGAGAGAGAGAGAGAGAGAGAGAGAGAGAGAGAGAGAGAGAGAGAGAGAGAGAGAGAGAGAGAGAGAGAGAGAGGGTGTACGGGGATGCCGAGGGAATTGAGGGCGGAAACGGCGTCGTCTAAGACGTTCTTACGGCGGCCCATGACGGCGATGGAGGCTCCGTGCTTTCCAAATTGGGTGGAAATCTCGAATCCGATTCCCGATGCGCCACCGGTCAGCAGAGCTACTTTGCCTTTCAGTACATCGGCCTTGAATGGAGAATCCATTTCTTCGTAAAAAAAAAAAAAAGCCCTGTTTTAGGAATTGGCTGATTATATAATTTGATGACGATACGGTATGAAGAAGAACACCAATTAATAAAACAGCTTTCTGTCAATATTTCGCAATTAATTTGTCGGCTTTTGCTTCCCATTATACAGTATCTATGATTATCGAAAGAAAATGCTCTTTACGGGCTAATAAGTGCTATTTACCGTTCAAAGTAAAAAACAGTTTATCTCTCTAAAACCCCTAAAATTCGAAATTCTCTCCAATTACCCCCCATTCCAAAAATTTCAGAAAATTTTTTTTTTTTCGAAAAATTTCGAAATCAACCAAAATCGAGCTTGGGCTTCGATTTTTTCAGGTAATTTCAACACCTACATGTGTTATATGCAATGGGTAACTCGATTTTGCAACCAATTTCATGTTTAAAAGCCCTACAAATCGATTTGTAGGGCTTTTGAATTTTTCGGATGTTAGAGCCAAACGCCCAAACCGGGCGCTGGCTGCATGAACCGACGCCCACTTTGGGCGTCGGTTCATGCTGCCAGCGCCCGGTTTGGGCGTGAAATGAGTGTTTCAACGCCCGGTTTGGGCGTTTCCCGGGCGAACCGGCGCCCGGTCCAGGCGTCGGTTCGGCCGGGAAACGCCCAAACCGGGCGTTCGATTTAAATATTTTTTTTTTTTTTTTTTTTTTTTTTTTTTTTTTTTGATTTAAAAGAAATATTTTTTTTCTGAATTAAAATAAGTTAGTAAATTTAATATAATTTTATGTTTACAGGATGTCTAATTGGACGAAAAAATTCGGACTCGGAAAAGGGAAAGGACCCCTGATTCGTCCACCTGCAGATCCGGTGGTGGAGACTACTGCGGAACGGGAGGGAAGGACACATAATAGAAATGTGACTAGTTCTAAACGTCGTGGGGAACGCACTGGTGCTTTTGTACCCCCACGTACGATGATTCAGGAGGAGACAGAGACAGAGGCCGAGCAGGAGATGGATGCACCCATGGATGCATATATGCAGCCGCAGGAGTACGAGTACGATCCACAACTACGCTTTCAGCAGAAGTATCAGTTTCCGGTGCCGGATTTTCCATCCGATGACGATTACGAGGATGTTCCGACTCCGACTCCGTCTCCTGTCCCGATGGGTGGTACTTTCGGTGGTTCTAATCCTGCCTCGAGGTCCCGCACCGCTCCGAGAAAAAAACTTCCTTCTCGACCTTGGATGTTGACCGGTGAGACACCCGGTGGACCTAAATACGCTCACTTGATTCCAAGTTTTGGAGCACATATTGCCTACGACATTTGGGAGGGAAAGGTAATACTTATTAATATTAATAAATTTTGTTTATAATATTTACACTTGTTTGTGGTATACTTATATATGAATATATCTTGAACAGGGACGACATATGGTTAAATTACGGTCGCACGCGAAGTGTACTTGGCCGGGCCCCGACGACGATGATTGTGTCTCACTACTTGAGAGTACCGGCTTGTATCACTTGCGTGATTGTTCGCTGCCTCAGCACAATAACCCATTAATAGAGGCTTTTATTGAGAGGTGGCAGCCGGACACCAACAGTTTTCACATGCCATTCGGTGAGATGACAATTACCCTGCACGACGTGCATTTCATCATGGGTTTGCGAGTTAGTGGAACTCGCCCTAACGTCTGGATGGATAAGGCCGACGCGATCCAGCTTGGTGCGAGAGCTTTCGGAGTCGACCCCGCACTTATGGAGCATTGGTGGTATGGTGGCGGACCCCGGTTAGATGATTTGGAGGTGAAATATGGCGACAATTCTACCTTTCCTTCCGCGTATCGAGTACGAGCATATATTGCATACTTGCTCGGAAAGTTGTTGTTCGTGGATAAGAGTGGATCGAAGGTCAGAGCAGATTTTTTCCCACTGTTAGAGGAAATCAATCTGATTCGCGAGTATTCTTGGGGTTCGGCTACATTGGCCTATCTGTACCGACAGTTGGGCATGGCTACGCGAGCTGAGGCGGCGCAGATTGCTGGATGTCTGACACTATTAGAGGTATTATTATTATTATTATTATTATTATTATTATTATTATTGTTGTTGTTGTTGTTGTTGTTGTTGTTGTTGTTGTTGTTGTTGTTGTTGTTGTTGTTGTTGTTGTTGTTGTTGTTGTTGTTGTTGTTGTTGTTGTTGTTGTTGTTGTTGTTGGTGGTGGTGTTGTTGTTGTTGTTGGTGCTGTTGTTGTTGTTGTTGTTGCTGTTGTTGTTGTTGTTGCTGTTGTTGTTGTTGTTGTTGTTGTTGTTGTTGTTGTTGTTGTTGTTGTTGCTGTTGGTGCTGTTGTTGTTGTTGTTGTTGTTGGGCGCCCGGCAGTGCAGTGCACGCCCATGTTGGGCGTGCAGTTGGCCTACAAACGCCCAAAATGGGCGTGTAACAGCCAACTGCACGCCCAACATGGGCGTGCACTGCACTGTCGGGCGCCCAAGTTGGGCTTTTGAATGTTTAGCCCAGTTTTTTCGATCGAAAAGACGGAATTTTTACCTCGCTGTGTTCGCTATCCCGATCTTCATTCGATAAATTCATTTATGTTCGTATATCACACCAATAAGAATGATTTGTGAAGAAATTGTCTTGAGAGCAATTTTTTTTAGAGAGAGAGAGAGAGAGTTTTTTTGAACGGTAAATAGCCTTTTTCAAACGGTAAAAAGCAAATCCCTTATCGAATCATCACCCTTTATCCGGTCGTCACCATGGTGTAAATATATATTTTTTATTTTTTAACCAAAACTTAGCTCGAAGCTAATGTTATTAGTAGAGTACGAATATTTAGCTCTCGATCGAAATGTTATAAGAATATGAAGAAAACTTAGCTTCGAACTAATGTCATTAGCAGATTAAAACAACTAGAAAATAGTTCGAAACTAATGTCGAGAGGAAGAAAACTTAGTTCCAAAATAATGTTATCAGAAGAGAAAGAAAATTTAGTACTAAACTCGAAGCTAATGTTTTTAGGAGATGGAAAAAACTTTGCTGAAAGCTAATGACATTAGAAGAAAAAAGTTTAGATCGAAACTAATGCCATTACGAGAGAGAAGAAAAAAAAAAAGAACATTTCAACTATTTTTAACCAAAACCTATGTGCTATAGTATATGATTTTTCGTGATTTTGCTTAAATGTTCGATGATTAGTGAAATAATGTTAGATGAATGATTTATTGAGTACTTATGAATAAACATCTTTTAAGTTGTATATTTGAGTGTTAATTAATATATTTTTTTTTAACATTTCAGCTATTTTTGACAAAAACGTGTACTATAGTAGTATATGATTTTTTTTATTTTTTTTTTGTTGACTGTTAAAAAATTGGGGAAAGAAATCTTTTAATGAATTATTTATTGACTACTTAAACATATTTTGTACTAAATATTTGAGTAATAAATATTTTTAAAAAAAAAAAGATTTTAATAGTTGGGCTAATTTGAAAACACAGTCGATACAAAACAAATTAGTTCTAGGGCCGGTCGGTTTTCGCCCCCCTAAACGAGAACTCCCATCGGCAGCCATGGAGGAACAACCCCAGGTCGATGCAAATTTCCCATTGTTTTCCCGGAAAAAGCAGTCCACCGTGAACAATAAACCCCCGCCCTCAGAAACCGCCATTGTAGCGGCCTCCGCCGCCCCCAAATCGTTCCAGAAAGAGCTAAACACCAACCCAACCCCGGACAACATCACTTTCTCCGA
Source organism: Erythranthe guttata (assembly GCF_056151865.1). Lineage (NCBI taxonomy): Eukaryota > Viridiplantae > Streptophyta > Magnoliopsida > Lamiales > Phrymaceae > Erythranthe > Erythranthe guttata. The sequence goes on along the minus strand of NC_142545.1, from coordinate 17,297,986 downwards.
CCTAGGCCTCTCCGAATGGGCCGTCAACACCTGCAGAGAGCTCGGCATGAAGCGGCCGACTCCCGTCCAGCACCACTGCATTCCCAAAATCCTGTCGGGCCAGGACGTGATGGGCCTCGCTCAGACCGGAAGCGGCAAAACGGCGGCGTTTGCGCTCCCCATCCTGAACCGGCTCGCCGGGAACCCGTTCGGTGTGTTCGCGCTCGTCGTAACCCCCACGCGCGAGCTGGCGTACCAGCTGGCGGAGCAATTTCGTGCCCTAGGGTCGGGTTTGGGGCTGCGGGTTGCGGTGATTGTTGGCGGTATGGATATAATTAACCAATCCCAGGGTTTGATGCAGAGGCCTCATATAGTAATAGCCACTCCCGGCAGAATTAAGGTTCTTATTGAGCAGAATCCTGATATTCCTTCTGTTTTCTCCAATACAAAGGTGGGATTCAATTTTTTTTTTTTTTTTCATTTGTTGGTAAATAAATTATAGCTTAATGGCATATGAAGTAGAATTTATGTTACATGAACCTGGAAAATATCTTGTTGCAGTTTCTAGTCTTGGATGAAGCAGACAGAGTGTTGGGTGTTAACTTTGAAGCAGAACTGAGAGTTATTTTCCAGTGTTTGCCGAAGGATCGGCAAACTTTACTGTTTTCTGCCACCATGACTCCGAATTTACAGACGTTGCTTGAACTTTCGGTAAATAAGGCATATTTCTACGCGGCGTATGAGGGTTTTCAAACGGTGGAGTCTCTGAGACAGCAGTATGTTTTTATCCCCAAGCATGTGAAGGATGTGTATCTACTGCACATATTAAACAAAATGGAAGAAATGCGTGTTCGATCTGCTATTATTTTTGTTTCCACCTGCAGGTACGGTTTTCTTGTATAATCTCGGAGTTTCTTAATGTCGGCTGTGAAAATATTCTGTTGATTTGCATTGTTTAACGTTGTCTTAATGTGAGCTGTTATTATGTGCCTTTGACATCGGATTTGATGGAAATTATTTCTATCTGCAATAGTGTCAAATGAAAATCACTAAATCGGTGTAGTATATTCCTTTGAGCATCAAATTGAAATTCTTACAAAGCTATAAGGGATTTTGAAGCATTGTAAGAATGTCGAGAGGACTTCATTATGTCTTTTCTAATCATGTGCAAGATTTGTCTAAATATTAGCTGCGTATAGAGGTCACCATAATAATCTTTCGGTTAGTATTATTGGTTTCTCTACCCAAGCAATTGGGTTAATAAAACAAGTAAGAACAGAAATTAAGTTTGGCAACTTCGCCATCATTCATCTTGCTGTAAGTTAGCGGTCAACAAAATCAATTATTTAGTTGTTAAAATACGATGAAATCAACTTTAATTGCATGTTGGAAATTAACCGGCTTCTTCGAGACCTCTTTATTTTCAAGTACCAAACGGCCTCTCGAACTTGACTCGATCTGTTCTTTGAGTGAGCAGGAGTTGTGAGCTTCTGAGTTTGTTGCTGGAGCAGCTTGAACTGGAAGTTGCGGCATTGCACTCTTTCAAATCCCAGTCCTTGAGGCTTTCGGCATTACACAAGTTCAAATCCGGACAGGTTCCTGTACTGTTAGCAACTGATGTCGCTAACCGTGGTTTAGATATTCCAACCGTAGATCTGGTTATAAACTACGACATTCCTAGGTAAAACGATACTCATTGAGACTGTCAACGAAATTGATAATTGTAGCAGACACTAACAAAAAATGGAACTTCCTATTATTATTTTTTAGGTATCCAGAGGATTATGTTCATCGTGTTGGGCGTACTGCAAGAGCTGGAAGAGAAGGCCTTGCTCTTAGCTTTGTCACCCAGGTATTATATGAACTGTGTTGTAGTTCTTTCTCAATATTTTTATGGCATTGTACTAATTGATTATTTTGAGATATATATTTATATGTTTTTATCTGTATATTCTTATGTGCTAACTGAAAGAAAAAGCTGATTAGCGAGGATTTTGTTAATTAGAAACTTGTTTCGAAAACCTTCGCCAATCTACTTGTGTACACATTGGATATTTTTTTTTCTTTTTTTTTTCTTTCTTTCCGTTCTTTCTTGTTCTGCTATTAATGTTATCTTTTGTGGTGCATTGCGTAAAGGTATTTTCCTGTTTGCTTTGACGTGTATGGAATATATTGTGCAGAATGACGTGGACCTTGTACATGAAATAGAAGCTGTTATTAAGAAAAAATTGGACAAGTTTGAGTGTAACGAAAAGGATGTGATCGAGGATAATATCACAAAGGTAAGAGCTTCAGTCTTTCAGACCATCGCATCTGCTGCTTTTTATGGCGTATCAACATTGCAAAATTTTCAATTTAATCATTGGAACTATAGTAAAGCTTGATCATATAACACGGGATCAAATTTCTCATATTAACAAGCTCTGTTTAGTGTTCGGTGTGGTTATACCTATTTGCTTACGAGTTTATGTATATATGCTTGCAATTTAATATTCAGGTGTACAAGGCTAGGCGTGTGGCAACGATGAAGATGACGGAGAATGGATTTGAGGACCAAGCCAAGGCACGAAGAGATCAGAAATCAAAGGATAATGCAGAAAAAGGCATAGTTACGGACAATAAACGAAAGAGAGATAAAAATAAAGCTGCTAAAAAGATTAAAGAATCTCAAGACTGAAGTTTGCTCCCTGTTTCTCTGTCTGAAAACTTAAAGGAAGAAACTAATGTACCCTTGCAATCCTGGGATTGTTTCTGGGATAATTTATAATTCATATTTATTATTATAGGATACAAATAGGAAAATTTTGGGCAAAGATTTTACTACGGTAGATTGTTGACAGCAGTTATTCTCGAATCACAATTCGACAAATAGACGACTGCCATTTCGATTTCGAGAGTCGGGCAATTCTTTAAAAATTAGAATTCAGAAGGCTATATAACTTATATATTATACACTACCTTAAAATCTATCTATACTACAGAGACTATATAAATACTACTGACGAACAACACAAAACCATCCAATTCCATCACGAGTCGCTCGGTTGCTGCAGAGGTGGCTCCTCCTGTGGCTGCCACGTCACAAAAGGAAGAGCCTGCCGATGCTGTTCATCGATAGGATGATTTTGTGAGGATACATAGTACTATGGTGGAGCCTCAGCGGCACCAAATCCAACAAACGGAACAGCAGCGAACTTAGTTACACCGAGTCCCTCCTCCTTCAACTCATCTCGCGGAATAATATCGACCAAAAAGTCGAAAACATCGGTCCTCGAAATAGCAGCTGCGATATCGTTCTTCTGAAGAGTCCTCCTCTTGTTCTCGTCTGTATTGATCCAAGATCGAAGAGTCAGTTCCAATATGAACATCTCGCACGCCTTTGCGAATATAACCGGAGCTTCTGCGGAAATCATTCTCACATCCTCGTCGGCTTTCATTATCTTCTTTATTCGAGCGAGCGGGAGGCTGTGGTTCCTGAAATCGGTGGTTTGGTTGATTTCTCGAAGCTGATTGGCCCAGAATGCATGGAGTTGCTTCCGCTGTTGACTGTGAGCGAGGTGGCGGTGGTGGTGGTGGGCTAAACTGGCCGGAGAAGAAATGGTGCCAGCTGGCATTGTAGGTAGCTGGTGGTGGTGGTTTGAATGATCCATTGTGGTGGTTTGATTATCAGATGTTCTATCTTCTACTTTCTATGTTACTTACAACTGTATCTATAGTTTCAATCCAACACTGCAATCCAAAAATGAAATCTTAACTTCATTCACAAATTACAGAGTCTACTGGAACATGATTTTTTGAAAACAAAAAACAAAAAATTAAATCACCCCAAATAAAAAATGAAGAACAACCAACCCTCATTAGGAGAGTTGGTACCTAGCCTTTACCAATAGGGTAACGGTCTAGGGTTCGAGTCCCCCCCTCCCCTACTTCCCCTTGTAACAGACTCGAATTTACTCAAAAAAAAAAAAAAAAAAAAAAAAAAAAAAAAAATGAAGAACAGGGGATGCCGAGAATAATAAGTAACAAAATAGAAAGGTGAAGAAAGATGATTGTGCCGGGAAATTACAGATATACCCCTCACATTCAAACAATTTCTTACTGGTGATCATGAAGTTCTTAAGTAGCAAATAAACATTAATTATATTGTTGGAAGATTCAGATAAAGAAACATAGATGAAGAAAAACACAGACACCTACTTGTATATCTTGAAAAATCGGACCGGCCGCAGAAGAATTCGCTTGGACAAGCAAACCCTAGAGAGAGAAAAAGCGACGGGGACGACAGAATATGGTCCGATGAGAGAGAGAGAGAGAATCTTCTGGGGACGTGACACGTGTCGTTCGAGTAGCGCTTTACTGGGTGAGTGTGACATAGTTAAGGTCGCTAATTGGCAAAACGCGATTTAAGATTTTCAAACTGGGGAATCGCATAATACTAATTATATATTTCATTTATTATATAGAATTATAGATCAGTTTTATTCTGATTTACTAAATGAATAATTTTTAGGCGGCGGATATATGCAAGCCCATCTTTTTATTAGTTCAAGACCTGCAACATAAAAATACTAATTTATCCTTAATGAAATTCAAAACCAAATAAAAAACTTTAAAAAAAAAAATCGGCGTTACAACGCCGATTTTGACTTGTAAAGTCGGCGTTGTGCCGCCGATTTGGTTAACAAAAATCGGCATTGTAACGTCGATTTTCGTGTACAAAATCGGTCTGGATAAACCGATTTGGGAAACCAACGAAAACACACAAAAAAATTAATTTCAATCTCATTTTTTTCCTCCAAAATCGGCTAAAGCATTGCAACCCAACAAGAAGTAAGCATAGATTAATATTCATCCACGCATATTTATCAAGAATCGATGCTCGATTCATGTTTTTGAATTGACAAACAAAAGTTTAGTAAAAAGGACTTATTGGTGGAGGTGGGGTGGTGGTGATGGTGCGGCGGAGGTGGTGCGGTGGGTGGGTCGCTGGTCGTCGCCGGCGCGGTGGAAGTCTCGCTGGTCGGTCTCGGCGGTCTGGTGGCGGCAATTGTGAGTTTTTTCTATTTTTTTTCTCTATTATTTTTTTGTTTTTTTTGTCGCTTTTTTATTTTTATTTTTTGGTCTTGAACAAATGAAATTAGAGTTTGTTTGTATTTAGGTGTTATTTGTTGATAAGGGTATATTCGTCATGTTTGGTCTTGATGTAGTAAAATTAAATTAATTTACGGACTTGAACTAATAAACTCATTTATGTGGGTTTGAACTAATAAAAAAATGGGCTTGCATATATCCGCCGCCTAATTTTTATTATCAACAAGTAGCAGAAAAATCTGATGATCCGCTTGGTGTATGAACGTTTAAACATCTATTAGAATTTGGTGACAATTTTTATTAAAAAAAAAAAAAAAATCATATACGTCGAGGTTTTGGTATGATTTTCGGCCCAAACCGGCACGTGTTCCCCTACTAGAGCACGGTGTCACGTGACACACAGCCAACCTCACGTGATCACACATTATTTCATGACAAATTTTGAAAAAGAATTTCAAATAACGTAATATAAATAATACAAATCGAAAGTTAAAAGATTTGAAATACATTCTCAAATAAATTTATTCAAACAAAGTTCAATAAATGTACCCTATAATTGTAATGAATATAAAATCTTGAGCTGAATTATTATTCCATAAAAAAAAAGACAGCTGGATGTAAGATATATAACATTGTCCCAAAGACTTTAAGAGCTGTATATGATGATGATAGTGTGTGCAAGCCATTTAGTTCTCCCTATTGGTGTGTACAATTTAACGAAACTAATTTCTTTCGTAAGTAAAGAAAAATACGAAACCTGACGGTTTTTTCTTATTGACGATCAACTTGCCTTTCGTGCAGCAGAAGACATTACACGCAAACGGCTAGCAATTTCGGTAAAAGACGGCCTCACGGCAGGATTTGGAGCCCAACACTGCTCCATTAATCTTCTCCATTCCGAGTCGCAGTAGCTTGGGATCGTTGGCCTCAATGTATTGTTCACAATTCCACCTGCGTGCACAAAAAAGAAATTCAAATTAAAACGAGATATTTAGACGATAAATCAAATATGTTTTAGTAGCGTACTAATTTTTTTTTTACCTATGATTGCACCGTAATGCATGTTGGCGTAAGGCTCCTCTCCGGTGAGTATCTCCCATAAGACGATACCAAATGAAAATACATCAACCTGCAGGATGAACCACATCGTTATTACTATATTGAAACAATTTGCATCGTTGTTATCTTCCCATTTGCAGGATGATGCACCGAAGAACTCTAGTTTATATTACTCCAGTTCATTTTCCATAAAGAATAAATTTCCACAAATAAATAGATTTGAATCCACAGATATGTGTGAGTGTGTGTGTGTGTGTGTGTGTGTGTGTGTGTGTGTGTGTGTGTGTGTGTGTGTGTGTGTGTAATATGACTAAAGTACCCATCGACTAATTCTCTTTCCTGGGGAGAATTTATGTTCGAGACATTTTAGGAAATAATAAGGGCAAATTTGGTACAAAGTAATCAATGTAGCTTCGAAATTCTAAATTGGCAGATTTCGAAAAGAAAAAAAAATCTCCAAAACGACAGTTGATTTGAAACGGAGGGGGTAATACCAATTTTCAAATTCTATATCAATTCAATATTATGGAGACAGAATTGCAGATTGTGGGCTTTACCTTCTCAGAAACTCTGTTGCTACTACCATTGAGCAGCTCCGGAGCCATCCATGGCAGAGTTCCTCTAACTCCACCAGAAACCAACGTGTTTCGTTTTATTTTCGATAGACCAAAATCACCTACCTGATAATCGCATGCCAAAATCCGAACTCAAATCAGTTTTATAACTTTTTGCTAAATAAGAAATCATATAACACAACTAGAGCATATTAAGTGATGTAGTTGGGGTAGAAAATTAGATGACCTTGCATATAGGTCTTGAAGGATCTTTCAAGTTAACGAGCAAATTGTCACATTTCAGATCAAAGTGCACTATATTCTTTGAATGCAAATACTCCATCCCAAAAGCTGCATCCATTGCTATTATAAGCCGCTTTCGTCGATCAAGGAGTCTGCAAAGTTAAAAGGACGCATGGATATATCATGAACAAGTAATAGTCACAAAAGTGAAAGGAGACAATAATACAAGGTTAATATCTCGATGCATATTTTCTCAGTTATTGTCAAATATACTAATCAAACACACGCTTGAGGTATTTTTATAGTTGCAAAGCATTAAATTAAAAGGAAAAAATAATAATAATACCTATCTTTACGAAGTAAAACATGTCTCAAAGATCCATTCACCATGTACTCTGTGACCGTAGCCAATGTCCCGCCTGGTCCATCTTGTACAACACCATAAAACGCAACCACATTTGGGTGGTGAAGCTTTGATAGAATTTCAGCTTCCTTCCAAAACTCGTTGGTCTGAAAGTGAGTGTCATAACCATTTTAGTAAGATCCAAGTACATGCATGGTAATAACTAATTTGTTTTGCAACAATAATTGAGAAGAACAATTGCTATCAGTTCCCACCAATTTGCTTGTAATCAACTTCCAGCAATTAGTTAAATTTTAACTCATAAACAAGCAAATGTCCAACAACAATATGTAGCATTATAAAGTCTATACTATGGAAGAATAAAAAAAAAGTACTGTTTATCGGATAATTTTTTTTTTTACCAGTCTATCTTGCTCTGATTGTCGACCAGTAAAACAACTCTTTTTTATGCGCTTGATAGCTACATCTGAGCCTCTCCATTTTCCGTGATATACAGTCCCAAATGTCCCAGCACCAAGTTCCTTCAGTTCTTCAAGGTCTGCATTTTGTATAATCTGCATTTTCAGAAGAAAGCCGAAATTATGATGATTCCAGATAAATTTAGTAAGTAAATTAAAATTTTCATGGTTCCACCTTTCAACAGTTTAAGAAACAAATAACAAACGGTTGATCGAATGAAAGATTGGATTTCAATACTGAAAGAGATGCCAGCTATTCATCTGACGAGTTTCGAAGAAAATCAGAATAAGTTGTGTTAAATTGTTTTGAAAAGTTGATATTAAGTTGTTATATTTACATGTAAATATTTGAAGAATGGAAGGTGTAAAATTGGGCCTAACCTGCAATGAGTTGATATCAAAATCCACCAACGATGGATCTAGAGGAGGTAAGCCAATTTGTCCAATGCCAATATCATCCTATAGGATTTATAGTATCAACAGACATTCTGCTGAAAAGATACAAAAATAACATTTAATTATTTTTTTTAATTAAAAGAAAAAGTACCTCATAATCCAGATCTTGATTTCTCCTATTATCCATCGAATCTTCATACTGATTGCCTTCACCGACTTTCAATTGCGATGCATTATAATTGGAAGGAACAGCTACAGATTCAGCCCCATCTCCACCATGTAAGTCTTTGTGATCCTCTTCTCTCATGAGTGGCCCAAAGTCATATGCTAAAGGCGTATCCTCTTCGACTTTCGTAAGTCCTGAGGAAAATACATGGTCTTGATCAATGAGAGAAATACCCTTTCTCGTAAACTCATCCCCTGCCAGCCTCTGGAAAAACGACCAGTGTTTAGGTTCCGGGTTTTCGATGTTCACACTCAAACCACCTCCCTCATTCTGTAGGGGATCCGTATTAGACGAGCTATCTGAAAGAATAGCTTTCGAAAATATATCAGAAAGAAGATTACGTGGGAACCGGTCATTGATATCAATAAGTATATCTCCCTGCTCGGTTTTGGGAACAGCTGCCTTAGCTTCTTCCTGATTTCCCGTCGTTGAAATTGACTGCCCAATAGGTATATCTACATTCCTAATTGGGAAACTTTCACCCGATTCCGAAACGAAATCTTGCTGGATATTATTATCATTACGTGACTGATTAACAAGAAACTGAGAACTGTGAGCATCATCCGATTTTGATGTTCGTTGAAGAAACCCTGCCTGCTCTCGAGGAATACGCTCCGAGTAATAGACCCTCCGAGGAGGAACAGAAGACTCAGAATAGGTCAACTCGGTAGGATCAAATTCCGAGTTGGTGGATTCGGGATCAGGAGCATTACCAGATGTACAATACTCATTGCCATTGGATTGAGATGGATTAAAAGCATCAACAGGTTTTGCTTCACTCTTTGAAGATTCTTCAACAGGAAAATTAACTTTTGTGTTACCCCTGCCTCCATTTTTCGGACCATCAAATTTCGGTTTTGCCTCCTTCTCTTGCCCTTGATTGCCATGTGCACCTGAGCTATTTAAGGAATTCGCTTCGAGAACTTTTTGTTGAGAAAAAGCCCCAGAAGAGGATTGTGGTACGTCACTCTCTGAAGGCGAATGATAAGGAGGACGGAAATTGTAGCCAAATTGTGGAGGATGTTGCTTTTGCTGACCATGATAAAAGTGCGATTCAGTTTGATAAATATCGGCGGAAGTTGGTAAAATAGATTTAGAAGATTCATTAGCCGTTGACGGCGCAACAAAGCCGGCCGTGGAGGTAGTAGTAATCCCAACAAATTCAGCTGAGCTCGTACGTGTGTCCCTTTCGACATTGGATGCAGCCAACTTATTCAAATTGTCTTTGGACGAACTTGCTAAACCACGATGGGTAGAGCCTTTTTGCAATCCAATTTCCATGCCATTGACGGCAACTACATATCTCATCTCCGAATCGACATCACTGTTGGCTAGACTGAAATGAGCCTCCTCCAAATCTCCATGAGAAAACAGAAATATACGAAGCTTTTGGGATCCTTCTCCATCTTTGAGCACATTCCACTCCTCCATCATGTTTAATAAATCCTCATCGCTCGAGACAGAAACCAAAGCATCGAGCCCTTCCCCAGGAAGTTGATATTTTATGGTATGAGTTTCATCGTAAATTGCAGATGTTTTCTCCCATAATTCTTGCCATACGATGTCCTTCCTTATCCGGACGATGCGTGTTTCACCGCCAACATACCTGAGCTCTCCATCACTTGGCCGGGGTAGAATTCTACCGCCAAAGCTGCAGAGAATCTTAAGTTTCTGTGACAAATGGTGGTTGTGGTAATCCGATGAGGCGTATGCCATAGATTGCGTAGACTCACGGTTAACCCCATTTCCATGTAATGGCAAATTCCTGTGGTCAGATTCTCTTGAACTTTTTTCGGTTGTGGCAGTCAAGGAAGGATCCGAAGCACTTAACATGGCTTTTGGCTCCATGTAACCAGGTACATTATTGGGATCACCGGAGATATTTGGAATAAATAGATTCTTAAAATTGGTCCTGTCACGCATAAATTCAAGAGAAAACTCCTCACCAGTCTGCATGGAGTAATTATGCACAGGTTTAGGATCTGAATAAATGATTTCCGAGTCCGAGGACATCAGATTGGCATTTTCATGACCTAAAGTATCTGTACTATGAACTACCGAGCCAAGACGAAGATCTTCATTTCCATGTTCTGAGTAGTACTGCATAAGATTCTGATTTTTTGACTGCTCCATATTGAAAATTCCTAACTTACCCTCTTTCAAGTACAAAGTCAATCGGAATACCTGCTTACACCACAATACTGTGCACAATTTGCGAATCGACAGAGAAGCACCAAAATACTAACAGCAACTGGAAGACTTTGATTGAAAACAAGTTCATTGATATTCATGCATTACATAAGCGTAATAAGTTAGCGACATTTCTGAACGAAACTGGGATGCAGGAACACAATGTTGCTACGACGAGAATCCTGAACCTGACAAACTGCCATAAAAGGGAATAATCCATGTTAAAATTGGAATCACACACAATATTTTATTGAGTCAAAAGGATCGAGTTTGTGGAGGTTGGTGGGGGCACCATAGTAGAGGGATCTCTACGTTACGTAACGAAATGATTTAAAGAAAAGAGTGCTCATTCCAAAATTATACAAAGAAACTTTTGGGCAATTTATTGAGACACAACACTGAGATTTGCCCGTTTAAAATAACATGTTCGTAATGAACCGGATTCGCAAAGCGTGAGGTGATTGCTAATTACTAATCCTTTTAAAGAAATTATCGATTGAAAGAATAAAGATTGGTAAAGCCTTCACCATTTATAGTAAATATAATAAATATCTCAAAATGGGGGAGAAGGTTGGAGAGCTTTGATCGATTAGAAACACTCAAAAGTAAGCAGAAATAATTTCATATAACTAATATTACTAAAATCTCCAAAAATCCAATTTTTTTTGTTAAAAAATAGATAACACAGTTCGATTAAATTCCAGAGCATACTGAAAAATATTTGCAAATTAGCAACCTCACACCAAGAACCCTAATTTTAAAACAAAAGGGGAAAATTCCAGAATTGAAACTACCAGGCGGTTATAGTAAATTCAAAGAAATCGTAACAGAAAATATAAATCAGAATCAATTGAATCTATAAACTAAAAAACAAAACAAAAAAATTACCTCAAGAAGGCAGTGCAGTGTGAGAGCTCAGCCTGTTGACTAAATCCGCCATTACCGCAACTCCATTTGCAGCGTGAAAAAGGAAATACTGAAGTACTAAATAAGATAGTGAAATCTAAAGGTTAAGTCAAGTCGACAATTTGATAAAATAGTGTACTTGTATATTATGTCATTTAAATTGTCGCTATTTTTGGTTAATTACGTTTTTACCCCTGATCTCAGATGGGTAGCAACTAGTGACGGAAACTGAAACTGATTTACATCCGACATTTTTCGATTCTCGGACGATTTCTATCCGAAAATTCTCGATTTTGGAATTAGATTATCAGTTTCAATTTTTGAAATTCTATTGTCCGATTTCTTTTAATAGAATCGAAATTAAAATGTTCACTTACGAATATAATTTGATTTTTACTCCAAAAATTCTAATTCTTATCCGATTTGTTCGATTTTTACCCATGTAGCAATAAGGTGACTGTGGCTACATTGATAAAATAGTTTTCATAAATTGATTTTTTTTTTTAATTCAAAATAAATGCATTTTCTTGTTTAAATACTAAAAATAGAAAATAAGACTTTTTTATGGACGGTGGAATTAAATTATTTTTATTTATTGTTGGGCGGTGCAAGATGCTTGCACTTTTCCAATTTGCACACTTGTTTATTTGCAAGCAAGAATAAGACATTTGTGGAGAAACTAGTTTGTATCCTTTTTTATTCATTCGTTATAGTTCCCTTATTGCTACTAAGATAATAAATATTAGGACACATGTTTATAAGTTATTATAGAAATTAGTATTTTGTTATGAAAAACTTCTTTTTCGTTTATTGGTAAGGTAAGTCGTTATTACAAAGGGGAAGCCTCTTGAAGAATTCCTCGTAAGATATAATGAATAATTAACTGCTGAAGTTGGTTAAGAAATACGCACACTTGTACCATAAACACGCACTAGATCAGAAGAGAGAAAAGATAGAAAAGAAGACGATTGAATATGTTGAAAGAAGATTCGGTGCATGGTTAGTGTTTGTTCTATTGCTCGTTGTTCGATCTTGAATTGTTTGATCAGATCTTTGATTGAATTCGGTGAATCGTACAACATGACCCATATTGAAGAGATTTCAAATCCCACAGACGATTTATAAAAAAAAAAAAAAAAAAAAAAAACTGGTTCAATTAAGAGCTAAACATTTAAAATAATATTGTAGGGAAAGAAAAAAAAATCCCAATCATTTAGAGATGTGAAATCCTATGCAATATGAGAGAACTTAGAAATGACTTTGTACATGTCACAGCTTGACAAACGAGACTCAAAAAGCTCACATAATAACGCAGCTGCCATTTTCCCTGTAACCATATATACTTCAGTCATTCAAACAGTTTCCCAATAAACGCGCGCACACACACACACACGCGCGGAGTAAAGAAAGAAAAGAAAACTACCTTCTAGTTTCTTCGTAGCGGCTTAAAGCTTCCTCAAACTTCATCCAGAGAGGGCCCGTTTCTTGAAGGTTCACATTTTGTGGGCCAGAGAGATAGGCCTGAACAACAAACTGGAGACTTCTCTCCCTGTAAAACGATTCAAGTTCTTAATGATTTGGTGGTGCTGCATTAAAAGTAGATTAAAACAGAAATCCCGGATATTATGAGATGATCGTACCTTCCTTCATATTGTGATAGCCAAGCCATGTAGGCTGCACCAAAGTACATGGAAACAAAAGGCTTGGTAAGATCTTCAGTAGACTGCACCATGTAACCTTTGTATCCACCATCCCTATATATATATATATATATATATATATATATATATATATATATGTATGTATATATCAAAACATTTTACATAATAAATAAAAGGAATTTAAAGACAAAAAAAGGAGTTTCTTGAATTTCAGTTTAGACATACTTGTACAGCCAGCGAGCTGTTGGATAGTCGATTCCCATTAGTCCTGTGCGCTGCCCAACCCCATTCACAAATCGCATGCTAACCATTTCAGAGACAGCACATAAAACAGTCTGCCCAAAAAACAATCCGTATTAGCCCGGTTGTGTACTTCTTCTGGCTCCTATTCTATTCTTCATGATAAACAATGTCGTTATTACTTCAATGTGTTATTCAAACTACAGAATAGTTCAAGAGAGATGCAGTCTTGTGAATGTTTACATGCATACAGTAGACAATATCATTGTCAGCCAGGTTGAGTGTTGAACATATTAAGTCACAGTCATTCTTTCGCTTTTTATATGATTATATCATGTTATTGGAATGTTTATCTGACTTTATTCCAAGTAAATTTATCATGAGGAAACACGGTTTCCATATACATAATTTCACTATAACTACGGCGAAACTTCATGGAAAATATGCGTCATGAATAAACATTAAAATAAAATTTGAACTACTGACAGGTTTGACTCCTTTTATGTTTGAGTGCTTAGCCAAAATGATTTCTGCCACGGCCTGCAAAAAAAAAAAAAAAAAAAGAAAAATGCAAAAGAAAAATGTGAACAATATGCTAATAAACCCTAAAAACCAAAACTGAAAGAAACACGTGTGGTTTCTCACCCTTAGTTCTACCCGTGAAAGATAAGGATGCTTTTCTGCATCATGAGATAATCGCACATTCCCCCTTCTCTCACCAGATTTTGTCCATTCCTTGTTTACATCAGGATGATTCCACATATCTTCCATGTCTTCACCAGAAGTTCTTGAGTCCCAAGTTGCATTGACAGGACTTGCTTCTGTACAGACAACAAAATTAAGTGGTTCAGCAACATATGTAGAGATATATAATCGACCGTTCAAATTTTAATCTAGCCTTATTATAAGGTGCCAAGAATCGGATGAGCAATACTGTTTTCCATTCACAAACACATGGGCCAGGCCTAAATAGCGGCCCAGACATTGTTTTTTATTGTTGTGTCAAGCATTCTTCGACGTAAAATGTAGTATTTCTAAGTTGTATCTCCAAAATCCCCAAGTAATAAGCAGCAACCTATTTTTTTACTAACTTCAAGGGAATTTGACTATATTCAGTGAACTGCTCAAAATCAAATGTTTCATCGCTGCTCCGACTTCAAACACATATAGATTATATACAACTGAATCGCTGGAATGGTAAACAAAAGCACCATACCTTTGCTTTGTGAAACTGCAGTAGCAGATGATGAAGGAACATTAGGTGCAGATCCGACTCCAAAGGCTTTTCTGCATTTGTTATAGATCTGTTTATTAAACCATGAAATAATAGTACTCGATATAAGATGGGCTAAATTCATCAAACTTCAAACTCTATCATAACACGAGCAAATTCCCACTAGAACTGGCTGTAAGCGAATGTACAAGTGTTGCTTAACATTTTAATGACACAATGAATGTTCTCAAGCTCCTAATGCCAGTACGCATGTAAAACATCTGGCAACAAACATTAACCTAGGCCTATGACAACTTACCACATCCTAATATAGTGATCACCAGGAAATGTTTACTCCAGAGAGTAATGAACCTATGAAGTTTGGGATACAGCTAAATACTATATTTGATATTTATTCCTTTTCCAACATACCAAGCATGCATTATTTGATTTATTTCTATCTGCAAATAGAAGTGAAGCATTTACCTGGATGGAAGACTTTCCTTGACAGAAAGATATTTTCTCCAGTATGGCAACGTTGACTTGTGAGTAGCCTTTTTTATACTACCTTTATAAGCCCTAACCATGAACTCTTCACTCCTTTCTCTGCAAATACAATTTAACGCAGATAATTATTTTCAAGATTTCATGTACGCTTAGAAGTCAGCAGAATATCCATGCTGTATGATGACACATAAAAACGAACAAGAAATTACTAAAAAAATAAGTTGGGATGAGGGAGTTCCATATTATATCCACTTACTTTTGGTCATAGTTTGATATCCACTTAAGATAGGCTGCTGCTAGATAAACATTAAGAAAAGGCTTATACAGAAATTTTGGATCCTCAGCGACTTGATAAGCACTGTAACCCAACTCTCTGCAGAAAAGTTCAACTTTAATTCGGAGAGAAAGAGGCGTGTAAGATTTATTCCAAAAACGAGAACGAAAGTAATATTCACCTGGTCAGCCACTCTGAAGTTCTTGGTGAGATTTGCATTATTCCCATCTTTACATCTTCCGATTTCTTGTTATAGCTTGTAGCAAGTGGTTGTCTATCACTTTCAAGCTCAGCAATGGCACAAAGCATGTCCTGAAAATGATAAATTATAATTAGAAACTGCAGTAGTTGACCTAAAACTTTACATGTCTTTCTTATTGTGACTGAACGCATGCCACATGCTCTATATAATTCATGACATTAAGAATTTGCTAATTGAGAAGCATATTATCATACCGAATCTATCTGTGAGACAAAATGCCTTCGAACAATAATTCCTGCCACAGCCTGTTTAAAAAAGAAACTCATCACAAGTTATATCTTGACTATCTGTGAGAAATATACCGGTACGGTACTATACATTATCAGGTCCAACAATACATAGAACTCGCATTAGGAACTAGTAAAGAAATCCGGTTCCACATTTACCCTCATCTCAGTCTGTGTTAAATAAGGCTGACCATCAGGATCACGTGACAGGTGGACCTTCGATCCCATGGTCTCTCCAACATCAATCCACTCTGCTCTGACATCAGGCTCCATCCACATAGCATCCAAGTCCTCAGGATCCACGCAGTCATTCCAGTACTTGAAGCTGACAGATGCCATCCTGGAAAACAAGCCAAATCATATTTCATTTTAAAAACACGATACCTAACAGCAGAGGAAGCTCAATTTAACTATTAAGACAAAGTAAATATATAACAACACAAATCATCATAGTAAACAAGAATGTGTCCCATATAATAAGACAAAGAATATTCGTACGGATTAATGTTTGCTTATAACATTTTGTTTGCACGGTCAGTCGCAGATGGTGGTAGTAAACTCTAAGTATTCAATATCTCGTTTCGATATAATTAGGTATTCATGAGAATATATCCACATATTTCAAGCATCGCTCGTGAATAAACAGAGATGTTATCTCTTCCAGCTTCGTCTCTACATTCCCTAAGAATCGAGCACCAGAAAATAACATTCACCAATTTCTTTTGCATATTTTCAACCCAAAGCAGCAATTAGAAATTAATGAAGAAGGAAAACAATTTAACTACAAAAGGCCCGTGAACAATAATAGTTGTCTTCCAATTGCCAAAAAACAACCCAAATAAACACATAGCAAAACCTAATTACACAATGTCAGTGAAATGAATCTGAAAAATTAAAATTCTTCTACATTCCTCGCCATAGTTCGTCCATACGATTAAAAGCAAAAATAAAATAAAAAATTGTCCGATCAAAATTCAATAAAGCATTACAACGTACGAAATACAAAATTTGCAAACAGGAAATCACCATTCAACAATAAACAACCGAATAAATGAACAAGGAGGATTAAATCGATCGGGAAAACAAACCTGGATTGGGAAGGCGGGAGAACAAAGGGATTGAAAAGGTAACCTTAATTTGAACTCCAGCAAGAAAGAATCCCTGGGCAAATGAAATCGAGACATTCAAGGAAAATGTATAGTATCAGAATGTTCAATTTTTTTTATTTTTTTTTTTATTTTCTGGCGGAGAAAGTTTGTTGGCTGTGATTTGACGACTGTTGAGCTTTCCTTTTACGCATTGTAGGGAGGTTGTTGTTTGAGGTCACACGTGGCCTCTCCCGCCTCAAACCCCTCTCCTCCTGAATAATAAAGATTTCACACCTAATTAACTTTAATTACCACAAATAATAATTAAGAAAAAACAAAAGTGTTTCTTTTATTGAAATAATAAATATATAAATGCATAGCATAAGAATCTAATCAGGCATTAATCGTTACATGGATCGGATAAATTATTATCCCATTTTTTGTGTTGTAGCTTACCTTGTTCCAAATTCAATTCCTTCACTCGTCAGACTTCGATGTCAATATTTAGCCGGTGAAGACGAACTAATCGATCGGAAAAAAGATAAAAGAAGAGATAATTTGGAAAATGAATGTATTACTACTGATAGTTGAAATCGTACTTTAATAGGGTTCAATACATTTGTTTATATAGAAAATTTCTAATTTAGAAACAATATCTTTGAACCTTCTTCTTTCAACTACTCTCCTTCAGCTCACTACCTACCTCCTATATCGTCTCTTGCATGTTCGGATGAGTTGGCGAACACGCTACCCTCATATCTTAGGAGCATCGTTTAGCGAGTTTGGTACTAACGAACTTTCTTTAGCTGAGTTTCTAAAGATGTCTTTATCTTTGACAAGGATTAGACCGATAGGCCCAATAAATCTCTTGTCATCGCCATATGTGTTTATATTGCAAAATTAAACAACCGGAATATCAGTTTCTAGCCCCACCACATTTAAAATATAGTATGATGTTCCGAATAATATAACATAGTAGACTTTGTATGTTTCTTTGTAATCATTCTTCATCATGTTTGTGTCATTGAATAGACCATATTGGAAAATAATACATTTTATTTAATTAGTAAAGTACACGTCGATTAGTGCACATTTGTGAGAGTCAAGAAAAATTTATAAACAATGAGAAAAAAAGACTAAACTTAATTAGAAGAAATTAAAATTGTTAAAAAAAGCAAAAAGCAAAAAGCAAAAAGCAAAAAGCAAAAAGATACAGTGGGGCCCACAAGCAAAGGGCAAAAACCCTCGGAATGTCTGACGTGGATTCTAAAAAGTCTTTAAATTTTTGATTTTTTTTAAAAAAATGCCAATATTTAATTTATTCGGCACATGTCACCAATCACACCACCACCTTAATAATCTCCGCCTCCGTCGATTTGTTGACTCAAATTTAAATAATCTCCGAGAGTTGGCCGGTTCTTCTCCTCAAAGGCCAAAACCTCTTCTTCTCTCTCTAGGGTTCTGCAATTTCTCCCTTTATTTATACAGAATAAATCGATCCGCGATCCATCTGAAAGCGTTTCATTTTCGTTTGTTGAGAAAATGGCGTTCTCTTCTTCTCTCACTAGATCCGCGCCGTCACCTGTTCAAGACACTTTCCGTTTCACCGACCGGTCCAAGGTGTGTGTGTGTGTGTGTGTGTGTGTATTTAACGTTAATATGTTTGTAAATTAAGCTCAGGTAAGCTGCATTTGCATCTGTTCCTTTTTTCTGTTTTTTTTTTTTTTTTTTTTTTTTTTTTAATTCAGGCTGCATACTGTATTTGGATCGTCTGTGTGTTTTTTCTTCCCCTTGTGATTTTGTTGTTTTACGAGTAATTTAGCCGCTTTGGATTAATCTCCTTATGTTTTAATTGAATAATTTCCCAATGAATGTTGGTTAATCGATTTTGCATATTGTTGATTTTGCAAAAGTGTTATGAAATGGAATACAAAACGAACTGATTGGATTTGCAATTTGTTTCACTGATTGTCGAAATAATTGAGGTCAACTCGTGAAGGTATACACGGTTCGTTAAGTGTAAGAGCTCACCTCCGTTTGTTGATTATTTGTCACATTCAAACAAAATGAAATTGCAAAATTGTACTGTTGCTTAGTTGATGAATAGAAAGTGCGTTTCGGAAGTACAAGTGAATCGCTTCATGATTATTGCTATTCCTGTCTTTTTTTTTTAATGTTTGTCTTCGATGCATAAACGTGTTTTAAGTTTTCATACTATTAAATGTACAATCTGTCGTAGGTATCATGCGGCCTTAACAGCAATGCTAATGCTGTGAAGTTCCAGTCAAGCATTTTTGGAACTAATGTCTCGGTGGATTCATCATCCCTACAGTTGAGTGAAAGCAAAATCCTCATTATCTAAAAAAAAATTAATCAATATATTTTTATTTCAACTTAGAGTGACTCTAAATTCGAATCATATAGGAAGGTTATGTGCCGAAGTATTAAGCCTATTAGAGCAACAGCAACAGAAATACCTCCAACTGTGACCAGTAAGACCTATACACTTGTTATTTTCGTTTTCTGGATTTCATGGATGTATGTCTTTCAGTTTTTGACAAGCTGCATTCTGCGTGTTACTGAATTCAGAATCGCACAGCAGTGGAAAAACAAAGATTGGTATCAATGGTATGTTTCATAATCCCTATTCTTGTTTTGCCTCTGATAGACTTCATTAACATTATTTCATGTTTCTGCCACTCTCGAATTTCTTATTTTTTCTGATTTTTTTTTTGGTCATCTATTATGTGAATCTACGGTTTGTGAAAATGTATAGCTCAATTTTTTGGTTGGCTATACTCATAATTATTTATAATGAGGTCAACTGTTGAAAAGCACGAGGGTGATATATGACTGAAAAAATCAAAAATATTGTAGGTTTTGGACGCATAGGCAGACTAGTTTTACGCATAGCGACTTTCAGGGATGATATCGATGTGGTAGCAGTCAATGATCCATTCATCGATGCCACATACATGGTTAGTGTGCCTGATCAGCTTTATTTGCATTATTTTACCGGATCCTGTGATTATATTTAGATGTTTTTAGTGAGGTAGATTATGAGAATACTTTGTTGTGCAATGATTGCAACAATCGAACAATTATTTTCTTGGATAATGGTTCTTGATATGTATGTAGTGACACGTCTATAATCCTCTCAGGCATACATGTTCAAGTATGACTCCACTCACGGACCTTACAAGGGAACCATCAAAGTAGTGGACGAATCCACTTTGGAAATCAATGGAAAGCAAATCAAAGTTAGCAGCAAAAGGTAATCACCAAATGTTTCGAATCGGCACTGTTTTTTACTTCCACGCTAATTTTCCAAATCTCTCAATACAGAGACCCAGCAGAGATTCCTTGGGGTGATTACGGGGCTGAGTATGTTGTAGAATCTTCCGGAGTGTTCACCACTATTGACAAGGCATCAGCACACAAAAAGGTTTAGTAAAAAGTGTTTGATTTTTTCTAAGTACAAGGTTTTGCCATTTTAGTGCGAGAAGCATTTATCTCATCCAAGTTTATTGTGTAGGGTGGTGCTAAGAAGGTCATAATTTCAGCTCCATCAGCCGATGCTCCTATGTTTGTAGTTGGTGTAAACGAGAGTACTTACAAACCAAGCATGGACGTCGTTTCCAATGCCAGCTGTACCACCAACTGCCTTGCACCTCTAGCCAAGGTTCTACTAGTACTACTAATATAAGATTGACACCACCTTTTATGATGTCTCTTTTCTTACATAATATTATTATACTTTGCAGGTAGTACACGAAGAGTTTGGCATTCTGGAAGGACTAATGACAACTGTCCATGCAACAACTGGTATGCTTTGCTCATTATTAGTTTTTCTTATGGAATAATCCTCAATCTTCTTCGTGACACTTATTCTCTGTGCAGCCACACAGAAGACGGTTGACGGCCCTTCGATGAAGGACTGGAGAGGTGGCCGTGGAGCAGGGCAAAACATCATCCCTAGTTCTACCGGTGCTGCTAAGGTATTCTTTATTTCTAAAAAAGTTCAATAAAAAAATAATGAGTAAAAAAAAAACGATTTATCCATCACTTCTGCCTGTATAACTATTTTTTTGAATTTAAAAAAATTTAGGCTGTTGGAAAAGTTCTTCCGGAGCTTAACGGTAAGCTCACCGGAATGGCTTTCCGGGTTCCGACACCCAATGTGTCTGTCGTAGACTTAACTTGTAGACTTGACAAGAGTGCTTCTTATGAAGATGTGAAAGCAGCCATCAAGTATGTGAACTTTTATCTCTACCTCTTTTTGTAACTTTTATTTTTATTTTTTATGGAGGAATTCATTTTTTTTTTGTTTCTGAATTAGGTATGCTTCGGAGGGACCACTGAAAGGCATTCTTGGGTACACCGATGAAGATGTAGTCTCCAATGACTTTGTTGGTGATTCGAGGTAAGGATTTTTACCTCTGCTTGCCATCTTTAAAACTTAATCGGGCAGGGAAACCTAACATAGTACTAGATGTTTTTTAATTCACTCGAGTCTGCGATTTTTTTTAACATTAAGCGTTGCATTATTTTCAATTTCATTGGACACATAGTTGACTGGCTTTTAATTTCATTTTGGCTTACTTGTTGTAGGTCAAGCATATTTGATGCCAAGGCTGGAATAGGTCTTAGCAAGTCTTTCATGAAGCTCGTCTCCTGGTATGATAACGAGTGGGGTTACAGGTATATATACTCTCTCTCTCTCTCTCTCTCTCTCTCTCTCTCTCTCTCTCTCTCTCTCTCTCTCTCTCTCTCTCTCTCTCTCTCTCTCTCTCTCTCTCTCTCTCTCTCTCTCTCTCTCTCTCTCTCTCTCTCTCTCTCTCTCTCTCTCTCTCTCTCTCTCTCTCTCTCTCTCTCTCTCTCTCTCTCTCTCTCTCTCTCTCTCTCTCTCTCTCTCTCTCTCTCTCTCTCTCTCTCTCTCTCTCTCTCTCTCTCTCTCTCTCTCTCACACACACACACACACACACACACACACTTTCATACACACACACACACCCACTCTCTCATACATACACACACACACACACTCTCTCATACACACACACACACACATGTATGCCTTAACATATGCCTATTTTGGTGTTCCTTTTGCAGTAATAGAGTGTTGGACCTGATAGAGCATATGGCTTTGGTGGCAGCTACCAAATAGAGAAGTAGCTGCTCTGCTTCTGCAGAAATCATTATTTTTTGTGCGAGAAATGAATTTGAATGATTGCAAAAATTTCAATTCTTAGTAGTGAGTTATGTTAGCGATGTTGTCCGAATAATACACCAAGTCATGTACGACGATTCATTTAAAAAATACATGTATTGGGTTTTGAGGTTTGGAGAAACTAATGTGGTTCTCTCTCTCTTTCTCTCTACCATGTACTGCCCGAGAATCGATCTTTTCAACTAGAAGCTTCTCAAAATTCATTTACGATCGGAACGTATTTGTTTCAATTACAAGAATGCCATTTTTTTCTTGTAGTGTGGATTTACGGAATCTTAACACTAGTACTGTATATGAAATTAATGTTCGATTTTCATCGCAGGATTAGCTTGTATATTTGTTACACGGCTAATCATTCTTATCTGACTACAGTTCAGCAAAACAACACATGTCATAAGCATCAAGAGGATTATTGCATATGATTATTACAAATAACCTAATTAATTTGCATTAATCAAACAACACTAATCCTCTGTTTCTTGCTGGCTAAGTCTATTCATTTGAATTTTCTTCCCGCGGCCTTGGGCTTTTGCATGTGTTTACACGTGGACAAGCAGCATTTAATTTGGATATATCCCTACTTTCCATTGATTCCCTTTGGAGCTAGTATATAACTCCACCCCATATTCTCTGCTCCCAATCTACATAAAGAAGCAAAGAGCGATAAATAATTGAACGATCAACGATGAAAACTAAACACGCTTTTGCGCTTGTGCTCTTCTTGGTCTTCGTTTTCGCCTGTGGTAATTCTTCTTCTTCCGATTCATTTTTTTATTAATGATTCTGTTTATTTATTTAATTTTTATTTTTTTCTTAGAGGAGGCGAAGGGTAGGACATGCGAATCACAAAGCTTCAATTTTAGAGGGCCATGCGTAATCGACCACAATTGCAAGGCCGTTTGCGAAAGTGAAGGTTTCACCGACGGAGATTGTCAAGGATTTCGAAGACGTTGCTTCTGCAGAAAACCATGCTAAATTAATTAATGATCTTGCATCATTTTATATTGTACTAGAAAATAAATTTAAAGGAAATTAAAACATGATCCAACTGAAAATACACATAGTTGTGAGATCTTCGAATGCTGCTAATAAACTACATTTTTGGTGTACTATTGACTGACTATTTGAGTATTGGAAATAAATAGTTAAATCATTACATTTAAATTTTGTTATTTTAATTAAGTCATATTAATTATCAACCAATAAAGATAATAAAAATAAAAATTGCAGCTCAAAGAATTGACGTATTCAGCCCAATAAAATGTGTGCTTATTGGGCCAAAGCCCACATAGTATTGATGTAAAGTGCCAAATCCTTGAATATTAAGCAACTAATTCATTTTTGGGATTAATCAAGAAACTAATTAATTACGTTTAAAAATTGAGGATCTTATATTAAAAATAGAATCATCAAAAAATGATGTAATATTTTGCTATAAATTGACAAGTCTTTGTAAATGATCATCAATTGTTGAACATTACTAATTATGGAGACTAGAAACTTGTTTACTTTTGTTTTCTTCTTGCTATTCGTTTTTTCAGCTCGTAAGCCCTTTTTCTCTTTCAAATGTCGACGTCTTTTTTTTTTTTTTTTTTTTCTTTTCGTTTTTGATAATTTTTCTGCGGATTTAATTTTTTTTTCTGATTTCTGATAATTTTGCAGAGGAGAGCATGGGTAAAACATGTGACTATAATCTTAATTCGAGTTGCGTTAACGACGAAACTTGCAGAGTACAGTGCGTCCAATTAGGTTATCCTGTCGGCATCTGTATGATTGGTGGACCCATACCGCGACTCTGTTTTTGTCGAAAGAATTGCTAGACGATTTTTTATTTTTTCCTTTACAAATTATGTTTCTTTGGTCTTGTTTAATTTGATCCAATAATTATGTTTGGCGATTTGAAAATAATTATGCTATTATTAAACTTTATTTTCATTTGTTGAAAATATTTTATGTGATGTGCCTCTTGGGCCCTGATTATCGAATCGGAAAATATTGGCGTATCGTTTTACTCCGTGTATCGTATCGTAAGATATTAAATCAACTATTAAAAATTATAAAATATATATATATATATCTACATAATAAAAATACTATAAAAATGTTAAAATTTATATTTTAAAGTGGAACCACTCATTTCTAATTTCTTAAAAAAAAAAAAAAGGTAAATTACACACACACCCATGAGGTATGCTTAAATAACTGTAAGGTCCCTATGGTATCGATAATTACACTCACCCCCCTGAAACATAGTTATAAACTCTAATGGGATAATGCATTGGATACATTATTACGATAGAGTTCTAACGGACTATTGATTTCAGGAAGTGGTGGAGACGACAAAGAGTTATGGGTGATTTAAGTAATATTTCGGGAGGCATGTCACCTCATTACTCCCCATAACTCTATGTTATCTCCACCACTAGCTAAAAGTAATAGTCCATTAGAACCCTATCGGATATATATCGTGGTATCTCGCGAGTTTAACTACTATGCTCTTGGCTAATTTAATATTGCAATCGATCAAATGAGAGCTTTACTCAATGGATTACTATTTGACATATATTATTTATATGGTATCTATACTTTTAGGGTAATTAATTACTATTCAAAAAAATAAAAAAAAAAATCACAAATTAAATATTTTATTATAATATATTCCAAACTCAAAATTTGATTACAATGAATTCGAAATTAGAGAGATTGACTAGTCTAGCAGTCAACTTTTCTACAGCCACAAATTCTTGGATTGAGTCCATGAAATTCACAAAAGGCAATAGGGTACCCTAAAGCTGCGCATGCTTCCTTACATTGTTCATCCATACCGCAATTTATATCAATCCCTGTCTCACATATTTTTTTACCCATGCTCTCCTCTGTCAATTAAAAATTATTATTATTAAATAAAAAATAAATTAAAATAATTATAAAAAAAAAAGAACTTACGAGAAGCAAAAATTAATGTCAAGAGAAACACAAAGGTGAACAAGCTTCTGGCCTCCATTTTTTAATTTTTACTTTGCAGTATTGTGTTCTTCTCAATTTTTAGTTTATTGCAACATAAACAGTTTTTAATTTTTTAGTCTTCTTGATTTTTTGCTATATTTGTATTTAATTGTTTAGTATATAATTTAAATGGAGTATCAAATAATAATAATAATAATAATAATAATAATAATAATAATAATAATAATAATAATAATAATAATAATAATAATAATAATAATAATAATAATAATAATAATAATAATAATAATAATAATAATAATAATAATAATAATAATAATAATAATAATAATAATGGCAAATTACAAAGACTTCCTTGAGGTAAGGTTAAATTATGAAATGTTTGGGAAATTACAATCAACCCTTAACTATGTATTATCTTACACTTTTACTTTTACGATATCAAGTTTACCTAGTGAAAGAAGGGGTATATTGTAATAAATACATAGCTGAGGGGTATAATTGTAATTACCCAATCAAGAAGGATTTTTTCGTTATTTAACCTTATCTCGAGGGTGACCGTAATTTGCACAATGATAAAACTACTATTTTGATACTCAAGGGCCGGGGTATCAAATGATTAGTTTTTCTTTTGTGCAAAAATATACACACCCCATAAATCTCAATTAATTTGTTTTTAATTCAATTTTATTTAAATAATAATGTATTTGATATCTATAGATTGAAGTGTAGCATAATTCTAAAAGTGTCAATTGTTTTTCTCCCGTTTTCGGATTTGTCTGATAACAAAACTTTAAATTCAGAATCAATCTAATTGGGAAACCATTTTTTCCTAATAGAAAAATAGGCACGTGCCATAAATATATTCCTATAAATTAACACACATGTAAGATGTGTTCTAATTGTATCGTAAGAGTGAACAAGAAAAATATGAAGACTATGTCGGATTTATTTTTCTCGTCGTGTTTCTTTTGGCTTCTCGTAATAAGTCTCTTTTTACGAACCCCTATTTTTATTTATTACAATTTTTATTTTATTTTTGAAATTGGTGGATATGGAAGTGATTATTCAAATTATCTATGAAGATGTAATTGTGATTAATTTTCCTTGCAGATGAGGGGGTTTTGGGTAAATTATGCGAGATAGACAACGGGAGTTGCAACGCGGATGACGACTGCACTTACTGGTGCGGTCGCAAAGGATATGCCGTCGGCATTTGTTGGTTTCGTGGACCTTTTCCTCGTAATTGTGTTTGTAGAACTAATTGTTAATTATTTCATCATTAATCATATATATATATAACTATTTTGATAATTTGTTTTACTTATAAATAAAGATGGTGATGATGATCTTATTTATATATCTAAACCATTGTTTGTATCACAAATCATACATTATATTATGTGTTGTTGTTTGCTTCATTTTCAACAATAAAACGTCGTCATTAGAGTATATATATTATCTAAAGTCTAAACCACTTATTTGTTAGGAAAAATTAAGGAGACGAGATGACTTCGCTTCTTATTCTCCAGCGTACCACTCGGCTAGTTACGCTAGAGAATAATGGAGAGTAGATGAGCGAGGTCAATTAGGATTGCAATTTTTCATCACGAAATGTAATGTCAATAAGGGTTAAAATAGGTAATGTCTATTTAGAATTTCCTTATATAAACAAATGCAATAACACAATTAGGGTTACGATTTATCGTCAACATACACTCTTTTCTGAATTATCTTTCTACTTTTACATTTTTCGTTTGTCTTGTATGACTTCATCAGCAATAACACCGACGTTAGGTAAGCTTTTTCTTCGACGGTCGAATCCGGAAAGAGGTGGTGTTGTTTATTTCTATGTTTTGAAAGAGAATATAGTAAAACCCCAATAGAGAGAGAGATTGGATAGATAATGTGTAACTTGGGAGGCAAAGAACCCATGATTTCAAAAGTGGAAGAAATATGTAAATGTAGTTTACTCTAATAAGTCCTCAATATTCGGAATTTCAATGTTTTTCTATGTTTTTTTCCCAAATGAAATTATGAGTTAATAAAACTTGAATTAATAAAGAATCATTTTCAGCCAATCCCAGATCTTCTACTAAATAAATAAACAATTTTGTTTAATTTTTTCCGTCATTTTGCAATATATAAATTTACATACATACAAGCAATTTAAAAAATTATTTCCTTGGACAACAATGGCGACTAGAAGTTCTTTCCTTGGTGGTCTCATGCTGCTTCTGGTGTTGATTTTCGCCTCTCGTATGTTTTCTATCTCTCAACAACATCACCATATTATACATCAATTTTATTTAAAAAATATTTTTTTTATTTAATTAGACCTGTTTTTTAATAGTATATTTAGTCTTAAACATTAACAAAGAAATTGAATCAAGAATTGATTAAACAACTTTTATTTTATTTGTAGTTTTAAGTGAAGAAGTTGTAATATGATAATCTGAATCCTAAACTAATGCAAATGAAATCCTATAAAAAAATATTTTCCTATTTTCTGGCTTTTATCAAAAAAAAAAAGAAAAAAAAAGGCATAATTTATTTTTCTCGGAATTTAAGCCCATCACATAGCAAATTCGTGGCCTTTACGAAATTCCACTGAAAAATAAATTATATTTATTAATTTATCGAGTTTCTAATTTTTTTTTTAATCCATTGGTGGGTAAGTGAATTAGTAATTGGGTAATTAAAATTGAAATATAATGAATAGTAATGAAATAATGAAAGTATTTGGGAATATTGCAGAAGAGACAACAATGGCGAGGACGTGTACATCAAAGAGTTCAAATTTCAAGGGATTGTGTTTCAGCAGTCACAACTGTAAGGCTGTTTGTAACGGCGAAAACTTTCCCGACGGTAAATGTCACGGTTTCAAACGTCGTTGCTTCTGTCAAAAGCCTTGTTAATTATTTTTTTACTCCTTTTTATATTTTACTTAGCAATAACATGAATTACAGTGTACTTATATATACTCTGTTGATTCTTGATAATAATAATAATAATAAAGCTTCGTTAGTTTTCTTTTAATTCAATTTTAATTAATAATAGAATTGTACTAATATATAATATAGATATAGATATATACATTATATAAAATAATACTTTATTCAGTTTTATGTCTTGTAGTAATTGTTTATATTCCAATTTCCAATACTTGAATTTTTAATTAATGTTATCCGGATCAAAATTAATTTAATTTAATCAACCTTTGAAGATTGAATCCGAAAATAATCGTCCACCAAGAAAAAAATATTTGTGGGGAAAAAAAAAAATGAAAAAAAAAATAAAAAAAAAAATAAAAGTTGATGCATGGGGTTCAACGTGTCGCATTGCATGCAATAGGTTCGGACACGTGCAGTCGACGGCAGAAAGAAAATGTGATCCATAATGCTATATATAAAGAGCTAGCTTTCAGACATATATATATATATATTCTTCTTTCTACACAATATATATATACATAATATATACGGAGTAATTAATTAATTAGTTAATCAGCGCTTAGCTAGCTCTAGCTATTAAATCATGGGCCGGTTCAGTAGTGGTTCAGCCGCCGCGTGCCTGATTTTGATGCTTTTGGTCTTGACAATATCGCGTAAGTAATTCAATTAAGTTGATAAAAAATAACTTAAATAAATTGATTAATAATAAATAATAACGCACGTGCAGAGGAGGCGAAAATGGCGGAGGCGAGAACGTGCGAGTCGCAGAGCCACGGGTTCAAAGGGAGGTGCTTGAGCGACCACAACTGCGGGATGGTGTGTAAGAACGAGGGTTTCTCTAACGGCTGGTGCCGTGGTTTCCGCCAGCGCTGCTTCTGCACGCGCGCCTGCTAAATACTTATAATAATAATAATATCTATATGCATGCACACGTGCTTCTGGTCTGGTTGCACGTGTGTCTATGTAGATAGATATCTAGATATAGTTTGTTCCATCAATGAAGAATAAGAAGGTTGTCGTACAGCTTGCACACGTACTGGTTGATGTTGTTATTATATATGTCGATATGCTTATGTGTTCTTCTTGCATATTCGATTTTATTAACGATTTAATTATCATAGTTAATATAATTGCACTAACTGCATATTTTTCTAACATTTTTTTTTTGTCATTTTCATTAAATTTACCGTTAGTTTGTTGGTTAAAGAAAAATTTACCGTTCAGATAATTTACCATTTTCTTGTCGGTTAAAGAAATGATGGGCACTCTGGTTGATTATGTTAAGACCAACGAATTATTGATGGAAAAGATTAAAATTGCTCCATTTTCTGTTGAGAACAACAAATTATTGATGGAAATGATTAAAATTGCTCGATCTTTGAAACATAAGAGATCAAATATGATTTTTTAAATATGAGGGATTAAATGCGAAATAAGTGCTAAATTGATGGATGAAAATTGTATTTATACCGTTTAAAATACCATCAATCAACAGTAAAATAAGAGGTTGAGATGTAAGAGCGGTGGCGGAACCGGACCCAAACCGGAACCAGTAAGTCTGAGGGGGCGAATGCATTAAAAATATTCTGAGGGGCAGTATTTTTATATTTTTCTATAAAATAAATAGTAATTTGAGAAACGTAATGGGGCCCTCAACCTCTTGGTCTTGTACTGGAGAATTTCAATACTAAGCTTGGATTGTGTGATGCTAATAGTTGATTATTATCATTTGCTATATCAATTAATCAAATATTAAAATCATGTCTTGATGATGAAATAAACTTTTTTTTCTATTCAAATCATTTCTTGAAACTTCTGATTTGTTTTCCCTTTTCTGTTATTAATATTTGCTATTCATAAAATTAAAGATCATAAGCATTTAATCCAACACACCAGTGTGACCATAGCAAGCTGATAAATATCAATGCAGTTTTTCCACCAATCAAATTAAGCTCTAAATCGAACTTAAATAAAATTTTCTCAAATTATGCATACAGTATTTTTTCTGCACCATATAAAACCCAACGCAATTGCGCAGTTCAACCTCAAATTCATACTTCATTAGTCATAAACATGGCTAAACAAATCCCAACTCCCTCTCTCTTTCTACTCATTCTCTTAGCTTTCCGTAAGTCTCTCTTTCTCTCTCTCTCTCTCTCTCTCTCTCTCTCTCTCTCTCTCTCTCTCTCTCTCTCTCTCTCTCTCTCTATATATATATATATATATATATATATATATATATATATATATATATATATATATATATATATATATATATATATATATATAATAATTTCTTTTATTTTTATAAACTGCATTTCATTTGAATGAATTAACTTAAAATTATTTGCGTAAAATGCAGAATGGGTAATGTTGATAGTACCAGGTGAAGCATCTCTATGCGAGACCCCGAGCAGGTACTTCAACGGCATTTGCTTCAGCCGCAGAAACTGCGGTGCGATTTGTGAGAAAGAAGGCTTCTCTTCTGGAAGATGCAAAGCTTTTAAGTGCGTATGCGGCAAAGATTGCAATGCTGCTGGAGGAGGTGGTGGTGGCGGTGGCGGAGATCCAGGCCTAGGCCCACCCGTAGAAGGCCCACCAGATCAAGGCCCACCGGAAGAAGGCCCACCCGGAGAGGGCCCACCCGGAGAAGGCCCACCCGGAGAAGGCCCACCCGGAGAAGGCCCGCCAGCTGGCGATTTACCCCCTGTTCGTAAAATTTAAGACCATGTTCTTGGCCAGATTGCTAGATGAGGACATTATTCCCAGTCCCTTTTCGACTTGCTCCTAAAGTATTTCAGAGAACAATTTTAGACTTGCAATAAAATCTCGATTAAGTTTATGAAGTTTGATGCAGGTTCCAAATTATGCAATCAACTAGGTTATTAGATCTTAAATGGATTGTATTTTTGATTCCCTCTAAACGTGGTTTAATAGAGAATAAATTCAATACATAGTCTTTAGATTTTGCCTAAACATGACTTAATGACTAAGAAATTCAACACAAGCCAGAAAAAAACGACTAAACAACACATGGCCTGAACGCAAAATAAATGAATACTACTGCATACATATATATTCTCAAGACATGCATAAAGTCCAGATTATGCATACTCCAAACTGTTTTTTCTTAGAGGAAAAATCGAAAGGAAGGAATAAAGTCAATCGGATGACTCACATTTTTCAAGTTTCTTGAAAATCCAACATAAAAGCATTAATAATTACAAAATTCCACCTTAAGTTTCAATTGTCTTCATTTCAGCTATGTATAAAATCACCTCAAGAAAAAAGAAAGTTTCATTTATGTTTGGTTGAGACTAAATGACTTCATATAGGTCACAACTGAAGCGTTATTCCACTTGTCTGAATACTCCCAAGGACCAGAAAGTCATTAGCATCAAGAATTTTCGATTTCAGCAATATCAGCAATTATATATAGTTAAACAAAAAGAAGAAAAACATACTTGGAAGAACAGATTTCGATTGCAAGCATGGCCATAATGTTTTCTGCACTGGTTCTGTTGTTGCATCTTCTAATCTCTCGTAAGCCCGCAAATTCTTGCCATATTTCTCTTATCCATTAATTTAGCGACAAGGTCTGATAAAAAGGGACATCTGTTGAAATCTGAATAGATGCATATATGTGAAATTCCACTCCGATGTTGTTCTACACATCACATTGTATTACTATTGTTCTCTCTTATTCTCGAACATGGTACGTTAAGAGGTCGAACTGACTTGTATTTTTCGATGCGTTAATTCAAATTTGCAGATAATGAAAAGATGCACGTCGAAGCAAGATTTTGCGAGGCGCCAAGCAAGTTATTCCACGGCGCTTGCTTCAGTGACAATAACTGCGGTAAAATATGCGAGAAAGAAGGTTATCTTTCAGGCAGATGCAAGGGATTATCGTTCAAATGTACATGCTACAAAGACTGTGATGTTCATGGTGGTCATGGCGGCGGCGGCCCCCCCTATACCCCTCCCACAGGACCCCCTGACACCCCACCTGAAGGCCCCCCATATAACCCCCCTGATAGCCCTCCAACTGGACCCCCTGAGGGGCCACCTTATAACCCTCCTACAGGCCCCCCCGTAGGGCCACCGATTAACCCTCCGAGTGGTTGTCCTAATCCTCCCATAATTCCTAATCCTCCGGCAGGTTGTCCTAATCCTCCAACATGTTGGCCTTATCCTCCAATATGCTGCCCTAATCCACCCGGAATCCCTTTTCCTATACCTCCAATAGGTTGTTTTATTCCTCCCGTCATCCCAATTCCTAATCCTGGAATTGGATGTCCTACTACTCCCATTATAACAATTCATAATCCTAGAACTAATACTCCCCTAATCCCTATTCCTAAGCCTCCCACGGGCTACCGTAATCCTCCCATACCCCCCTTTCCTAGTCCTCCAACAGGCTGTCTTAATCCTTCCGTAATCCCAATTCCTAATCCTGGAACTGATTGTCCTAATCCTCCCGTGATCTCAATTCCTAAACCTCCAAAAGGTTTTCCTAATCCTGGAATTGATTGTCCTAATCCTCCCGTAATCTCAATTCCTAAACCTCCAACAGGTTGTCCTAATCCTCCCGTAATCTCAATTCCTAAACCTCCAACAGGCAGCCCTAATCCCCCCGTAATCTCAATTCCTAAACCTCCAACAGGCTTCCCTAATCCCCCCGTATTCCCTATTCCTAAACCTCCAATTGGTTGCCCTAATCCTCCAATCATAACAATTCATAATCCTAGAACTAACAGCCCTAATCCTCCTATAATCCCTATTCCCAAACCTCCAACAGGCAGCCCTAATCCTCCCACCATCTCCAGTCCACCACCACCACCACCACCAACTGGTTGTGCTACGCTTTCCGGCAAACGTGTGAAAACTGAAATGGCTTTATGCTAGTGGGTGACTGAATCCAACTGCAGATTACATTATTATGCATCATGTATTTTATTGTTCATTGTTTTTGCACAAGTTCTTCAATTTTTTAACAATTATACGTCTGGAACGTGTGTTTTGGTAATTACAGAAACCTAGTATCAAATTGAGTATGCAGAAGTAGCAATTCAACAAAAATGAAGTCTTTTTACCTCAAAAAAAAAAAAAATCATAATTTGAAACGATCGTAAAATACAGAAATTGCGATTCAACATTTAATAATTACCTCGTTTGAAGACATAATGTACAATCTTCGCAATCTCGATCGCCATAATGTATTCATCCAACAACAATTCCAGAACCAATTTTTTTTTTTTTTTTTTTACTTCGATGAAGAAAAATAAAACAATTAAATAAAAAACCTACTGTGGGCCGAGTTGAATCAAATTTCAAACACATGCGCGGCCAACCAAACACTATATTATTGCAAATAGGGCCTCTTTCTTATCTGGTGGGCCCCATGATTTGGTCCAGTTGGATAGATGGTATTTCAATTTTTTTTTTAAATTATCTATAATGATTCAATTAAAAAAGAAAAAGATGAATTTTATCTATGATTAATTTAATTTTTAATTATGGGGTGAATTTAAATTTTAAACAGTATTTAGTCTCCAATAAAATTATCAAATTACGTATCAATTTTCCAAATTGATATTTGAGGGATAAGGTTCTTATCTTAAATAAGAAAAGAGATTGTGACACTAGCAAATTGTGTGCACGTATTATATCAAAAAATATGGCACCTACACCACAATAAATTTGTGTGATTTATTCAATTATTTTTTATTATTATTTTGTGCGCATGAGAGAGAAAGTGACGCTCACGCGCCTTCATACATCACGAAAATGATGTGTATCTTTTTTCGAGCTACTGGACCTTGCTTTTAGATTATTATTCAATAAAGAAACATGATGTATGAAAATAAAATAAATAATTGAGATAATGCTAAAAACTGACTCGAAATTTCACCAGAAACCAACTTTTTAGTAAGTGGAATATTTCTTTTTGCAATAAAATGCTTGAAAAATCCAACATGTTTTTGTTTCAATAATGTTTTCTTTTGGCATAATCTTGCTGACACAACATATCTCATTTCCCCAAACATGCCCTACAAACTTATTGTCGATTATTTGTATTAAATCATTAATTTCTATTATTTACAAATTATTCCACAATCACAACTGATATAAAATGTGTAAACTGCACTGAATAAGTCGGTTTGCGACGAGTTTGACCTAACAATTTCTAGATATGTTTGTGGTTGTTAACTCTGAACTCACATATTTATAGAGTAGGATGGATGTATATTTTCCTAATTAATAATTTTATTTCCATATATCATAGTTTAAAATTAATAGTAGATTTATCGCAATCCTTGTATGAGTTATGATAATATTGGTCAAAACTCAGAAGTAGATTTTTTTTTTTTTTTTTGATAAGTAAAAGTAGATGGTTTCACCTAACTAAAGTTGCAAGTATAATGTAAACATACACTAAGGTCACCTTTGTTTAAAATAAAATAAAATATCTTAACTCACTACAAAAACTTTCTTAATTAAGATTAAAAATAATAATTATTTAGAAATGGTGTAACTAATGATCCAATGAGCCAGCCAATAGTGTTTCGCCACGTGTTCTTTTTTACTTCGGTACGGTGCCTACGCCGTAGCACTACTGTCCAACTCCCCATGCTTATATCAAGGAAGAAAAAAGTAACCTTTCGGGGGCAGTTTTAAAACTCTCGAACCGCAAAAAATATAAATTCCACTCACAGAAAAAAAATTGCATCTGCATTACCATCTCCTTTTCAAATTCCTTAAAATCTCAGATCAATCCGGTATGGAGAGCGGCGGCGGCGGCGGCGGCGGCGACGCCGTAGGGGAAAGTCGCAGGGAATTGCTGAGCGCAGCGGAGATCGAAAATCCGACGTGGAGGCTCAACATAAACGAGTTTCGATTGCCGGAGCGCGACTCCGATCACCGTAATCAGTCCTTCAGTATCCGACGGCTCCTTCGAAATAAAAGTATGTGCGTTTTTTTTGTTCAATTTGTGCGTGTGTGTATGGATATATGTGTGTGTGTGTGTACTGTACGTGATTTTGGTGAATGGATATGATTTTAGGAGGAATTAATTTGGGGTTGGTATGGATTCTGTTCGCATCTTGTAAATAGAAAAAAAGCATATAATCCGTACGATTGATGTATAAATTAATCATCTCTTTTGTTTCTGGGACTGGGAATATAGAATAGAAAAATTCCTAGATTTAGTTCTCCTTTCCTTTTTTCTTATTTGTATTTTGTATTAAAAAAAATTAAAATAAAAAAATTAATTTTTTTCTCTTCATGTATTCCATATGCTAATTAGTAATTACATATGCTTAAATTAATTTCCTGACTAAACTCTATTAGTGCATGCTGTCAGGCAGATTTTCTGTGGACTGAGTTTCAGTAATATTGTTAGAAAAAAATCTAATTGAGCAAACAAATAAAAAAAATTGAAAGAACCAATTAAAATTTAATGAGAACTCTGTAATTTCCGTCATTCGAGTGTGTCGGAATCTTGGCGAAAACTGTATCTTATTTGCCACTTGTGATTTTAAGTCATCAAGAGAGTTTACTAACTTCAGTTGAATGAGCCAGAGGCATGGACTAATCCAATTGCGCTGATTAAAATACGAATAATATCGGCAACGTTGTTGCCTTTCAGTCGGGGATGTTTGACGTTCTCTAGGCTTCTTTTTAATTTTAACTTGATGTATAAATTATAACGCATTTGTAAAATATTGCACAAAATGTCCGGTTCTGTATATAGTTTCGTCTCGTGTTTTTTTTATCTTGCCACCACAAGTAAGTGTATTTCACTTCTTCTTTAACATTTAGTCTTATTGCTGCATTTTTTTAATTTTTTTGTTTGTCAGGAAAACAACATAAAAAAGTTGCTGAATATTACAAAAAGCAAGAGCTACTCCTCGAAGGATTCAACGACATGGAGACTATCCATGAAGCTGGTTCTTTACCAGATACTCCAACAGAGGTTTATTTTGCAGATTGACCTTCTTCGAAAATATTATTCTTTTTGATTTTTCTGATTTTTATTTTTTGGTTTATTCTCAACACTGCTCAAATATGTGTCAGGATGAACTGAAAAGTCTTGCCAAGAGCGAAAGGATGGCTGTCCATGTGTCGAATATAGCTAATTTGATCCTTTTCGTAGCAAAAGTTTATGCCTCTATTGAGAGCAGGTCTTTGGCTGTCATTGCATCGACAATGGATTCTTTCTTAGATCTGTTATCGGGGCTGATCTTGTGGTTTACTTCCCATCAAATGAGACATCCGAACCAGTATCACTACCCAATCGGAAAGAAACGAATGCAACCAGTCGTAAGTTTATTCATCTCCTGCAATTAACCAGACTTGTCGAGGCCTTCCTCTATTGAATCTTTGTATATTCTGTCGATTCAGTTTCAAACTATACTTTATGAGCTCCGATCCCCCTCATCTAATAGGAGTTTCATTCACAAGATAAGTTGTCGTTACTTTAACCAAATATATTTTGTTCACAGGGGATTATAGTTTTCGCGTCTGTAATGGCAACTCTTGGATTGCAAATTATACTGGAGTCTGTTCGGCAACTCATTGCAAAGGTATATTCACTTTCGTACTCTTGTGTTTACCCAAAACCCGAACAAAACAAACACTTACAGCTTAGTTTACGACACTTTACAGACTGGCTCTGGCCCTGATATGGACCATGACAAGGAGATGTGGATGATTGGAATCATGGTCTCCGTTACTGTAGTAAAGTTTTTCCTTATGCTTTACTGCCGAAGATTTAAGAATGAAATCGTTAGAGCATACGCTCAAGACCATTTTTTCGATGTCATAACCAACTCGATCGGATTAGTCACTGCCGTGTTAGCCGTCCGATTCTACTGGTGGATCGATCCTGCTGGAGCCATAATTGTAAGTAGACTCCACTCACTCGCTCTTTCTTCTGCCTACGTCATGAATAAAAAAACAGAGTTGTAATGTAATTTTTCGTACGTTACAGATAGCGATATATACAATCAACACGTGGGCTAAAACCGTGATTGAAAATGTGTGGTCGTTGATCGGAAGAACAGCCCCACCGGACTTTCTTGCGAAATTGACGTATCTAATATGGAACCACCATAGAGAGATCCAGCATATAGATACGGTGAGAGCGTATACTTTTGGCTCTCATTATTTTGTGGAGGTCGACATAGTTTTGCCCGAAGATATGATGTTGAGCCAAGCGCACAATATCGGTGAAACGTTGCAAGAGAAGCTGGAGCAGCTCCCTGAAGTTGAGAGAGCTTTCGTTCATATAGACTTTGAGTTTACTCATAGACCAGAACACAAGAGCAAAGTATGATCTAGGCATGATGAAATAAAAATAGGGGTACTACTGTAATTTCTAGATTTCATCTCTAATTATCGAAAAGGCCCCTCTAAATCTGCCAGTTTTTAGTTTTGAGACCCCGTACTCGGGCTTTGAACGTTTGACATCTTTTGCATAAGTTAAAGCTTTACGATTTGCGATTTGATTTAACGGTTCATTTCGAGGTTTAAGCTTGTTGATTCAAATATTTACGATTTTGTTTCGTCAGAATTACATCGATTTTAATATGATATAATCGATTTAAAACTAAGAGAGTGTTTGGCTAAGCTTATAAGATGATAAAATGAGCTTATAATATGTTTTAGAGCTTATAAACTCTTCCAAAGTGTTTGGTAATTTTTTATAAAAAAATCTTAAGTTTTTTTACATAAGTACCTCTACCCCACCTTTTTATTTAAGATCTTATAATGAGTAAAAATAGGAAATAAGTTTATTATCCAAACACTCTAAAAAATAATCTTAAAAATAAGATGTAACAGCTTATCAGCTCTTAAAACATTTTAATATTTTATCAGACGCAAGAGCTTATCAGCTGTTTAAAATAAGCTTAGTCAAACACCTTCTAAAACGGATTGTCAAAATAGGTGATGGTGTCGCCTCGTATTTTAAAGTTGCTAATTTTTTTCTTTTTAATTTTTATGATCGATGATTTACTTTATTGTAAATGTTACTTGGCAATTAAAAAATATTTATAGTTGTAGTAATTTTATTAGGATTTGTGTACATTATTTCGTATATTTCACAAATATTCACTTTAAATTTAGAATACGATTAATTAATTAAATATTTTAAAAACTAAACATTAACCTCTATGCTCAACTTTAAAACTTAAAAATCTTAAATTATATTTAATATATATTTTTTTTAGTAACTAGTAATGAACGGCCACCGTAGAATGAGGGTAACGCGTAAAGTAAAACCGGAAAATTCGTAACCACAACGAAGGGCAGCATGGTAAATTCAGAGGCAGCTGGCCAAAACTAGGGTTTGTTGCGGGGATTCAATTGCTTATATATAGCCGCTCTTCTTCCTCCCTCAATCAACTCACAACAGCAGAAAACAGCATTTTCTCCCTCATCTTCGATTTGGGATCTACCTTCTCCATATTCATTATTCCCAGTCTTTGATTCTCTCTCTCTCTCAATCTCTTTCTCTCTCTCTCTCTTTTTTTTTTTTACTGCAATTTATTTTTATATTACGAGAATGAAAAGTTTGAAGAGAAAAGGCAACGCATTAGAGTCACTGATGCACTACAGTATTAATGGTGTGTTTAGTGCTTACCGTTGCCGAGATTGATTTTATGTTGGATCTGAGAATTTGGCATCGGCTTCTTTTACTCGCTGCTGCTTTCAGATCTGATCTTACATTTTCTCCTTTGATAAATTTATGATTTTTCTTTTCAATTCATTTTTATTGCAGCTGTGTTGATTTCAATCCTTGGTTTAAAATGAGAAACTGGATCAATCAACGGAAATCGATCTACTGATAATTAAAGTTGGTTTTAAAATTTATATTTTTAATGTGCAAAAATTACTTTTTTTAACGTGTAACAAGTGTTTTATATTGGAAAATGTATTTGCTGTCACCAATTTAGAATTATCAAAGTTTATTCAAGCTTTTTAATTAATTGTACTCCATTTTTTTACCAATAAATTTGCAACCATAACCAAAATGTTTTTTTGGAGAGGCAATGGAGACAGCCACCGAAGTTCGATGCTGTTGGAACTGCAAAAAGATGATTAAAAAAATGTTATTTTTTGATTAACAAATAAAATAATTAACTTTGGGAGAATTAGTAGCATTTTAATTAAAATTTGTTCGTCTGGCATAGGGATGGCAATTTGACCCGCCCCGACGGATCCCCGCCCCGCCCCGCCCCGCCCCGCCCCGAAATTTTCGGGTATTACCCGCCCCGAAAAAAAATGGGGCGGGCATGGGGATTGAATTTTTTTTTGACCGGATACGGGTACGGGGATGGGTTTGCCTATACCCGCCCCGTAGACCCGCTCCGTACCCGTCCCCGTACCCGCCCCGCATTATTTATATATATAATATATATTTTTTAATTATTATATTAAATATAAATAATTAAATAGTAATAATATATTAAATATTAGTTAAAAAAGGGGATTTTTAAGTTTCCATTATATAATTAAATATTAGTATTATAATTAAATATTGATTTATTTGTTGAAATAAACCTTTAAATTATAAGTAAATTGCATATTTATTTAATTAAAAAAAAAAAAAAAATAGACGGGGATTTTTACCCGCCCCGATACCCGCGGGGATTTTATGGGGCGGGTATGGGGATTCTTTTAATACCCGTGGGGATTTTTGACGGGAATGGGGATGGGGATTTCCATAGCGGGGCGGGGATGGGGATTGCAAAACCCGCCCCATACCCGCCCCATTGCCATCCCTAGTCTGGCAGCAATGTGCGATAAATCCGGGACTAGTGTCATGCAAGAACAAGAGTGTCTTAGTTGATTAGACTTTAAAAAAATTGTTTAAGAAAATAGTTAATTCTAATTCGTGCAAAATTATAATAAACATTTTTTTTTTTATGAAATTACCCCCAATAATTTCGATATAGGTTTTGTTGATTGGCCAATTTTTTGGATACGTTTGGTTTTGCTGGAAAGAATAAGAAACATGTTCAGTTGTTTTTGAAGAATATAAAATTAAGTTGTTTGGTTACAATCAATATGAAACATAGTTAATTGGTTTACAAATATGTGGATACAAATGAACAATTCAAGAACAGAAGAAAAATTGGGTAGTGAAAAAAACATGTTGAAAATAGTGAAAAAAAGACTGAATAAGTGGGAAAATTTAGTGAAAAAAGGGCTAAAACTAGAAAATCTATATATAGAGATTATTGGGGGTAATTTTGTCAAAAAAAAAAAAGCCAACGGGTCTTTATATTGGCCAGTCATAGGGTTTGACTAATGGATTCAAGAAAAAAGTTAACGGTAGGGGGGGTGTTTGATGTTTCTCATACATCAGGGGTAAACGATACATTTCTCATAGTACAGGGGTGCAAAATGAATTTTACCCAAAAATAAATTGTTACTAAAATATGTTAATTTTCTCTCAATTGTTTAAGATAGTGGTGTTAGATGGAACGGAAGTTCTGATTTCCGTCCGAAAAATTCTGATTTTGAAACAACTTTTTTCATTCCGATTTTTTCCAATGTTTTTGGATTGGAATTGGAATTATATAAAAAAAAATTAGAATTTATGTTTTGTTATCCGATTTAATTTCTGAAATTAATTCCGATTTTCTTCCCAAAAATACACCTATAAATAATATATATATTATAATACTTACTTTTTTTTTTTGTTTTCTGAAATAATTTGATTTAAGTTTTGTTTTAGAATTTTGACATATTGAATTGTTCTTAAGAGTTTTATTAGAAATTATGATGTGGTTTATTTTTATTTATTTTATTGAACTGAAATTTAGTAGTTAATAATTTTATTTTTATCTACCTCCATGAATTATTTTTGGAAAACTATGAAATTTCACAAATTTTTGCAAATTTATAACTTATTTAATTTCCAATTTTTTTCCCAAATTCCAAAATTTTCGGGCCTTTTGAAATTTGAATGAATTTTTAGATTCTAACAATTTTGGAATTGGAATTGGAGCTGATTTTGTACTTCCGATTTTTTTTGGAAAGTTTCCGAAAAGGCTAATTACGATCCAATCCATCCAACTTTAAGGCAAGATTAAAAAAATAATAATTAATGCATTATTAGAATTCTAGAATAACAAATAATATAAAACAAGAAAAATTCTCCTAAAAACATTAGTTAATTTAAAACACAGGGAACGAAGTATCTACATTTGCAAAGGAAAATATGCAGAGAGTCTTGATATATACAGTTAAACCTCTATAAATTAATACTGTTGGGACCATCAAAATTTCATTAATTTAGCGAAATATTAACTTATCAATAAATTAATAATTATTAATTTATACATTAATTAATAAATTATTAATTTATGAAATTACTTTTATTATTATTTTCAATAAATACATTTTTTTATTTTTTTACGTGTATATTATTCAGTGTACCATTAGTTCAATGCATTATAGAGCCCGTTTCACGAACGGAAGCTCTTAAAACCGCAATGATATAGAACAATTTTATGTTGAGTTATGACAAAACTATACCGAAAGTTCTAATCATGTTAAGAAAAGTGAGGGACGAGATTGATGGTAATTTGAACTTCAACAAGAAACAAGCAACAATTAATTATACTGTATTAAGCTTTCATAGATCTATAAAATATGTACTATACCATCTAATTTAAGAATTATTTTTATTCATTATTAATTTATATATTATATGGGGCTTCTTAAATTTTTCGAATGTGTATTATCTTATAAATTTAGCGAATTATTAATTTAGCACGTTGTCCCCGAGTCGGGACCGGGAAAATTTATTATTTAAGCGAGGTTATTAATTTATGGGGTATTAATTTATCGAGGTTCTACTGTATTGAGCAGTTGCTTTTCATTCGAAAAGCAAAACTCGTGTTCACGCTTTTAACCATAAGTTGAGATTGTACTAACCAAGCATCAAATTAGTTAACGAGCAACACACACCACTTGAATACATACTTTGACAAACAAAACAAACAA
The DNA here is from genome assembly GCF_056151865.1 of Erythranthe guttata. Taxonomy (NCBI): domain Eukaryota; kingdom Viridiplantae; phylum Streptophyta; class Magnoliopsida; order Lamiales; family Phrymaceae; genus Erythranthe; species Erythranthe guttata. Next base: position 17,255,875 of record NC_142545.1, on the reverse strand, counting down.
GAGAGTGTCTACTTACATTTTCTAACCTTCACAGTTTTAATAATATACCGACATCACATAGGAAGCCTGTCCAAAGGCTTTATATTCGCAACCCTGCAGTAATCGAGCTTTGCGTATTTCTCGTGACTCACTTTTAACATTGTTGTTTTGGCAGCTCTGTGGAACTTCAGAACCATCTTCGCACAACTCCTGTACAAATCAAAATTATCGTCACTAAATCTGTGGAGCATAAGTTCACGTATAAAACGGGCGCACACACACACACATATGTATACAAAACCTGATATGAGATTCTTCGTATCGTGCATGTTTTGATAGTAGTGGGGTCCACGGTGGTTCCATTTGCAACGTGCATCGCGCAACATAGATAGCAGAAGCACATAGCATTGAGGGTTTGTAGCTCAAAGCTTCGTATTCAACCAAGCACAGCTCAATGAGGTAGAAAGCAAGATGTTCAAACTGGAAAACCGTGCAAAACAAAAGAGAGCAAGTTAAAAAACATGCAGGGAACTTATGTTGTTACATCTCCGGTTTCCACTCTCTATATCTAATAAGTTAAGAAGATATATCAAAATTTATCTTAATTTTTTGTTAGATAAGATACCTTCATGTGGTTTGATTGAGCAGCCTTGAGAAACCTGAGCATGAAAACGTAAGGAGTTGGCTCGTTAAGACGGAACTTCAACTTTTTCAACATTGTCTTCTCCTGAAATAGAAAAATATCCACATCGTATACGATGTGTGTTGACATTGACATATTCTTTATATTTCTACAAATATTTAATAATACAAAGAACATTTGAAATGACCGAACATAAAGACGGCACGTACCATTTGAAGCATCTGATCCCTAGTGTATGACTCTGCCGATATGCTTACTAAGTCAGTGACCTGTTTTTAATGCCAATAAATCAAATGAGAAAATATTTAGTCATGCGGAGCTCGTTATTCACAGGAAACAATGTAATTAATTACACCTGCTAACTAATTATCCTATACATGAAAATGTTTACCCGAGGATGCCAAAAGTCTTCATATTTAGATGCCAATAACAGAGCAGTAAGGCCAACTAACTGCATTTCATTCTTCTTAATGCTCTCAAGGGAAAGGTATCGATCTAAGAGTGTAGCAGTGAGGAAAAGAGTTTCTTGCATCAAGTCAAACTTTAGATGAACCTGTAACCGAAATCGGTTGTAAGAAAACGAGGAACTTTAAAAGCCTTAAAAATTAATAATAAGCAAGTAAAAAGAGAAGGCAAAGATAGGCTAAGTGTGAAGTGACCTCAACAAGCCAATTGATCAATATACCACGCATTTGTGGTGTGATCTCTTTCTGGTTCCCCATGTAGTTCTTCAATAAAGGACTCTGTCCCTGCAATAGAATATTCGAGGGGGGGAAATTACCGAAGAGAAAAAAAAAGTAATATTCTAACAAGGCAAGATGATGAAACGGAAGGAATATGACGAACCTCCATAACCCAATAATATTGATATATATCATCAACATAGTCACAAACTTCAAGATGATTGCGATCATCGTCAATATTGGGCAAAATTTCCTCCGATTTAACTTTACTACCCTCCTTTAGCAACTTTGATCTGGACATGATTGAACAAGTAAACGAATTTCTTCGATCAGATCTTCTCCTTGCAATAACTGTACCACCAGAAATGTTTTCTTCTTCTGGAGCAGATTCCTCATTCGATACAACCGAAGGAATATTCTTTGACACAGAAGCCTTATTATCCTGCTGTTTTCTTTTGGATAAATCAGCAGGCCTGGGCTTCAATTTCTTCATTGTGAACAAGTGGTTCGATTTTGAATTTCTCTGAGTGTTGGGAGCTGTAATCGTAGTTCTTACAGTGGGCTGGAAATCAAAATAGAATTAGTCGATAAGCACAGAGTTCTAAAAACCTGCTCAATAGCATCTAAATTAACTACTTCCTTTCAATTGTACAGTAGGTTTTAGCATTCTAATATAATATAAATAAAACTTGTGTACAGTTAAATGTGAAAGAATTAATTACAAGACAGAAGAAAACAGAATGCAGGTGGGGAAGGGCGAAAACCAAATCATAAAATGCTTCACTTACTTTGATAGATTTTCTTGATAATAATCCACCATCTACCTTAGTTTGAGCTCTTGACCCCCTGTGACCATATTAATAAGCAAATGAAACAGTGTTAAATAAGGATTACAAATCTAACGAATGAAGTATTTTACTATTTTGAAGAAGCAAAATGACTAAATAAAAGTAGTATAACATTTTATATATAACATACATTGCTATAAATCCATCACTAACTCTGTTGCCCCATGGACGGGTGCTCAAATTGCTTGATTTTGGTACAATACTTCTCCTCGCAGTGACAACTGGCGGCTTCACTGAGAGTGAAAATTTATTAGCATTGATTATAATTTGTAAACATATCTGATACGTATGTACAAGCTGAAATTATTTCTTAATAGAAGAGCTAACCAGGGAAGCCATGTTTTCGCTTAAAGCTATCCGACTTCTCAGAATGTTCCTGTAATAACATGCAAATAGAAAGATGTCAAACTCACAATATATTAACGAAAAGTTTCAAGATTATAAAATTAGATGTGATATAATCAAAACCTGTGCCGTTGCACTTGCTTCTACCCCACCGGCCTGCCTTAGTACCGGTAAAGATTTCCTTCAAGTCACCATAAACAATATAAAACATCAAACGGCAACGGGAATCATTTACACTTAACAAAGTAACTAGAAAAGTAAGATGCATATCCTAACCTTGTCAGATGAAGAGGATTTCTAATGGATGATTTCCTGGAATAAAAGATAAGGAACAAGGTTTCTTCGATTTAAAAATATAAGAGGATAAAATAACTGAACATCAACAAATTAGTGAAGCAATTTGAAATTTCTTGTTTAATAATATAGAAACTATGGGGCATACCTTCCAGTTGCAAATGCAATTGAAGAGCTGCGCCCTTGTAATTTGGTCCTTGGCTCATTAGTGCTGGACTGAATAGTTTTCTTGATAGTTGCTGTCAAGAAAAGAGAATGACAATTTCAACGAAAGCTTTATATCAATATTTACTATTGTAATGACAAGGAAAGCCAAAAACCTACCCTTCTTTAATGTTTGATTGTTGTCTCTAGCTTGAATCGGGAGTGGCCTCGAACTTTCCTGTTTCATAGGCAATCTCAGACATTGGTTTTTGTAAGAAAAAATAAAGACAACGGAACTAGAGTATGGCGTAGACTGTGTTGTCATTTCCAACCAATTCGTTTCATAAAGTTGCGAAAAGCTCAGTGTAATTAAACTGAAAGTCTTGAAGCTAACACAAAGTTATTCATATTATGAGCATTCATTTGCATACCCTTGAAAATTTGTCTGATGAACCCGCTTCAGTGTCAGCCAAATCTTCACCATCTCTGTGAAAACGAGACCATCAACAGATAAATGAGAACTCAAAAGGTACACCAGAAACTAGAGAAAATTACAGGAAACTGTTTGGCTAAAATCCAATAAAAGTTTAAAAGCAGAAAAGAACCAAGCCTATCACTATAAAAGACAGGCTCTCGGTCATGTAAGTGTCTTAAGTACCACTGTTTCCATCAAAGCTTACCTTTCTGGATTAATGTATGTCACCTCACTTTTTCCATTCCTGCAGTAAGGTGGTGTATCAGAATTTCGAACAATAAAATCTTAAATAGCAATTTCTTTTTAAATACGTCAACATATACCTTTGTGGATACAGCGTCTTTTTGCTTTTGTCCTTCCTGCAGTAAGGTGATGCATCAGAAGAATAGAAACAGCAAAAATGATACAAACAATTATTTCGAGTGCTGAAAAATTATATATTACTAACACAGGCTTGGCGCTTTTTCCTGGTTCGGTTTTTGAAATGCTCAGCTTCACATTGCCAATATCAGCCAAAACTTTTCTCGCACGGTTTAGATTACCTGCAATTGGCTCCAAGTGTTTAGAATAAGATTGTCAAATATTATACGCAGATAGTTTCCCGGTAAGTTAATGGATCATTTGCACTTACCAGATATATCTGGCTTGCATTTGTTCTTCTCCAAATTCTTGATACCATTCTGTTACATGGAAACAAGTAAAAGGGTGAAGTCAAACTAAACTAGTCCTCACTAGAAAAGTAGCAAGTCGATATTCTACAATTTGAGCAAAACTAAAGATATGCTAACCTTCGAATCATTGCCACTGAGCAGATAACTACTACTGTTACGTGCAATAGCTTTTCCTCTGTAATTTATCAAAACAAATACAGACAATTATAAAGCTCCCTCAAACAAGAAGGAAAAGAAAATTAGCAGCTCTTCCATGAACGACTCAACATTTAAAAGGTATCCGAGAAATAACGAGAATGGGACTAACCACCAGTAAAAAGTAAACTGATCAACACTTACTTGGCACCATTTTCGAGAGTATCACGGTCTTTTACTTTGTCAACTTCCACATAAATGTTCAAATTCTTCACCCGGCCTACTTTGAAACGAGGTACTTCAAATTAAAAATTGAGCCACTAAAACAACAAGTGAGGAAAAGAGCAGTTCAATTATGATTACATAAATTACCATTGTTACTCATTTTCTGGTCTTGGTTAACTCGATCTCGGAGCAGATTCAGCCTCCCCTTAATTGTCAAAAAAAAATTAAAAAAAAAAAAAAAAAAAAAAAAATCAACAAACCCAGAAACCAGGTGAGGGTTCTCTGTGAAATACGATACTCAATAAACTACAAAAAAAATGATGAAAAAGAAAGAAGCCAAATGTAGCCCAAAACAGAATTAGGGTTTTCAACGATTGTACCTTAACAGCCACCATATCTTTGCTGGTTCAAATTCCCCAAATTAGTAATGCGAACGAACTAAATCCTACGTCGTTTCAAGGGTTTTCAGTATGTAGTATGTACATCCATATGTTTTCCTTCGCAATCGAAAAAAAAAAAAGGATCGAAAGCAAAAATTCAGTACAGAAGTGTGTTAACAAGATAAGATTCAAGAAGCATATTCAAATAATTAAGAAGAAAATCTAAAGGGGGTTTCGGGCGACGGTGGGTTCTAAACGGAGAATTTTGAAAGAGAAGAAAATTGAATACTTGAATTTCAATTTGTACCGCCGATTCACCATGGTTTGAATGTTGAATTGTTTATTACAATAATACCCTCTGCTTTCCTTAATTAACTCTCAACGGTCGGTACCCTTTATTTCATAACTAAAAACGCTGTTGTACTAGCACGCTTTTTATTATTGTTTTTTTTTTTAACGTGTAAATTGTAAATATATTACAAATTTACCATAATAATCGTTTAAAATATTGTATATATAATATGAAAGAAAATAATTGATTATTTATACACCATCTTTGGTTTATTCAAACCTACACCCGATAACTTCACCGAATATAAATATCATATACACCTCGATGAAACTCGTCGGGTGATCAATAACCATTGATCTGTAAATAATCACATACAATAATGTGTATGTGATTCGGTGTAGCATCTCAATAACCGAGGATATTAGTGTACTATTGGGCCGGGTCCAATGGGATTGTTTCACTAATGTGTATAAATTGGGTTTTGATTGGTAGACTATTTCATGGATCTGAAACCCATCGAATTATTCTGGTTTCAGAAATAATTTATTTTTAGAGAAAATCAATATATATTATATGATGCAATTGTTATTCAACGAAAAGTCTTTTATAATTTAGGAATAAATTCATTTTTTATGATTTTTGTGGTCATCAAAATAAGAGGGTGCCCGTCTTGATTTATTTATAAGATCTTACAAATGTCTTTTTTTTAATGTATAAAAAATTAGATTATTTTGAAAAAAAATCTAATATATGCTTTTTTTAATTAACTTAAAACAAAAAGTATATATTGAGTATTAACAAGTAAAAAACAAGGCCCGCGTGAGTACAACTCAATTGGTTCTGGGGTTTGAAAGTTGGTGGAAGATTTCAAAATCGAGTACTGACAGCTGCAGTGTGATAATTTCATCTCCAAAAAGTGCTGGTCCGCTACTCTAACGGTCGTTGAGTCAAAAAGATAAGGGGGCAAAAAGAAACATTTTCATCGCATTAAATTAGGGAGAAGAAAGCAAAACCACAATTAATTAATTAAATAATTAATTAAATTAATAAAGAGAAAAGAAATGGCAAAAGCATGAACAGACTAAAAGTTGGTTTTTAGACAAAAAGGAAAGAAAAAAGAGAGAAACAAATGAAGAGACAGAGTTACGACACTATTAGGCCAAGTATGGGAAACACAGTGTAGTTCGATGAAACCTAAGTTTGCAACGACTTACGTAATGCATTTGCATGACAACATTTTGTCACCACTAAAGTTAATACTTAGGTAGGTAGTTAGGTACGTACAATCACAAATCACATGTTACTCAACTTTTGATTTCATGTCACAATTGCATTTTTCACATTTAACCAATTAAATAATTAAATGGTTAACTACGACCACCCTTTGATGTAACGTATAATTACGAGAAAAAAAAAAAACCATCTTGTTTGTTTAATTACAACCACCCATGAACTATATATTGTCTTACACGTCCACCTTTAAGTTGTCAAAAAATTTACCTAGGGGTGTTCATTAAACGAAAATTCGTACATGCCGATTACCGAACCGTTTATTCGGTGTTGTATTCAGTTATATATATATATATATATATATATATATATATAGAGAGAGAGAGAGAGAGAGAGAGAGGAGAAAGAGAGAGAGAGAGAAATGAAAAATGCATGCATGTAGCTGTTGAGTAATACTTGGGAACAGTATAAACACACTTTTAAATTCTGACTCCACTACTGTTGACCACACATATATATACACACATACATATATACTATAGTTAATAAGCACCGAAAAGATTATATTCTTTTTCAGCAAAGCATAAGCAGAGCAAACCCCTTCCATCCTTTTTTTTCTTCTCTACTACAAAAAGAAGACAACTTAGCTTACTACCTTCCCACCTCACTCTCTCACAAAAAAAAGAAACCCCCTTTTTTTTAGCAATCTGCCCCTTCAGTTTTTTTCTTTTTTTTGTCTCCACCATGATAATCAAGCTGATAATCCTATCATCCGCAATCCTAGTTCTAATCCCACCCACAGTCTCCGGCGAATCATCATCATCATGCACCTGCCCAGAAGAAAACGAAGATCAAACGCAGAACTATAGCGAGGCCCTCAAGTTCAAACTAGCAGCCATCGCGTCCGTCCTCACCGCCGGCGGCATTGGAGTCAGCATCCCGCTTCTTGGCCGGAGATTCCAGTTTCTCCGGCCGGAGAACGACGCCTTCTTCATGATCAAGGCTTTTGCTGCCGGGGTTATATTAGCGACCGGGTTTGTCCATATCCTCCCCGACGCGTACCGGACACTGACATCTCCCTGCCTCAGCAAAAGCCCGTGGAGGGAATTTCCCTTCACGGGCTTTTTTGCCATGGTGGCCGCGATCGGGACGCTGGCCGTGGACACCGTCGCGACCGCCTTCTACAAGAACATGCACTTCAGCAAGTCGAAGCCGTTGAACTACGCGGTGGACGAAGAAGACCAACAACCACCTCACGATGGTCATGTGCACGTGCATACGCATGCCACACATGGCCATGCTCACGGAGCTGTCGTCCCGTCGCATGAAATCAACCTTTCAGACCTCGTCCGACAGCGCATAATATCACAAGTACGTATATATACACACACATACATATATATTATAAATAACCTCGTTCAAAACTTCTGTAAACCTACAAGGGTTTCATTCTTGACTGTCCTAACAAGAACTTTTTTTTTTTCGTGTTAGGTTTTGGAGCTGGGAATTGTGGTGCACTCGGTAATAATCGGAATATCTTTAGGAGCTTCTCAAAGCGTAGATACAGTAAAACCATTGATGGCTGCTCTGTCTTTCCATCAGTTCTTTGAAGGGATGGGACTCGGTGGCTGCATCTCCCAGGTATATATATACATACATACATACATATAGATACACATATACTACAGATATACAGTAAAATAGTTTTCGAATCAAGAACTTTAAAATATGCACACATAATGTCTTCATAAGAATGTTATTATCATGTCTTCATAACTATTCTCAGTGCTAGAAAGAATGTTATTCCCGAACCCATCTCAATATACATCTGTAGCTTCGAAATCTAGATAAAGTTTGAAATCTTTACAAGAATATTGATTAGATTTTATTTTATTTTATTTTAACTCTTATTATGTAATATGGTTGCGTGATTAGGCGAAATTCAAGTCTCTGACAACGACAGTTATGATGATATTTTTCTCGCTCACGACTCCGATCGGGATCGGAGTTGGCATCGGGATCTCTAGTGTTTACAAAGAGAATAGCCCTATAGCACTGATAGTTGAAGGGATACTGAATTCGGCTTCGTCCGGGATATTGATTTACATGTCACTCGTGGATTTACTAGCGGCAGATTTCACGAACCCTAGGATGCAGAGCAACGTTAGACTTCAGTTGGGTGCACATGTTTCACTACTTCTAGGTGCTGGCTGTATGTCTCTCATGGCCAAATGGGCATGATTAATTAGTTTACTTAATTAATTAATTAATTAATTAATCCCTACTTCTATTTCTAAGTACTCCTTTCTCTATTTGTAGCTTCATTCATTCAAGAATGTGGGATCTAATTTACTAGTGTTGATTTTTGTTGTATTATGTTCTCTTTCGGTGGGAAAAAAAGACTTGAAAATGTGCGTCGATTATATAATCCTCAACTGGGTACGGAATTGTATTGGAAACGAAATATATTCTCGAACTTTAAGATGCTCTCTGTAAAATAGAGTATATAGATAGTCAATGGTGTGGAAACAAATAATTCTAAATGGAGGGAAGATAATCAAGAGGCCCTACAGAGATCATATGCTCTTTCTATACACACACACACACACACACACACACACACACACTGCATAGCAGAACAATTACGAAGGCTGAATTAGTGGTATTCGTGAAATAGAGATAAACGTAATATCGTTCAAGCAGATTATCAAGTCACGGTGTGATTATGAAAAACACCGAAACGAACAAAATTTTATATCTTCTCACAGAGAAATAATAAGGATTGTTCGTATTGTCCCAACCTCTATCAGTCGTCGGTTAATGGTATTATCGACTATCTTCAATTGTATAAATTCTAAAGCAATGCATTATTGAATTCAAATATTAATGATTTCGTTATAAAATATTAATATTAATATTAATAGTTAATTTATTAAGTATTAAGAAAAAATTCAAAAGTCGGTTGGTCTGGTATTTTCAGCAACCGACTTAAATGGGTCGGTTGGTGGTTGATTATCATCCATGTTTGGGTCGATTGTCGGGTAAAACCAACCCATTAACAGAAGCAAAAAAATGTAGTCTGGTCATATTATTAATACAAAAGTTTCAAGAAAGAAAGACTTCACTTTCTTTACTAGTAAGAATTTGTTTCAGGTATTAAATCAAACAGTTCAAGATATGTACTGGACTATGAAGAGTAATCTATTATTATTGCAAGCTCTATTCACCTTCTCTGAATATTTGGCATGAAAACGTAACCGCGTAACCAAATTAATGGTTCCCGTCGGGATACTATAGTGTGTGTAACTGAAACTACTTTATCACAAGCGACGTGAAACTGAAAAGATTCCTAGTAGTTTCATTAGGACACTGTAGTGTAGACATCTTACCTAACTAAAGTTAGTTCTGCATATGTTTCCTAAAACAGCGGGAATTTCAGTTTTCCAAATTCAACGAGTACCGTAAGCGGAAAAAAAAGAGGATATGCTCATATGAAATTTTACTCGATATCCTACTCGCCCCATACTAATTTTATTTTGCAAATACAAAGTTTTTGTATTACACAAACTTATCCCTCCAAAAAGAAAGGAGAAAAAAAAAGGCAGTGTTGCTGTAGACAACTATGTTCGACATGCAAAACAGATCGGTGTTATATATGTGGATTGAAATCTCAAACAAAGAAGCTAGTGACTACAAAACAATTTGGACATCTATTATAATACAACAGTGTTCAATGCCGAAGAGTGTTTAACCAGCTGGTAATACACGAGATTAAAAAAAAAACTCAAAAAATACTTGTGCAAAAGCATATATAAAAGAGATCAAGATTTGGATAAATGAATTCATTAAACCACAATTACCTCACGATCTTTTTCATAGCTACATTCCCCTTCCAGGAAGCAGAGGTTTAGGAGGTGACAAAGATCTAATTTCAGGCGCCGAACTAGGAAAAAGCGTATTCAGCTTATGCATCAGAATATCCGATCTCGAAGGAATCTCGTTCAGAAGGAACTGCTGCACAATCGGTTTCTTAAACCACTCCAGCACAGAATCCCCCGGGGCCCGCAAAACCACCTTACTGACCTCAAACGGAGACTCCATCGAGCTCAGCGTTTGAGCTATCACAATCCTCAAGGTGGGACCAGTGACCAATTTGATCCTCCTCGGTACAACACCGTAATACAGCATCCGTTTTCTGAATCTATGCAGCGTGTGCACAACCGCTATGAGAGCAGCTCCGACAGACAAGTTCCTCACGTCGAGTGACCATGCTATGTGCTGGTCGAACACAATCGCCTTAGGGAATAGCTTGTTCTCGTACGCAACTTTCCAGACGCACCGAGCGCGGTTTATCTGTCCCATTAGGACAAGGTAGTTAAGGAGGACGTTGACAAAGTACTTAGCAGCACCTTCCTCCAATTCGTAGTCAATGCCTTGGAAGAACTCCCTCACGAAAGTCAAAACAGGCTGCTTCCTCTGTTCGGGCCCGGTGAAAAGCCCGCACAAGAAAGCGTGAGCTTTGTGGTTTGTCGCACTCAAGATCGACATCAAATGCCTCTCGTTCACTTCGTCCTGGCATCTCACTAGATGGGCTAGAATCGAAGTGTAGAGTATGAGGTCAACTCTTGCGGCAGCGTTCACGTATGTTTCAAGAAGTGGTTTGGCTGACTCGTACAGGCCGTTCTTCATGGACGACTCGAACAGCTGTCGGATGATGAAGTTGTTTGTCCGAATTCCAGACGAGCCCATGAACCTCAGCCACCTCAAGGCGAGATCGATCGAGCCATCTTTTATGTAAACCATGAGCACATCACTAGCGTTCACTTCAACCGAATAACCCATTGATTTCATCTCAAGCAAGATTTTTGCAGCCACATCCACGAGCTTCTTTTTCGCGAGTAGAGTCAGAAGAGAGGTGTAAGTGCTCAGGCCAGGTCTCAGGCCAGCATTCGCCATGGAGTTGTACAGTTTCATAGCATTGTCCACCTGTCCAGAAGCAGCTTGCATTTCCAATAGAGACGAGTAAGTTGACGGAGTTGGTAAAAATCCAGCCTTTTCCATATCCGAAAAAATCGACATTGCAATATCTAGCTTCCCAGATTTAGCATGAGCCTCGACTATTATAGTGTACAGGCCATAATTAGGTCTAAAACCAGCTTTTTTCATGTCATCCCATAGCCTGAGAGCTGTATCAAGCTTTCCAGCTTTAACAAACGATTCGATTAGAGAAGCAAACATGGCGCCAGACGGCCTCAAACCGAAACCTTGCATTTCCATGTATACTTTCATGGCCGTATCTAATCTCCCAGCCTTCCCCATCGTATCAACAAGAGAGACAAAGATCCCGGAACTCGGCCGATAATTCTTTTCCTTCATCTCCTGAAAGAGCTTAAAAGCAACATCCAGTCGACCGGATTTAGCAAGACTAGGTATCATCATATCGTAAGTCGACGCGTCTAACGAGCACCCGTCTTTCACCATGTTCTCGTAAATCTCAAACGCTTTATAAGGCAGCCCTTTAGTCAGAAACAGAGTTATAAGCGAATTGTACGTTTTCGTATCGAGCTTGCAATCTAACTCCTGGATTTTCTTGAAACAACAGAAAGTCACCTCCAATTTTTCGGCCTTGGCCAAATACTGAAGCACCCTGTTATACGCGCCGAATGAGGATATTCCATTTACGCTCGAATCAGAAACCATTTCCTCGAAAACTGTCTGAATTCCATCGAATTCTCGACTTAGATTCAATTTATCAAACAACATCACATAACAATCATCATTGGGTAGGTACCAAGGCTGCCTCTTGGCCCACCGAAACAAACTCAACAAAGCATCGCTATCTTCGATTATCTTCAACGCCTGCACAATGTGAGTCATGTTCGGCGTGAACTGCAGTTTATCCAATTGAGTCTCCATATCCGGGCCCCACTTCCACCTCTTCACAACCTCGACTATTTTAGCCACAGCTGAAATGTTCAGAATCGGCTTTCGCAACCCGCCCACCATTACATGGTCGTCGATTCCCGGCTCGACCGATCTTATTCCCTTGCCGGAGTAAATCACGGAGCCGGATTCGTCCAAGTAGTCTATTTCTTCGGTCCATTCGCGAGGGTTTCCCTTACCGTGCTCGCCGGAGCAATATCCTCTAATGAAACTACGATCACCCGACGCGGAAAATACGGAGGTTTTACCGAAAGCACCCGACGAGAACAGAGATTTCAACTCGACTACGCTGCTTTGACAGAATATTATTTTTGAATTTCTGAGATTTTTCGAGAGTAAAAGGGTGCGGATTATCATTTCCCAAACGTTGATTTAATAAATGAAGATGTATTAATTAGCATAACAAAGGATTTAGAGAAGACGATTTTCGTACCGTGTGAATAAAGATTACAATTTTTTTTTTCCAGTTTTTGGTGAGCTTTGCTTAAACCCTGAACCCTATTTCTGAAATTGATTTTAAGAAATTTGCTCCATTGTTTCTGTATCACGACGAACAACTGACCACATGGGTCGGCAATATATGGGCCAAGCTTCCACTTTGGGGCTTATATTTATTGTTAGCCCAGTTATGTGGCCTTATATTAGGGAAATAAAATTAAGGTCCCTCGCGTAAGATCAAATTACGAAAAAACCATTCTTGGTTGAGTAATTACGATCACCCATCAACTATGAATCTTCTTACACGCCCACCCTTATGGTGTCATATTCAACATAATTTTCTAGATTCCGTGTAATGTTATCTAGTTTGTTGTGCAAAAATGCAGTTTCTGATGCACCACAATCTGATATTTATAAGCGAAGAGACACATCTTATGATCTTGTTTCAAAATGTAGAGCCCGAATGGGGTCAAACGGGTACAAACTGAAGAATACTTCTCATAATCTAGAAGATTCCACTAAATTTGATACGAAAATTCATAGTCGAGGATGGCCGTTGTAATCATCCAAACACGAGAGGTATTTTCGTAATTTGACCCTACCCCGGGAGGTGGTCGTAATTCATCCATATTTATAACTATCTCTATAAATATCATATATGCAAAATAATAAAGTAAAATCACCCCCCTCCAACTATTTTCATTGATTTTTTTAAATAAATATTTATATACCTCCAAACATAAAAGAAGTTTGAGTAGAAAGGAAGCAAAAGAAAAGGGCCGAGAAAACTGGAAACTTAGTGGGAATATAGCAATGCGAAGGTAAGCATATATGCCCAGAAAGGTAAAAAAAAAACAATATACTTGATCTCTATACACTTCATTCCTCCCTCTCTCTCTCTAAAATATGCACTCACTCACCTACTTTTCCACACTCTTTTTCATTTCTTCTGATACACATTTTCTGTTTGTGACACTGCAAAGTGAACTTCTGCTGCTAAAAGAATCATCTTTTTCCCCATCCCTTCTTTCGTTTTCGGTTTTCCGTCGGTCATTTTCTATAAATATGTAGCCAATGATTTGATTCGGCTGAATGTATCTCAACTTCAAGAAATTGTATAGCTTTTCTTGATTCCTTCTTCCATGGATAGAAATTATGGAGTTCTTTTGATCAGTTTCTATGTTTGTTTTGCAGCCATTTTCCTACTCCAATGTGGTAATTAAGCTTTCTTCACTTGTCTTTCTAATTCCCTTTGATTTAGCAAACAATATATTATTAGAGTGTATACTAACTCTAATTCTTGATTTTGTATGTATTTATATATGATCAGATGCTGCTACAAGAACAACAGCATTTCACAAATACAGAAGTTCAAGCACTAGAAAAACCACTCCAAGAAAATTTCGCTCATTCAAGAAAATCGAAACGGATATCCAATTAGACTCGTCGAACACCGACGTGTTCGTAAGTCCACCATATGAGTCCCTCCCACCTTTTCCTTTGCCCGAAAATACCCCTCAATTTTGCGTGGATCCACCACCACTCACCCCACAGCCACCTTCCACTGTCGTCCCAAGCCCAATCGACGGCGGCTACATGCCATCGCCGCCACCTTCCACCGCCGTCCCCAGCCCAACCGACGGCGGCTACACGCCATCGCCGCCACCTTCCACCACCATCCCAAGCCCAACCGATGGCGGCTACACACCATCGCCGCCACCTTCCATCGCCCTCCCCAGCCCAACCGACGGCGGCTACACACAATCACCGCCACCTGCCACCGCAGCACCCGCACTGCCGGGCCCACCCGAAACAATGCCGTTTCCGAATCCACCTACACCAACCATAGTTCCAATTCCACCAACACCAACCGAACCAGCGTTAAGCCCACCGCCTTACTACTACGAGCCTAGCCCACCAAGCTCGGTGCCCAACCCACCTTTCAACCTACCGTCCCCTTCTTCCGGTGTAACTCCGAGCCCGAGATTTCTGCCGCCGATTGTGTTCCCGCCGCCGACGGTGCCGCCGCCGCCTCACCGAACCCCCGCGACCGCAATGTGGTGCGTCGCGAAGGCGTCGGTGCCGGACCCGATCATCCTAGAAGCGATGAACTATGCCTGCGGATCCGGAGCAGATTGCGACCAAATTCAACCGAGTGGTTCGTGCTTTTCGCCGAACACCTTGTTTGCACACGCATCGTATGCGTTCAACAGCTATTGGCAGCGAACCAAAGTCGCCGGAGGTACCTGCGATTTCGGAGGAACGGCAATCCTCGTCACCGTCGATCCAAGTAAGCTGATTTCACATCCACCGGAATATAAAACGGTGGTTACAATTACTGTTGATCAGCGTTAATTTTTTTTTAAATTTTTTTTTGCATCTTTGTTTACAGGTTACGATGGGTGCCATTTTATCTACTTTTGATTCTTGAAGAAGAAGAAGAAGCTAAAAAGAGTTTTACAAATACATTATAATTTATACATACATGCTTCCACGTATAGTAGCAGCAGCTTTATGATTAGTGTTCTTCATTTTGGCCACGATTTTGTAATATATACATACAGACTGTGGGAGGATACTTACACATTGGTTTTCATTATTCGATTAAGAATTATTTAACTACTAAACTCGTTCAAAAAATTTACTCCCTAATCCTTGTTAAGTTCTAAATTACTATCAAGAAAAGGAACTTAATCTTGATTCCACTATGCACCTTGAAATGAAATTTTGCAATTTGCATCCTCGAAATAAATTAACCGCATTTTGCACCCACTGAGAAATAATAAATCATATAATTTTTAAAGCTAATGAATATAATTTAATATTTTTAGTGTATTCTTTGTATGATGCGAAATGTTGAATTAATTTTTTTATATTCTTAGATCATTTCACTACAACTACAAAAATAAAAAAACAAAATATATTTTTTCAACATATTTAAAAATTATAATTTTTATCACAACAATATATTTTACACAAAAACTTTCAGCTATTTTATTATCTATTTATTTTAAAATTATATTTTCTTTTACTAATTTCTACTAAATATTTTCACCGAAATAAAAGATCAATCAATTGAGTAAATTAGTAGATAATTAAACCAAAATAATATCATTAATCCCACTACAAAAATCATTTATTTAATGGCTGATTCACTTTTTTACTTTATAATATTTATTTATAGAATATCCGAAAAGCACTTATGTAGTACAGCAGCTGGGGGCCCCCACCCCCACAAAATCTGTTTGGATTCTTCCCTCCAAACGCTACTGTGTAGTGTGTAGTGTCTCCGCCAACCCAATAAATAGGCGCAGCGCCTCTCAACATCTCAAAAACCCTAATAATTAACACTGTTCAGCCGACGGCGATGGACGGAGCTCCGATGATAGAAGACGGTTTCCCGGCTGTGAAGCTATTCAACCAGGGCTACTCCTACACGTACGATGACGTCATCTTCCTTCCCCACTACATCGACTTTGCCACCGACGCCGTCTCCCTGTCAACCAAGCTCACCCGCAACGTGGAGCTATCCACTCCCTGCGTCGCCTCTCCGATGGACACCGTGACGGAATCCTCCATGGCGGCGGCCATGGCCGCCCTCGGCGGAATCGGCATAATCCACTCCAACATTCCCGCCTCCGACCAGGCAACCCTAATTCGCCAAGCGAAATACCACAAGATACCGTTCACCCATGAAATCATCTTCAAATCCCCCCTCGATTCGATTTTATCGGCCGACGAGTTCTCTTCCTCGCCCTGCATTTTCGTGACCGAATCAGGGCGTGAAAATTCGAATCTTGTGGGCAGAGTGCACAAATCTGATTGGGAGAAATTAACTAACAAAGAAACGAGGATCAGCCAATACATGAAAACCTCACGGCTTTCGTATCCAGCGAGTTGCAGCTTCGAGGAGATTGCTGGTTATTTAGCCAAAGAAAGACTCGATTTTGTGCCCTTGGTGAGGTACAACGGTGAAAGTGGAGACGATGTTGCGAATTTGGTGACGAGCGATGACGTGGAGAGGATTAAGGGGTTCCCCAAGTTGGGGTTGCCTTCATTGGATTCTAACGGGGATTTACTGGTGGGGGCTTCGATAGGGACCCGTGAATCGGATAAGGAGAGGCTGGAGCATTTGGTCAAGGCTGGAGTGAATGTGGTGGTTCTTGACAGCTCACAAGGAAATTCGATTTATCAGATTGAAATGATTAAGTATGTGAAGAACAAGTATCCGAATTTGGACTTGATTGGTGGGAATGTAGTGACACAATACCAGGCGCAAAACTTGATTCACGCCGGAGTCGATGGCCTGAGAGTTGGGATGGGATCAGGTTCCATTTGTACCACCCAAGAAGTGTGTGCGGTCGGGCGTGGACAGGTACAAAAAATAATTTCCTTGTAAAAATATAGCTGGCTGTGTTACAGATCGTTGTATAAACTGATTAGCAACTCCTTTAGTTGTTTTTTGTTGCTGTATAATCTGATTTCATGTGTTAGATATATAGCATTATAAAGTTAGTTTATGACTGAAGTGGAGTTTTAAAAACTTTTTTTTCAGGCAACAGCTGTCTATAAGGTTGCGTCAATTGCTGCACAGAGTGGTGTGCCTGTGATTGCTGATGGTGGAATATCGAACTCAGGCCACATTGTCAAAGCTCTGACCCTAGGAGCATCAACTGTAATGATGGGAAGCTTTTTAGCTGGAAGTAACGAAGCTCCTGGCACTTACGAATACCAGGTACAGCCGCATACTTTTGTGCTTTTTCATTTTCTGCCTTCCATCAATATTCGAATTTGCATCTTGTTCATCTCGCAAACTTCTGAGTATATGGTTCTCGATAGTTGCATTGATAGAGTTTGTCTATGTGGGATGGTATTTCGTTATGAAGTTCAGAGGTATCCAGTTACATTTGTTTGTTTGTTAAGACTTGTTTGCACCTGGTTTTTGCAATTTGCACCAACAGAATGGTCAGCGAGTCAAAAAATATAGAGGAATGGGATCTCTAGAAGCAATGACGAAAGGGAGCGATGCACGATATTTGGGCGATAAAGAGAAGTTGAAAATTTCACAAGGAGTGTCGGGTGCAGTTAAAGATAAAGGCTCTATATTAAAACTCATACCCTACACCATGCAAGCTGTGAAGCAAGGGCTACAGGATCTTGGAGCTTCCTCCGTGCAATCCGCTCATGACCTTTTGAAATCAGGCGTGCTCAGACTAGAGGTACGTATGTTATTAGTAATAGTTGAATCTCTTGGTTTCTGACTTAAGTATTTTGTCGACAAATCCAGAGCTTTGTTTGTGATCTAATTTTTATCGAAGACGAAGCTTATTTATAAAACTGAGATTATGTTTTATTCAACTCGTCCAGGTTAGAACTGGTGCAGCACAGGCTGAAGGCGGAGTTCACGGATTGTTCAATTATGAAAAGAAGTCGTTTGAAGGCGGACTGGTCACTACTTACGGAAAGAAGTAATCATCTAAAACATTTCATCTCTCTACTTTTGCATCAAAGGCTTGTCTTGTACCAGTGTTTGTTTTCCCCTTTGGATGAGATTTACCTTGCTCTGTGTATCGAGAACTGAATCAACATTCTGCAACTTTTATAATAATTATCCTAATGCACAAGTCTTTCGTTTCCCATTTGCTTCTCGTCGTTTTTTTCTTTCTTTCTTTCTTTTTGTGATTTAAACCGTAGTTAAGCTGCAAGTGAGAAGAGGTTCAAATAGATATTGGCATAAGAAATCTGTGAGAGTTTCAGATCAGATAAATATAAAGTTATTAAAACAGAGCAACAAATTCTGCACTGATTAGTACTAATTCCTGCTCTCTCCCTCAAAAAAATTAAAGATTCATATTTTCCAACTCAAACACACTTTCAAGGAAAATCATCACTCAAAGGAAGTTCATTGAGAACAATCGGCTCGTTAATAATCGAATTAACAACTCTGATTAATTCCTGAGAGGTGAAACCGTCGTCTTTACTGTAAAAGAGATGCAAAACAGTGCTCATATGCCAAAACAAATCCTTGCAAGCTTTTGGAACAACACTACTCTTCTCTCCCTCCAAAATTAATCTCAGTAGCTCTCTCCTTTCTCTCTCGATCAATCCTTTCATCTCCGTAACAACGTCCTCTTTCGTCATTTCACCGCCACTTTTCGTTAAATACAACGACACCGCATTTAGTTTGCCATCTTTCATTTCTCTCTGCACAAACGGTTATTTTAGAAAAAAACGATTCGAAACAAAAAAAAATGCCATTTTTAATGTAGTTGCATGCGTATATTTATATATATAATATTACCTCGTAACCTTGAAAATCATTTAGAAGACGCCCACAAGTACTCATCAATTTGAATAGATTGTGATATTCGGAATCGTTGATCATCTTTTCCGAGAGCTTGGGCCCCACAAGATACAGTGCGGGCAGCACAATTGGGCCGAGAGCAAACGATACATACGCGTTTTTCATATATTCGTCCATTGTAGGAAGGGATTTTTCTCTATCCCATTCAGCTTCTTTCATCATGGAATACAGCAAATCTAGCCACTGACGGTAAAAACGAACGTCTTATATATTCAATTGGAGTAAAGATAGAAGACTATTTATTTAACCCGTTTTTATACAAATAAACGATGAAAAAAAGGTGAGGAGGAATCTCACAATCCTGATTAGATGATTCATCACGCTTCGTTCTTGTTTTACGAACCCTTTGTCTCCAATCTCACATATTGTGGTCTTAAGGGCCGAAAATATTATCCGAACATTCTGTGAGCAGCATTCTGCGCTGACATCAGCATCCCATCTGCAATAGTTAATGAATCGTAAGAAACTACTTCCTTTCGGGTGAGCAGAAAGAATAGGAATAGATACATACACTTCGACTAAATGAATTAAGTTCTTTAATTCTTCTATAGAACCTCCAACGTCAAAAAAGTCGTCCACCACTGTGGTGAGAACACCGTTTTTGGCCCACGACATACGAGCATCTGACAATTCGGGTTCGAAGAGAGTTGCTGCGGCGGAGAAATAACAATATGCTGACTTACTCCTTGCGAATTTCAGCTCGTCTAATTTGTTCTCTACTACCCATCTGCATGCGAATAAGTTTGTAAAACTAGGAAAATAAAAATAATTGCAGTTTTCATTTGCTCTGTTATTTACTGAAACGTACGTCTCGAGATCTTTGAGTTCTTGGCGATGTATGGCTTGACATTTGTTGAAGTCTTCTACTGACAGCAAAAGGAAATCCTTGTTGGCAAAATTTGGCGAACTAAATACCGGAGAAAAAAAAATAGTGAGTTCGATCGATAGAGAGAGAGAGTATACATTTAATAGAAACATTTAAACAGATAATTTTTACCAATACGAAGTTTTCCCGATTATTGTATTGTCTAAATTGTAATGCTCTATATTTCGCCGTTTCGAAATCCGATCCAAAGTTGAATAAAAGGGATAGTGAAGAGCATGGTACACCTGAAGAAAAAAAAATCTAATATAACCAATTTACTTATGTGAGGATTCAACTACAAGTACATATATATATATATATATATATATATATATACAAGGCATACATACATACCTCTCGGTCAACATTTCTACCACTAGATATTTTCTGCTCGAGTAAATGTTTAAGCCTCGATTTTTGTCTTTCCAAATCTCTCTCGTCTGGGGAGATTATCAACTCCGATGCTCTATATAATTCAAGAGTTGCATGTCCGTCTTTCGTATTACTCGAAAGGCACTCCTCCAAAATACTTGTTACCCGATCTGCATGGAATAACTGCAAATAATTATACGTACGGAAAAAAGAAACGAAAAAAAGAAAATCGGTGCTTGTGTTTCTTAAGTTAACCTGAAGTAACATTGTATCCGTTCATACGCAATAGTCGGAATGCAAGAGCACAAGTCGAAGCATCTATGAATATCTCTTCGTCGCCCTGCACCCAGCATCTTTTATGGTCTAATGTCAAGAGAAATATAATAATACAACCGTATAACAATGTAGAATAAAAACATGCAAGAATCGAAATATACAAGTGTATATGGTAAGAGAGTACATACTTGTATGTTTCATCCAACATAGTTTCGATTTCATTCCTAAAATACCGACCAATCCCCAATCTTTCGAGACTATCAACTGTGGATAGCCGAGAATATATATCTAGAGGGTAAACTGCAGGAACTGAAAAACGAAGAATATTAAACGTTGTGAATTTTTATTCTTGTATTGAAAATTGGAAAACAAGAAAGAATCGTTGAAGAATACCTGAATTACCGAACTTCGTTAGGGCCGATCGAAGGTAATTAAGGCAATCGGGATTAGGAAGGGCCGTAAAAACAGCTGCTGTTGTGGATGGAGAGTTGAAAAAAGATCCATTTTTTCTTTGATATTTCATTATCGTTTCCCCATCATGTAATTTTCCCATTCCTTCGGCAACATATGCCAAATAAGCTTCTTCCCCCTTCGATGAGTGGCTGTATAGTAAGGGAGATCGTATAACAAAAACGTAAGATAAACAATTTGTTCTTACCAGAGTTTAACGTAATTTTACTCGATCATAAACTTTTACAGATATAAAAATATTGGTAGTTAAATTCACTTCAAAACTCAACTCTACTATAGTATATACCAATCGCTTCCGAATTTCATCTTCGACATCATAAGAGCAAAATTTACCTTTTAAGCTCGAAATCCCTCTTGTGAATCAAGTCGTTCAACGTATTAGCCTCTAAACGGAGGTTCAAAAACAAGTCTTTGGCATAATCGAGCATGGTTGGAAATATGATATCAAATCCAATGGGAGAAATTTGAGAGTTTTCGTTAGCTGAAGCGAAATTCGACTCTATAAACCGCACACCTGAGATTTTTTTTTTTAACGTCAATCAAAACTGTCGAAAACTTTATATGAATGTTTTAACTGTTATGATAAAGGAAACACGTAACACACCTCGATTAATTTGTTCTTCGCCGACTCCCCATTTTTTAAGTGCAAGAACACACGCTAACGTAGAAGAAAGAACGTCCTTTTGTAATAAAGAATGGTGATGTGGGCGGGCCCACGAGCCATTACAGCACTGGTTTTCGAGCAGCCAATTCAGACAATTTGGAAAACATGGCTCTTGTGGAGAATCCGGAGAAGGGACCATAGCAACCCATGCCGTATCGAATGTTGAAATTGAAATTTCGGCCTTGCGAATCAGCTTCGATATTCTTTCTTTGGTCTCGTCGAAGCCCTGATTATATTTAATCGGCTTCAATGTTTGGATGTAATTAATATAATTTGAAAATTGAAAAGATTTAAGACAAGAAAAAGGGGTTTTACTGAAACTGATGATGCAGCTACTCTGGGTGATGTTGCTCTTTGCACTCTAGTTTCCACACATGCTGTTTAACCAAATTTTGCAGTTATATATATGTTAATAGAACTAGGGTTTTACACACACACAAACACACACACACACACAAATGTACAGGCACAACACCAAAACCCAGAATCAAGATATGCCACTGATTTTTTTTTCTTCTAGTATTGAATCTTTCTGCAAAAAGTTTCGTGATTAAAAAAAAAAAAAAAAAAAGATGGCATCTTTTTAAACCCTTTAGCTAATTCTCACAAGTGAAGAACAATTTTTTTCTCAACAAAAAAAAAAAAAAAAAAAGCAGAAAAGAATAACCTGAAATAGTGGGGGGAAAACAGGGGTTTTTCAAATGCGATTCATTGCGGCCGAAGAAGAGAGAATTGGAGAGATGAAGAAGATGCATGACGACGTCGTATGGTTAAAAACTTCACCTTTTTTTTTCTTCTTTGAAGTTCACTGAATAAGAGGAGAAAAGGATCGGCATGAAAAATAAATAAATAAATAAATAAATCAAAAACCCTGTGTATACAGTATGGTATGTGGGTCTTTCACTGTCGACAAAAATCGGGAAAGGTGTCACGGCGAGGAATCAATAATCCCAGATACGTTTTAATTATTATTTATTATTATTATTATTAAATAATTCCAATAAATGGTAGCATCTGCAGTCCCACTTTGTTCTTTTGTTTTTTCTGATTTCCTACTTCATTTGGCTCATATTTCTTTAATGGGTTCTTGCATTAAATTATTCTACAGAATTTATGTTCAGCCCTTTCCTAATTATAATACAGAAAATAAATGATTGTATTTGTTTTTGGTAATTTCAAATTGTTTTGCAAAATGGGATTGTTTTATTTGACTTTATCTATATAATATAAATATAAAAATCATTCCGTATTTGAAGCAATGTAGTATATGTTTATATATATCAATTGTCCAACATTAATTTTAGAATATATAATTAGGATTAATATTAGTAATAGTATCAGTATTAATTACAAGTTGGGACCAAGAATATACTTACATTATTTGTATACGAAATTTCAATCGCCTATTCTGGCTTAATTAATTACTTACATCGTCTTTTGGACTTACTATTTCGATAAAAACAATTTCTAATAAAATATTTATTTTTATAATAAATATGTCCTTGCATATGGGCTGCGATTAACTGAATTAACAGGCCCATAAATGAGAGCCCACACATCACTGCATTCAACAATTCTGTAGATAAACCACATTTCTGTTCAAACAAAACCTCAGTTTCACTGTAGAGAACTGCAGGGAACACACACATATATATATATATATACGCAGATGAGCCATTGCAGCAGAAGCAAGTTAATGGAGAATTACTTACAGAATACATACATACCTATGAGCACGATTACGTAGAAATTTATTCACTACTACTTCAGCTGAAAAGACAAAAAATGGTTATCGGAAGCCGCCTCCTCATGTCACGAACTCTCTCTCTCGCCGCCGCACCGCTCACCGCCGCCGCGACCACCACCACCCTTCAACAAATCGCTTCTAATCACCCCAAAGGTAGTATTAGTTTTCGCGCATTAAATAATTGCTTCCTTTTTATTGATTGGTTCTTCAATTTGTGTGTTCAATTTAAGAAGTTTGTAATACTTTGGTTCGAATTCGTGTGTTGGATTGGTTTCTATTGTTTGTTTTTACTGAATTTTTCCCAGTTCCAAATTCAGTCTCTAGGGTTCCTTATTTTTTTATTTGGCAATTAATGAAAAAACAAACACATAGACGGTAGACCTAGTCTTGCATGTGAATTGATTTACATGAAGAAATTGAATTTATAGGTCTTGCAAAGGTTGTGCTGAAAAAGGGGAAAACTCAGCTCTTCAAAGATGGCAGCCCAATGGTATACAGTGGTGCAGTTGATCGAATAATCGGTAGACCTCCTCCCAAAACAGGGGATGCAGTCTTAGTCACTGATGGCACAGAAACACCCATCGGTTGGGGCTTGTACAATTCCGTTTCTATGTTTTGCGTTCGCCTCATGCAGCTCGAAGATGATGCATCACGGTATATATGTATACACACACACACATATAACGCACGTCGGAAAAATCCTCATTATTTAGTTATTTATATTTGTCGAAAATTTCAGAGATCCGTCATCTGTCCTGAATGTGGACGCACTTCTCGAGAATAGGATAAATGCTGCTATTGAATTAAGAGAGAGAATAGGACTTCCTTCAGCTAAGACAAATGCGTATCGTCTTGTCAACAGTGAAGGAGATCGGTATTTATTCGATACACTTTTTTTTAGCTCTAATTGTGGTAACTGTGGATTCTTATTTATTTACTGTGATCATATATATTTCAAATAATATGGATTCAAATGCAGGTTATCAGGCCTTATTGTCGACATATTTGGAGACAAAGCGGTGATTGCTTCTTCTGCAGCTTGGGTTGAAAAGTACAAGCAACAAATAAAAGCTTGCATCAGCAAAATAGAAAATGTCAACCATATAACTTGGAGACCATCCATTGATATCTTGAAGGAAGAAGGGCTAGATTTATCCGACTCGGGAGATGTAGATTTATCAAATTCTCCCAAAAAAGCTAAGGTAAAAGTCGGAAATCACTACCTTCATGTCTTGTTTGGCTGCTAAGATATCTTGCACAAAATTTTGTTCCACGTGATAATGCTATTACATTGTCTTGTTATGCTCGTACATGTCTGCCTCAGCCAGGTTGTGGAGAACGGGATTTCCTATCTAGTCTCGTTGGAGGGGCAAAAAACGGGATTCTATGCCGACCAACGTGACAGCCGCCAATACATATCATCGATTTCGGAGGGTAAAAAAGTACTCGATATTTGCTGTTACACTGGCGGTTTTGCCCTAAATGCAGCAGGCGGTGGTGCTATTAGTGTCACCGGTACCTCCACATCTCTTACTTTTTATCATCACAACTCGATTTTGTATATTATATTTATTACTATTCTATCTTGTCAATACTATTTTGTTGCCCTTGTGGAAGGTGTCGATTCATCTTCTCCTGCTCTTGACATTGCCAAGGAGAACATTGTTCTCAATAACCTCGACTCCAGAATAATATCGTTTCTTAAAGAAGATGCTACTTCTTTCATGAAGGGTGCAGTCTCTAGAGGTGATTCTTGGGATATAGTTATTTTGGACCCACCGAAATTAGCTCCTAGTAGAAAGGTATTTCGCATATTTTCGTTTCGGCTATTGTTTAAAATAAAATAAATAAAAATTCTCTACTTACGATTTTGTACTTGTTTTAGGTATTGCAAAGTGCATCTGGTATGTATAGGAATTTAAACTCCCTGGCGATGCAAATAACAAGAAAAGGTGGACTTTTAATGACATGTTCGTGTTCTGGAGCTATGACTCAAAGTGGGACGTTCCAACGAATTCTACAGGCAAGTTTCCCACTCCATTTTTTTCTTGGATTTAAATTTTCAGACATTATATTGTAAGAAAATCTGCATTAATAATATTATTTTATTTTCCTTTTCAGGGTGCTGCATCAATGGCTGGTAGAAAGATAACAGTTATACGTAGAGCAGGAGCAGGTGGTGATCATCCTATTGATCCTTCTTATCCAGAGGGAGAATATCTCTCCAATGTTTTACTTCGAGTACTGTAAATTTTATTGCATTCTTGTATTTCAAAAATAATATATCACAAAATTTTGCCATTAAGAATACCAATTATTTGTAATTTATTAATTTAAATGGGATCATTTTATCGAAACATGGCTGGGGCGTGAACTGATCGAAGTAACAGAAAATGGTTTGCGAATTGATGAATTATAAATAAACAAATATACAACTTAAGTTCATTCAAGGCAAGGCAAGACTCAAATTTCATGTCTAAAAGTATTACAAAAGCTTATATGATCAAAGGTTAATAATAATAATACACACATCTTACAAAAGCTAAGAGAAGAGCAGAGCAAATTTTGTACCCATTGTAATTGAGTAGTATCCGTAGAGGGTAATATCCACGTGGGAATGGAAATACACTCATAAACTAGCATTAGTGACCCCCGGGATTCCGATTCCACGACAGATAAGACGGGTCTCCAAGTTGCCTGAGTCGTAAAAGCATACTATTAGCAATGATTTAGATGGTAGTACAATGGATTAAAAAAACGAAAGAAAGAAAAAATAGAGCATACCTTGGTTTAATTAGATAAATGAGCATGAAACCCATGGCCAAGCAAAAGCACAATCCACCCACTGTGAGATACGCGATGCCCATAAAGTCGTTCTTTCCTCCTAGCCAGCTGGTAGTAGAAAGAACCAGTTTCTTCTTACCGTTGAAACTGTAGGTGTTGTAATTGTTCTGTAATGTCACATTAATGACATCACCGGCTTGAAGATCGGTTTCTATTTTCCCGTACAATTTCCTAAATGTTGGGAGGGCGGCAGTTCGCATCCAAACAATGAGGTCCTCTTGCTCACTCAGCTGTTACATGACCATATACAAAACATGCATAAGTAGTTAGAAAACAAACTCCGAAATCGAATGACGCTACAATGTACTGCATATCATCTGTCATTCAATGATTACGCACAACACCAAAACAATGTATTATTTTCGGCATCATGAGATCTATACAAGCTGTTGCCTGATGGACCTTATTATTAAGAATTGTATAAGGGAATAACTTCCAAACCAGAAGAGCAGAAATATATGCATGTCGAAATTACATGTTCTTTCTACCTCAAAAGCAACCCTCTTATAAATAATTCGATACACTTAAAATGAAGTGAATCATTTTCACGTGAACCTAGATCTCACTTAAATTATGTAAGCAGTAACACACTGCAGCATTTATGGAAATGCAAGGCTATAGAATGATGTATGATTTTCAATTAAAAAAAATACATATATATCATATTAACTGCGGAAAAAAATATGTTCTTTTTGATAAATAGCAAGTAAAACTACATATATATATTACTTTAGGGGGCTTACTGGTATTGATTCATTAAGCTTTGCACCACCTGGTGCGGTGCCATTCTGAAAATTTTTGGGGAAGACCCCTTTTCCAAATTTACGATCCCTATCACTCTGCCACGAGATGCCTCTCTTGTTTATGCCCAATAATTGGTTATTGCGTGTGAGGCTGTAAGTATCATTGAACATACTCCACGCTATAAGACCACAAGGAACTATAGGCAGTCCATCTGGTGTGGTGTCTTCAGGACTACAGGTAGATATGTCACGCTCACTTCCAGGGTTTCTCAGCTGCTGATCACTTCGACTCTTCACATATCTAATATTCACCAAGAAATTCATAAAACGGCATGATAAACTGAATTACAGACACCACTTGAGGAGAAAACAGAGTAAGTACTTGATTGAACGACATATATAAAACTAACATCCAATATTTCAATCCAATGAAAGAACAGTTGCCAAAAGGAAATTAAAAAAGATTGGAAATTATTACCTGCGATGATTCTGATAGAAATTGTCGAGCTGGTAATACACGTAGATTGGCTGCTTCATATGTTTCGTAACCTGACAACGATCAATCCATTATTCAACTGAATTATTAAATATTTTATGTACAAATACAACTACATGATGAGATGCAACAGCCAGAGAAGCAATCAGAAAATGCTGAATAGGGGGACTCACCGTAATAATTCTGTTGCACGTTTTGTCTGCTTGGCTCCAGATAAACCCGGTCTTGTTGTTTCTTGAATCTAAAGGAATGCATTCAGTCTCATATCGATCGATAATTTCAACAACCTGGTGGGTAGAAACGAAATTTCAGTCACTAAAACCCTTGCAAAGGGAAGACATAGTTTAATTTAAAACAAAGAAAAAAAAATGTATGGTGTCTTGACGCGTACATCTCGAGAAGCAAAGAGTGATACAACTCCGATGGGAATGAAGACAACACTAACTAGCAAGAATGCCGAGATCACCTGTACCAAAGAGAGTGTATAAGAGGGAGCAACTACATTTTTTGGAAAAATAGTAGAGATTTGTGAAGGGGGAGCAAATGAATGTGAAAATACTTTAAATACTTACCCATTTAGGAGTCAGAATAGGTTTGCACGCGGGAAGTTCCTGCTGAGTAAACCTTGAATCTGAGAGCACAATTCAAAAGAAAAAATAAACTCAATTCATAGCCTCGGTCCAATCATATATCTGAATTGATTGATGCTAGATAATCCTGATAAGAAAGCCAATCAATGCATTCGAAAGACGACAAAGGAAATTGGTCAACATTATTAAACAAGAATCAAGCAGATTGTACAGTTCAAACTCACAATCTTAACATTGTTTTCCAATACTGTAATTTAAGAAGCTCCAATGGAAATTCGGGTTGTTCCAACAAAAGTGCTCGCCGCACAAAAGTCAATTCTTAAACTTTAATTTGTTTGATTCACATACAACATATACAAATCATCGAATGATCAAAAGAAGCGGTGCCCCAAAGTACAAAAGCATTTCTTCAATTAGTAAACTCCAACAACAAAAAGATCAATTCCTTTAATTATCCAATTGAAGACTAGTAATTTAAACAGACAACTAAACAATATTCATACTACTTAAAGCCACAAACATTCCATATCGGTATCTCACAAACAAAAACATAGACAATCAACCATATGCATACCATTTTAAGCAATAAACATTCCGTATCTGAATTCCAAAATTTGAAAAAAAAAAAAAAAAAAAAAAAGTCAACAAACGCAAAACTATTTAAAAATTGTTTAGGGTGGATTAAAGGAAAGGAATTTACACTTGGGTCGCTTCGAATTCCTTCTCGGAGCAGCGGATTCGGCCGATCCGGGTGCTCCAGCACTGGATGACGGAGTACCCGAGTTCATAACTAAACCTGATTTTTCTCTTTCCTTTTTAATTTCCCCCTTCTTCTACCTCCTCCGACAACGGAATGCTAACAGAGATTTCAACCAAAGACGAAAAGGCGGATCAAACAGGAACGCAGAATTACACAAAATAACGGCGAATCTCGGAATCGGAAAACTTCGATTTCGCCGAACAAAATATGGAATCGAAAATTAGAAAAAAAAAAAAATTGGGTTGGGTGGGAGAAAGACAATTGTGGGAGGGTTTGGTATAATAGAGGAGGGTGGGGGAAGCTCTTCTTCTATTTTTTCTCTCACACTCTTTCTCCTTTGACTTTGAAATTTCTTCGGCGTTGTTATTTTCACCACACCAACAAACAAAATTAACAACAGAGGAAAAATTCTGCGATGCGTTTAATTTTTTTAATTATTTTTTTCTGTTGATGTAATTAAATTAGGCGCAGGCGGCAGGGGCGAATAGTCCACTCCGATTCCTCCCCCCTCTCTCTCTCTCTCTCTCTCTCCTCTTTCTCTCTCTATCTCTCTCTCTCTCTGGAATCTAGAAGAAAGAGAGCCTGAAAGAGAAGAAGGGGGGGAATGGGGGAGAAGTTGGGGAAAGTTGATCGCAGGGGTAAAGATGGAAAAAAAATTGAAATGTTGGACTAGTCAAATTTATTATGCTGCAGTTTTGAACACGTTTTCTCCTGTGTTGTTTCCCCGACGCTGCGGAATTACCTTATTTAGTCCTCCCTCCCAACTACAAATCTGTACTTTGTCCCCTTCTAATTATAAATTTTTTTAAGGCATAAATAAATAAATATATTATTTCTTTTTACATTGTATATTTGTATGGCTTATTCGACTAATATTTCCTATTGAGGTCATCACTTTATTAATTGCTAAAAAAATATCCCTGGTATTTATTCATTTGGTAACTTACTGCCAACCCTAAGGTAAGATTAAATTAAAAAGAAAAAGAAAATCATTTCGGGTAATTACATTCACCTCCCTCAATTATGAATTTGTTTACATGATCATCCTTATAATGTTAAATTCAACATAATCGTTTACATTTCGTGAAATATTCTTTGATTTGTACTCGTTTTGTGCAAAATTGCAGTTTTTGATGCACCACCATCTATTGACAAGTCAAGAGACACATCATATTTTAAAATGTGGAGCTCGAATGGGGTAAAATATGTACAAATTGTAGAATATTTCAGACAATTCCACTAAATTTGACACCGTAGTGAACATATAATAAGATTCATAGTTGTGGGCGGTGTAATGTAATTATCCAAATATGAAGGATTGTTTCGTAATTTAATATTACTTCAAGATTGGCCGTAATTTACCATTTATTAATTAGTGTTAACAAAAATCTTCATATGCTACATTCTTTTTAGCATTAGATAGAGAGATTAGAAAAAAATTGATTAAAGAAAAAAACTTAAATTGGGCCGGGTCAGATGTTTTGCTACACGTAGAAAAAGCCCAAATAAAGAAAAGGGATTTTGGTAGAAGAGGACAACCCATTATTGTAGTCGACATCAATCATTTATTTATTTATTTATTCTTTTTTTTTTTTTCTTCAGAGATATTTATTTATTCTTCTAACTTTAAATAAACTCCAGCAATAATTTCGCTGCGAGAGTGACGAAAGTGTAGACACTTGCAGAGCAGATGGGTTGGACACGCATAGGAATGGCGTATCGCCGCTGCTACGTCAGCTCTCTCTCTCCTGGCATCTCCGCCTACACTCGACCGCGCTCCATTTCTGCTGCCACATTTTCTCGTCAGGTACTCTACTTCTGCTCTCACTCGCATCCGCTCCGCTTTGTTATATATATCAGCCGCTGTAAGTATCTATCTAGTTTGAGTCGGATCTTCTTCTTATTGCATCAAATTGTTGAAATTGAGAATGATCGCTATCGATTGTTTGGAAACTGAGAGCTAGAGTAATTAATTTTGAGAGGAGATAGTATCTTCACTTATTTTTGTATTTTGTTTCCTTTTTTATTTGGGGGAAGTTTATTATTATTTGATTTTGAAGCAGTGATCTGATTATTCGGTGTAGAATTTGTTCGAATTTTAGTCGATTTGTCCAGTTGAATTCTACATTTGATTGCTTGTATTTCACTCATCACTTGTTTGTGATATGAATTTGATACTAAGGAGATGTTGATTTTGATCATGGCAGATGAGTTCGGAAACAGAGAGTGTTGCTGCTCGTCTAAACAGTTCGGGGTTTATCCGAAGTCAGGGTCTTATAGGAGGGAAATGGATTGATGCACATGACGGGAAGACTATTGAGGTTAGGTCGTCCAGGTTTTGATAACATCAGAAGGAAAATACATTAAAATTGTGGGAAAGTGTTAATGTAAGCAATAGTGGAGTAATATTACCATCTTTTTTGACAGGTTCGCAATCCTGCTACAGGTGATCTTATAACAAACGTTGCGTGCATGGGTGGAAAGGAGACAAACGATGCAATTGCTTCTGCACATGAGGCATTTATTTGTGAGTTTGTTCAGACAACTTGACTATGTGTTGATATTTTGATGAGTGAATTGATTTAAAATAGTATTTCGCCGTCTTTGGATTTTACCTATTTATTTTTGTTTATTCTTCTTTATGGTGGAACGAAGTTGAGTTTCGGGTAGTCTAATTATTTTTATTTTTCTTTTTCTCTATGGTTGAACCAAAATTTGGGTTATATGATAAATCTTATCCATTAATATTAACTGAAGCTTGGAGCAAGGTAACTGCTGCTGAAAGGAGCAAGTGTTTAAGAAAATGGTATGATTTGTTGATGACCCACAAAGAAGAGCTTGGACAACTTATGACCTTAGAGCAAGGAAAACCTCTAAAAGAGGCCATTGGGGAGGTACATTGTTCTCTATATATCATTATTCTCTGTTTTTTTTTTCTTAGAGCATTTATGAATATTCAGTTTACAGGTTACTTATGGGGCGAGTTTTGTGGAGTTCTATGCCGAAGAGGCTAAAAGAGTTTATGGTGATATCATTCCAGCGACATCACCAGATCGTCGTTTGTTTGTCTTAAAACAGGTGAAGTTTGACCTGGCTTCTGGTAGCCTTATTTCTTATTTTTTGTATTTCTTAACATTAAACACCCCTCACATTTCTTACCATTATTTTTTGTATCCTTGAGTAATATTAATTAAGGAATGTTCTCTTGCAGCCAATTGGTGTTGTTGGTGCAATTACACCCTGGAATTTCCCTTTAGCCATGATTACGCGTAAGGTGTGTTGGAATTACCGTTCTATAGTTCAGTGATTTCTTGTGTTGGAGCTTCATTATATCATATAAATGGTGGCATCTTTGTTTTGATACCAGGTTGCCCCTGCGCTTGCTTGTGGATGTACTGTTGTTATAAAACCCGCGGAATTGACCCCGTTGACTGCATTAGCAGCAGCTGAGCTTTCAATTCAAGCTGGGATACCGCCTGTAATTCTTATTCTCTAGCATTAAAACTACATAAATACATATGGCGTGTTAGTGTTGTCATTCATAAACTGTGCCCATTCCTTTCTTCCAATCTTGTTTATCATTTTTAAAGTGACTCAATTTAATTTCAATTAGAAACATTTAACATGCACAATTGTCTAGTGCATTGTTCTTTATGGTTTCCCTATATCCCTGTTACTTACATTGCTAAATGAGACATAATTTATGATCCTTATGTATTAAAGCTTGGTTTTGTTTGCATTTGTCTCATTTTCATCTTATGGTTTTCTGCACGACAGGGTGCAATCAATGTTGTAATGGGAAATGCATCTGATATTGGCGATGCTTTAATTGCAAGTCCCAAGGTTCTTAATGCTTAGCTTTCAAATGTGGTTCTGTGAAACTTTGAACACTAGAACATATAGACTTTAAATGTTTCTGAATTTTTTGTAGGTAAGAAAGATTACATTTACAGGCTCAACAGGTGTTGGAAAAAAATTGATGGCAGGTGCTGCCGCGACTGTTAAAAAGGTAGGTGGTGAAGATGCTTGCATTCTTGTAGTCATTACTGTTTTTACTAGTTTATTTGACAGTCGAATGTGTAGGTGTCCCTTGAACTTGGTGGAAATGCACCCTGCATTATTTTTGATGACGCAGATCTTGACGTGGCTTTGAAAGGAACTGTAAGATCAATCTCATTTTCTGAAAATTTTGTTTACCGTGGGAGAATTATGAAATGGGTTTTTTTGGGTCAGCCTCGAAGTTTAATACTGATTTGAATGTTTGAACAAACCAGTATGTCTTACAGTTACATTGTTTACAATTGCAGCTGGCAACTAAATTCCGTAACAGTGGACAAACATGTGTTTGTGCAAATAGGATACTTGTGCAGGAAGGTATTTTACAAATCTTGTAAATTGTAACTTCTGTTCTTTAATCTGATTGGATTTGTACACAGGTGAGTAGGTTTAGCTGAGAGTTCTTAACATGACACATGCTTTATTCTTTTCTAAAATCTGGAGGAGTTAAGTTGCGTTACAAGATAACTGATTCTCATACTTCAAACAATTGTTGAAGTATCTTTTTGAAATTTGTAATTTGAAAGGAAGCAAAATGCATGATAGATTGCAATTTTTAATATATCCATCTCTGTCTTCATTTCTTTCTTTCTTATCATCTCTCCAGTTTGAGTATGTTTTGACCTTCCGGTTATTCCCTTTCATCATCAAATTCTTTGTCGTTGTAGGGATATATGAAAAGTTTGCAAATGCCTTTTCAAATGCTGTTGGGAGTATGAAAGTTGGTAATGGCTTCGGTGAAGGTGTGGTACAGGTACTCATTAGCTCAAGTCACTCAAATTGTCACTAACTTGCTAACTGTTTGGCTTTGAATTGAGTTACTGTACTATTACATAACTGGCATTGATCGTGTATAGTTACCCTTCTTCATAACTGGGGTCAGTTACCAAAGGACATAATTTGATGTTTATTTTCATATTTCGTGCAGGGCCCTTTGATCAATGATAATGCAGTGCACAAGGTATCTTATCAATTTTACATCCAATTCATGTTTGCAAATCACTATTGCCTATTATAGTAGAAGTTAACTTCTTTAGGATTGCCTCACAGGTCGAATCATTTCTGCAAGATGCCATATCAAAGGTTTGTTCGTTGCTTATGTGGGATTATCGCTGCTATGATCAATTCTTCATGAGAGACCACTATTCTTATTGTCCAGGTTATTGAGAGGTTGGATGTGAATGCTCCCAAATCTAAGTAAATAGTTATATTTCAGTCACACGGGCTTCTGGACACGTGAAATTATACTTGTTTGAAATTCATATAACTCTTAAAAAATTGCATATGTTTAAAAAATCTGGGGGAGTTCTCTTCAACTTTCCTGTGCTAGATGATGAATCCGGGATACTTGAAGTATGAACTTTGTAAAAAGCTCCTTAGAAATAGAATGACAGAATCACTAGAGTCCAGGTATGACATATTGAGTAATCCAGAAAACGTTCAAGAGGGTATGACATTGTATTGATTGATTGTACTGCCTTGCACTAACAAATACACCTTTCTGGTTGAAGGGAGCTAAAGTACTGACTGGGGGCAAGAGACATAGCCTTGGAATGACTTTTTTCGAACCTACGGTGATAAGTGGGGTAAAAAGTGACATGCTGATATCAAGGTAATTCTAAAAGCTTGATGATATCCAAAATCCAATTTTTACATTTATGCTCTTTTGAGTTGCAGTACATATAGTTTTAGGTGATTCCAAAAGTTCAATACTTAAAATAGTTAGAATTTAAGTGGCTATTGTATGTGATTGAATTGCTTAATTAGTGTTATTTGGCATGGAGTTTATGTATAAATTTATCCCCCGTCTTCTTGATGTCATGAGGTGTACAAGCCTGGCCACCACATTATTGGTTCTATAATTCTGTTGCACGATCTTCTGATTCAAAGAAGTTGACTATTCTTTTTCATTACAGGGAGGAAGTATTTGGACCAGTTGCACCCCTTCTGAAATTTAAGACAGAGGAAGAAGCTATCCGCATAGCCAACGACACTAATGCAGGTATTCTTGATGAACCTTCTGTGGTCAAATTTGAACATAATGAACTTTTATTTGTTGGAGCACTTGCCCCAATAACACTACAATTGTGATCCTCCATTTTAAAATATGATACGTACAATTTATTCTAAATACCAATTTATTATTTAAAAATAAATAAAAAAATAGGACAGTAAAATTCAATATTTTTGTAATAATGCCTACAAAACAGATAATATGTACATATATCATATTGTATATATGGTGGTAATTGTACTACAAAAAGACGGTGTAAGCTTCCTGGAATTGCATTGTTGCAATAATTATATATCACTAATGTTTGTTTAATCAACAAGAAATAATTATCTTAATCTAAAACACCTTTGGAAGAGATAATGCAGCAGCAGCATCCATAAAAACAATTCTGCATCTTAGCTGTAATGTCTATCTCAGATGGACCGTTGAAACCTTGTAAAATTTTAATGTAATTTAGACATTAAACCAGATGTTAATTGGATCTTATAAAGATTCTTAAGCCGTCAACTTAAGCAAATTAATCTGTATATTAATTTAAATGCCTGCAAAACTATGTCCTAATGTGAACCTGTCCAGTTGTTTCCGAGTGTTTTCAAGGCATCCAGCATGTCCTAGAGACGACATTCCAAATAATCCAGGAAAAATAAATAATTACAAATGGTTACCAGTTAATATAGCTAATAATTGAACACCATACTCATTATTTGAAACAGCAGGCTTTGATTAAGGTAAATGCTGAATGGGACTAGAACCCTATTGTGTCTTTTGCATATTCAAAATACCGTATCTGTTTTGTAGGCCTCGCTGCATACATGTTTACGACAAATATCCAACGGTCTTGGCGTGTCTCTGAAGCTCTTGAATACGGACTAGTTGGAGTTAACGAAGGACTAATTTCAACCGAGGTGGATGTTATTTATAATCACTGTACTGGATTCAGAACACAAATAAATGTTTTATCTGTCACTAATCATCTTCCTTTTAATGCAGGTGGCTCCATTTGGAGGCATGAAACAATCAGGTCTTGGCCGTGAAGGATCAAAGTACGGGATGGATGACTATCTCGAAGTACGTAAATTCTCTCTTTTTTTTTCTTTCTTTCTGTGCATGCAACTAAATTTCGTTCGTGCAATTTTTTTGCAACTCCTTTGGGTTTTATTATTGAGTGGCAGTTCATGCCGACAAAATAAATCCTTGCATTGTCAAACCATCTTTAAGTCATCATGATTAGGGAATCGTTATACTACGAATCAAAAAAATTCGAAATTTCGAAATCTTGCACTATCTAATATATGTTCCGATGCAATTTTCTTTTCAATTGCAGATAAAGTATATATGCATGGGAAATATGGGCTGAGCTGAATTAAAGGTTTGAAATCATGCTCCCGCCCCTTTTTAATCGTCGGCTTCCTACTCAGAATTTTCGAGATATGTAAAGAAATAAAGAGAACACTTTAATAAAGAAGGTTGGTAAGGTGTTGCATGGTCGATCCGCGGAGCAGAATTCAAGTTGGATTAGGCAGAGACAGTCTTGTATGATAGATGAGTATTGGAAAAGATACTTGCTCCATTAGTATCTAAATAAGTGCCTATTTGTACTATCCCAGGAGACAATTGCTTTATGTTTTTATAGCCTTGTTTTATCGCATGAATTTTGGAAAAGCCCTCACCCCACCCCCACCCCTTTTGGATGACGTCACCGATTAAAATTATTCAATTTTCAATATCCCTCCGAAATTTAAATGAAAAAAATGGTGCAGGATGACGGCGATGAACAAATTAAACGACATCCTCAGTTGCCGATATCTATCGTTTCTGAATATTTCTTGTCTATCCGAATTTATCCGGTTAGGGGGGTTCGGGTGGGGGTGGTGCGGTGTTAAACCGCTACAGAAGACTTGTTTAGTGTGAGTATGGATAAATTTCGTTTTGGCTCTTTCAACAAAAAAAAAAAAAGAAGGATCAAATTGAGATGGTCCTGGACGAATCTGATTCTTGCAAGAACCGAGTTGACTCAGTTTTCATGTTGGACTCATTTTGCAGGTAAAAAAAGAAAAGTTTCAAGAGATGAAAGAAGGGATAAGGTCCCACCGATTCACCGCAAAGGAATATATTCATTTTTAGGAATAAATTCGGGGGGAAAAAAAGAAGAGCATATAAAGATGCTTAAAATTTAAGCAAACAATGCCCAACCAATATCCAATCCCACCCGCTTTTGCACTAATTTGTGGTTTTAAATATTGAAATCAGCAACTAAAAGTTAAACCTCAACTTTTAAGTGCATATGCTTTGTTATTTGGACAGCTACCTCTAACGTGATACTCTTAATTAACTTAATTAAAAGAAATTAATTAATTAATACGTGCATGCCTTTTTTCTAACTAAAGCTCTTTAATTAATCAATTTATATAAATTTAGAGTCGAAACTTCAAACGTACACAACCAAAGAAACCACTTTTAATATATATATATATATATATTCTTTTCATTTTTAATTTTAGAAGTATATTAAAGAAATTTTGAATTTTAAAAATAATAATAGATTGAGGTAGCCCATTTTTTTAAAATTCTTGATTTGAAAGTGATCTCTCAAATCAAATCCTTTTCCTGGGAGCTCCACGTAGCATGAGTATGACATAAATTCCCATGCTAATTGTACCATGAAAATATAAAATTAGTACGGTTAAGTGTCTACTTAACGTAACTAGGTTAATTAGTGAATCATTAGAAAGTTTAAACATTTAGAGGGAAGAATCTTTACTTTAATTCTCGACGAAGGAAGAATTTATTCCTTCTAGAGAAAGAGGAACAATCTATATATATATCCTTCTTTAAGTATTTGTATTGTATCTCTCCTCCTTACTTTTTGTATAATAAATCATAAACCGCAAGTTGATGGAGTAAGAGAGAACGGTTTCATTTGATCTGAGTTCGAAACCCTTGCCAATATTTTATAGGTCGAGATCGTCACACATGATTAGTCTAGTACAATTAAGTACATCTCTCATGCAGTTTGTAAGTTACACCTATATATGCCCCGATTTAATTGTGCATGTATATATAGTAGCTCGTTCCCCGGTTTTAATCATATTAATAAATATATACTTGGAAAAATATCTAGATTTCATTTGCATTTGCAGTCATAAACTAACATGGTATATGTGTATTTTTTTTTAATGTAAATTAAATTGATGTGGGTGAGAATAGAAAGAAGTAAATATGACAATCTTGTATTCCACAAAAGCACTAGAGATAGATATATATATATATATATATATATATATATATATATATATATATATATATATATATATATATATATATATATATATATTCAGCCTCCAACAAAAAATTAAAGCTCTGCGATGCCTTTATACATTGATCTTCACGTCCCAGCTCTACACTTTTTTCTTCACCATAATAAATAAATTACGAAATTAATTCGTAAGAATTATTTCATTTTATTTATTTATGTGTTTTAAATTCATGAGACAAGTATATTGCAATATTAAAAAAAATTAAAAAATTAAAAATTAAAAAAATCCGAAAAAAGGGGTCGTACCACGAAAGAGAAGAAAAGAAGAATGCTTTAATGAAAGAAAATGAACTGGTCCTGGCCTAGACTATACTACTACCAAGACAAGTTTTAAAGTGTTACACTTACATCCAATTCCCCATCATTACATGCCATGCAATCCCCCCACTTGCATATACAATATTATATATAAACATTTATAATAATATTAGGGTTCTTGAATGCATATATGATGCACTTTTCTTTTTGAGATC
Source organism: Erythranthe guttata (assembly GCF_056151865.1). Classification (NCBI taxonomy): domain Eukaryota; kingdom Viridiplantae; phylum Streptophyta; class Magnoliopsida; order Lamiales; family Phrymaceae; genus Erythranthe; species Erythranthe guttata. The sequence goes on along the minus strand of NC_142545.1, from coordinate 17,217,099 downwards.
ACAAAATGTGTACAAATCCTACACACACACATATTGTTGTTTGTCAATTGTTTGTGTGTATACTGTGTATATGTAGGGGTGAGAATCGAACGAATCCGATTGAATCGAATTCACATTTTTTAAAAGAAAAAAATGTAATATTTTTTGAGTGAATGACTTACAATTATGTCCGAAAACAAATCCAAAAAACCAGGAAATGATCAGCATTATTGTTTCGTGAAATTAGAATGAAAAACAAAATCGAAAATTTTGGATGTATAGGAAATGGTGGAATTCGTGGATTTTTTTTCTATTCACATTTAATATAAAATACGCAATAATATTGATATTATATATAAATATAAGTTTAAAAAAAAATTGGAATTTTTCAGAAATTAAAATTCGACTGACCGGAATGTCTATATAATTAATTCCGATCAAAATTGGCACATATGCGGGAAAAAAGGCGGTCTGATCAATTTGTTTTCGCGAAAATTGGAATTCTTCGGATCAAAATTAACATGGAAGATCTATTACAAACCCTAACCGTAAATATCAGTTACTCACCATCTGCGGAGAAAACATTTACAAATTACGTAGTTAAGAGATGTGAACATGATTATTAATTAAATGGTAATGATCATTACACCTAATGAAATGTGTGTGTGTGTGTGTGAATTCAAGAAATTAAAGAGCTTTTTGCAAAGCAAGGCCTATATATATCTATACAATTAGGAATATAATATATATAGTTTTGGCTTCTTGTTTTTTCCTTTTCCTTTTTTTTCTTTTTTTCTTTTCCGAAGGTTTAATCTTAGTATGCTACTTCTAATATGGTAAAATGGAGTTACTGTTAGAACACTGCTTTTTAATTACCACAAAATAAAAATTACAGTACTTTATGGGGTCAAAGAAATAAATGGATTCTAATTCTTGCCAAAAGATGGCAGCTTGTAGATAACATTAACATATTTATCGGAAAATTAGATGCTATATCTGGTTATTTACACTGTGTGAATTTGAACCGTATATCTACACATAATCACACACACCGATGTGTATGTGTGCATACTCAGTAGATAGTTATTTAATTAAATCTGCAATCAAATCCACCCGGTATAAATATCAGGTGTAGCATCAAACTCCCCGATTTTTCCTCTTCTTCGTGTATATATTATATTCCATTTAAGAGGTTAATTAACTTGCCGCTAAATTATATTCCCTTGGATTAATTGAGAAATTACCAAAACCCCCTTTTTTCTCATTCTCCTCTAGTGAAAAAATGGGCACCCTATTCTCTCTCACTATATCCACAGCATTTGTTCTTTGATTCCATAAGCAGCAAAGAAAGACCAGAGGAGAGAGAAACTAAACTCTAGAGAGAGAGAGAGAGAGAATGTTCCAGACGACGAAGAAGGCAACAAGTATGAATAATCCGCACGAGCCGAGGGGCATGTGCGTCCAAGGTGACTCTGGCCTCGTCCTCACCACCGACCCTAAACCTCGTCTCCGATGGACCGTCGAACTCCACGAACGCTTCGTCGACGCTGTCACTCAGCTCGGCGGCCCCGACAGTACGTCATGCCTCCTTTTCTTATTCATCGTATATCTATTAATAACTATATATGTATAATTAACTGATCATATATATGAATAATTTGTTCGGAATATATTTGTAATTTAATTAGAGGCGACGCCGAAAACTATCATGAGAGTTATGGGGGTCAAGGGCCTCACGCTTTATCATCTCAAGAGCCACCTCCAGGTATTTCATTAATTCTAATCATTATTTGCAATTTTATTTTATTATATTTATAATTATTACTTCAGTATTATTTTTTATTTTTATTTTAATTTATTGGCTAGGGTTGTTGTTGTTGCTTTGATTAATTTTGATATATATGATTTTATTTCTATTTTCAGAAATTTAGGCTTGGAAAGCAGCCTCACAAGGATTTCCATGATCACTCAATGAAAGATGGTGAGAGAGGTCACATATTATATATATATATATATATATATATATATATATATATATATATATATATGTTCTGCCCTAATTTTTACTATATATGTGTATATGTATTAGTGATTAAGTTTAATGAATTATGACAACAGATTCATCTTTAGAACTTCAAAGAAACAATGCGTCGTCGTCTGGAATGCTGGGGCGCAGCATGAATGAGTATGTTACGTTACTCTAATTACCAAAATTACCTTTTTACCCTTTCAATTAATTAATTATTTCAATTTCCATGTGTTAATTAATATATATTATTATATTTTCCAAAATATTTTTGAGGCTATGTATGTATGTATGTATGTATAATTTGATAAGTGGAAGTTATCTTTCAGGATGCAAATGGAGGTCAACAGAAGACTCCACGAACAGTTAGAGGTATTCACACACACACACACACACACACATCTATATATAATATATGTGTATATATATTATATATTATAAATTACTTACAAAAAATTAATAATAAGTACTGCAGGTTCAAAGACACCTGCAACTTCGAATCGAAGCCCACGGAAAGTACATGCAGACGATTCTCGAAAAGGCATGCCAAACCCTCGCCGGAGAGAATAACATGGCGGCGGCTGCAGCCGCCGCCTCAGGAAGCTACAACAAGGCGGCGGTGGGGCCCGATATGTCCTGCGGCCTGAAAGATTTCGGGCCCGCCATGAACAACAGTTTCCCATCCCTTCAAGATCTCAACTTGTACGGACCCACCGACCAACAACTACTTGACCACCACCACCACAACCATATGGAAAGATCTTCCTCCATTGGTAATATCAACGACGTCTTCAACATCCAAACAAACAACGAAAACTTTCTCGCGAACAAGAAGAGGCCGAATCCGTACGGTAAGAGCCCGTTGATTTGGGCCGACGATTTAAGGTTGCAAGAACACCTTGGAAGTAATGATGATAATGATTGCCAGATTCATATGGGCCCGCCCTTTTCGCTCGATAGAGGAGGCAGCACTAGTGATCATAATATCGACGATTCGGTTTCGGATCATAATATCTACGAGACGAAGCCTATTCTATCGGGAGATCGCATTCATCGCTCCAATAACATTATCGGAGAAAAGAAATTCGATAAGTTGTCCGATAGGTCATCCCCACCACCCCATCATCGTCGGGCGGCGGAGAGGATGAACCACCACTCCGCCGCCATTAGTGCCGGCGGCATCATGCCACAAGCTGGCCGGAGCTCGCCATTCGGGTGATACTAATTAACAGATCATCATATACATTAATTAATATTTGAGTGTTCTTGATGTCTGTAGTATTTAGGGGTTTGGAGCAACGCTAAAAACGGCGTCGTCTTAATATATATCTATATGCTGTAGTTTTGCTTATAGTACTTAATGAATGTTTTGCGTCACCTTTCTTGAATAAGTGTTTGGCATGTTATATTCAAGGATGATGCATGCATGTGATTGATTATTAATTAGTGCATGCATGCAGCTATACCAGATTTCTTTTTTTATATTAGGGTTTTTTTATTTTTTATTTTTTGACGGTTTTAATATGTGATTATTTCGAATAGAAAACACTGAGAACAAAACATTATTGTCTTGATAATATTATTAATATTTTGATTTTTCGAAATATATATATCGTTTTATTTATATAATTTATTTGAAAGAAAAAAAAGGAGGGGGTTTTGAATTAAAGCCATATTTTAAGTTTGTCGTTAATGAATCGCATCTAATATATATATATTCTTTGATGTGGCTAAGCTTTGAGGGGTCGTTTTCTTTATCTTTATAGAATTCTGCTAATTACACTAATGATTAACTCATGAGGAAATTAACCTTTTTCTCTTACCACTGCTTTTAATTAGTTAATTAGTAGCTCCCAAGTTAGTTAGTTAGTTAAACTTCTTCTAATTATTCATTAACAATACTATATATGTAAATCTACAGAGGGAAATTAGTAGACTTGAGACAGATGAGTATGCATATAAATTCTCTGCAAAGCAGTAAATTATTCTTACCAGAACTAGATAAGACAGTGAAAAAATATCATTAATAAATGTTCCAAGAATATATATATATATATATAGTTCTTGTGTATATATATGTTGAGGAAAGGGCGCCGACAAAGAGTATCCAACTTTGTTGCCCTAGCTTTTTTCTTCTTTACCGTTATATAAATATATATTCGAATGAGATATATATGAACTACGTATTGCGGTGCATGCTACTGCTATACTGCTACTTGCATAACTACTACTTTATTCCAATTTCCAATCCCCTCTTAATTTAATTTAATTTCCCAAGAGATAGCTGGTGGGGTTAAAATGGTAAAGGTGGGGGTGGGGGTGGGGGTGGGGGGGGTGAAGCGCGCACTCTGAGGCACACGTAAATCGATGAAGCTTCCAACTTTTTACTGAAGAGTACTCTGATGCAGATTCACTACTACTACTACTACTCATCATTACATGCAAACTCTTTACTTTGCATTTTGATGATGATGATTCATTCGTTGGCATTATTTATTAATTAATTAATTAATTAAATTCCCAATAAATAAATATATATTAAATATGATTAATGAATTATGTCGTAATCTGTGGCACGCACACCCATGCAATGCAACACACGGATACATATGTACATTGGATTCTGTCTTCTTATTCCTTCTTCGATTCTCTAGCTAGCTATACCTACCTACTTCATTTAATTTACTCTCTCTCTCTCTAGCTTTCTTTTTTAGGATAATTTTCAACTGTGCACTAGAAGCTTCTTTTGTCCCCCTTCCCCAACTTTTTGCTGACGTCACACATTAATTCATTCCATGCATTTACATTAATACATAAATTCAAATTCATATGGGTATTTAATTTTTATATTAGTTACATACTTTTTGAATAGTGTTTGATGTAGTCCAAATGATTCAATCACGTCGTAGGGATGAGTTGGTGGGTCCCCTGATACGTCTTTGGTTTGATCACATGTGGGAGTGATATGACTACTACGAGTTATGTTTGTCTGTTGAGAGCGAACTATATATCTTGCTAGCTGCCACCTGGGTCAGTTCAATGGAGAGATCTAGTCTGTTGGTATGATCGTTGTCGTTTCTGGTTATGCCATAATTAGGCATCTCCCTCCTATTGCAGACTTTCCGCCTTTGTTTAAGAATTAGGTAGAATGTATGTAGTTACATTTATCATCTATGTCTATCCCATGTGGGGCTAGTGACCGACAAGCTATCTATGGAGTGTTAGTGGGCAAGGTGAGATTGGGCCTGAGTTGTCTTTAGACTTTGTATGAGATTGTTGACATTCGGCCTTTTAGAACAGTCGAGCCCGTATCACCGCTTATTTCAATACGATCTTTTATTTATTTTGGAACTATATTTAATTCCATGTTAAAAAAATTCAATTAAGCCGTCCACTAGCCAATTGAGTCCAAAAATTTAAAACTTCGCCAATTTAGGTCCAAAATTTTCCGATTTATGAATAGTATTTCCCATTCTAATTTCCAAAATTTTGATTCTAAGTTAATTAATAAAATTAAAATAAATTAAATCTTTGATAAACTTAAGCTGTTTAATTAGGTATGAGTTATGGCTAATCATAAAAATATATTTGTGAGTTAATTTCTCGTGCATCCAGTTGTAATAGCAGAATGTCTTATCCACCAGTCAAGCCCGGCCCATACATCAAATTCCAAATATAGTTTTTTGGGCCCAATTCAATTAGGGCCTACTCTCTTGGGCCGTCTTCTATTATCACCATCATTATAAATAAATATATTTAATGGAAAACATTTTACTATATCCAATCATCCATCCCCTCAACACATTGTTTTAAAGTCATGTTTAATTTATAAATGAATTCTTCTAAATAAAAATGATTCTTTTTTTTTTTGAACAATTTCATGATTATGTCAAAGTAATTTAGTTAAAAGGGAATCAAACCATTAATGATGAAAAATTTTGATGAATTAATTACACCAATTAAAAATATTTATTCCAAAAAAAATTCAGTAATTGTTCATTTTATACTAGTAGTTAATAAGTAGATACAGTCCCAGAAAGAAAACACCAAGTTAATTAAACCATTAGAGATAATAATATACACGTGGCATTTAAAATTACAGGAATAATCAACGTTTTGTCCGCATTAGCTGGAATTATATGAATCTCATTGAAAAAAAAAAAAAAGGAAAATTTACCAAGAAATTAAATCAAGGGGAGACCGCCTGCGCTGTATCTAATATATCAGCAGGAGGGATAAACGAGTCACCCGAAAGTCCCGGCACATTGAAAACGACGTCGTGTATCGTCCACATTTCTTCCATTTTGGTCCTCGTATGCTGCATTGATGTTTCGCCGAATCGGAAGACAGTGGCCACCGTTCTCCCCTGGTGGGCGATCATTACCCCGTCGACGTCCCTGTAATCTCCGATGCTGCTTCCGATCGTGGTCTCCCAGTAAACGGTGTCGTTTTCCTCGGAGTGAACCCTGGTGAGGTGGGAGTCCTCCATGTAGATGAGGAGCCCGCTCTTCTGGCTGAAGTAACCGTATAGCACGTGTCGGATCACCTCCGCGGGGCCTTCGTTCCTCTCCATCACCGCCGCGCGATCCGCCGCCACTTTCAGGACGAAGCAGTCGTCTTCTCCGATCCGCTTCTCCCCCAGGCACTGGGCTTTCGCGAACAGGCTCGCCGTGCTCTTCGGATCCAGCCCCTGCACAGCATTGTTTTGTCAATTTTCCTCCATATGTATAATGCAAACGACGCCGTATTCATTTACCATACAGTTATTGTAGACTGTAGTATGTCGAAATTTAACCCAATTTCCCATAAGCTTAATCGGATCACATAATAGCTCTCTTAATTAAACGAGCATGTTATTAACTATTGATCTGCACATAATCACACATACATAGTCACACATACCTATGTGTATGTGTATTTATTGGACGATTATTTAACTCAATCAACGATTAAACTCACCGAATGTATGTAACCAGTTGCAGAATCTCATCACACATTAGCTGTTAAGCCTAGTAGGAATCAAGGTGAAATTTGATGCTTTTTAAACTCTTGATATACTTTTGATACATCATCTTCAAAATTCAATCGGTTGTACATCAAAATAAGTAATTTCTTATCTTTAAATTTAAATAATTATTATACTTTCACATAATATAATTGAATATTGTGATGCACATGCTATGAGGCCTGAGGTAGTGAGAGTAGAGTACCAAAGCTCAAATTTTGAAATTTCCCAGAAATGAAAGATTATTCAATGCAATTGGAATTGCAATTGCAAAGCTTTTTCCTTTATCGATCGGTTCAAACTTCAGAGGAGCATAAATTATTATTTCAAAGTAAAAAAAAGGAAAAAATAATGGAGAAAACAAAAGAAAGAGGGAGTTTCAACAAAGCAAAAGCTGAAAAAAGCACAGAGAAATTGCAGATGCTGAGCACTTTTACCAGGTGGTGGTGGGGTGGGGGTGGGGTGGGGGGGTAGGGGGTGGCAATCCCAAGAAGATGGAGATAAGTGAAACAATGAGGGCAGTGAAAGCACGTGCTCTGGTTATCTGAAATTGAGTGTTTGGTAAAGCAGGGGACAACTCTCAGTTTCCATATCCATCACTAAATTTAATACCAGGCCCCATTTTAATTTCTTCATTTTCTTTTTTTTTTTTTTTCAAATTTGAATCTTTTTTTTTTGCAGCTGTAAAAATTTGTGTAGGGTGGTTACCTGAATGATGCGGCGGAGAGGGCGTTGTGGGCCTTTGGCTGCATGAGTGCCCAGCCACGGCGTGTGCCGCCACACGATTTTGCCGTCGCTGCCGGCGACCACCTTGTGGCCGCCGACGGAGAGCTCGAGGGACCACATTCCAGGCGACATCCGCCACAGAACGAAGCAGCCGTTCTCGGCGCTCCTAGACCCCATCGTCCTCACGCTTTTCCCCGTCGAGATCTCCGTTTCGCACCGCACCAATTTCACCGTCCCCGATGTGTACATGTTCTTCGCCAAGCTCTGCTGCTTCGAGCATCCGGCCGCCGCCAAGTACTGCTGAATTATATAATAAGCTGTAGATGTCTCCTGTCAAAAACAAAACCAAAAAATCAAAAAACCAAACACAGGAAGAAGGTGTTTGTGAAAATGCCTGAACCAAAAACCAAACACAAGAAACTGTTTGTGAAAATGCCTGAACCAAAAAAAAGGAAAAAAATTTACTCACGAGTGGTATGTCTTTGATGTGGAGATGGGAGATGGGTTTGTCGGAGATCGGAATAGGGCCGAGCGGGCAGCCCAAAACTCCGAGAAGAAGCCTCAAATCTTGCATTTTGGCAGGGCTGCTGCTATTCGGGCCGTACAACGACGACGGCATTGATGAAGAGAAGCTGTTATCTACAGGTACAGTTCTGTGTATCTTGAACCACTCTCGTATCACTTCCCAAGAAGTTTCCTTCTTATTACAATCGTGATCCTCCATTCCAAAATCAGGGCCTTCCATTAGCGGCGTTAGCGGCTGAGGACACCACCTCTGTAATTGCCGGCGACTCCTCGAACCCATCACTGTCTGTAAATAAATTCCACTTAATTAACTAATTCAAGAAGAAGAAGAAGGAAGATGAAGATGGGTTCTAGTGAAGAAAAATGCAGTGAGTGGGGAATGTGAGTTTTAGAGTGCAAGAAAATGGTAGCTTTGTGGGTAAGAAGAAGAAGGGACAAAAGGGACAGCCCATCTGCCTCAACGGTAGAGAGATGAGAGAGATGAGAGAGAGAGGAGAGAGAGAGGGCTAGTTATAGTAAAATATGGGGTATGTTTTTTGGGATTGGGAGCCTATTATTATTTCTTTGCTTTATTGTAATTATTTTATTTTCTTTTTCAATCTTTTGGACTGCACTTGTCGTCTCATTAAACACATTTATTCTCTTGAGCCACTTCAAATAAGAGACTAGGGCTTAACCCCTTTTCCCACATATGCCTACTTGCCCACAAATTTCACTTTGGATTTCTTTCTTCTTTTAACTTTTTCCAATTTCAAGAATTAAGATTGCTGCAATTAATTGTTGTTGATCATAACCAGATTTTGCTCTTAGATCCATACCTTACTCTCACACTCTTGTGTCTTGTTGTAAACAACTATGTTGAGTGAAAGAGTAAGTTCTTTAATGTCGTAGAGAAATCGAGGTTTCGTATTAGTGACCTTGAGATGAAATCTTCAAGAATCGTTACTCAGTTCGGGCGGAAATACATCTGGTATATCATTGTAGTCGTTCACAAACAAAAACATACATTTGGGCTGATCAAATTTGTTTTTTGCACGCAGAAGAATGGTAAAAATCTAGTTCCGATGTACATTTAACCCGATGTAACATAGATTTGACTGTGGATATATTTGACTTATTAGGTTGCCCCTAAGTGAAGTGTAGTAATGTACTCATCTAGCTTAATCACAATAATATGGCCGGATTGTATTTTTGTGTGTGAATGAACGAAATTTGATCTGCTTGATGCATATATACATTAACCCCGAAATTTTCCATATATTCCATGAATTAAGTGTTGCATTGTTTTGCCTTATCAATCACCTAACCTAACTGAAAAGGGAAAAAAACATATAAATAATAATCTTCTACAATTAAAAATTGACTGTGAAATTGAATCCTAGTCAAGTGCTTTCTTTTGATTATTCTCAGTTATATATATAAGACAAAAAATTCAAGTTAAGTTTATCTAATCTCGTACTAAGTAGGTATCTTTCAGCCACCTTTTTATTTATTTAAACACATCTCTATCTTTTCTAGCATCATATTAATTTGGTCCTACATTCTTATAATAATAGTAGTAAATAGTAATAATAATTGTCTATTTCTTGTTTTCTATATAATGATCTGTTTAATGTTTTCGTCTAGTTATGGAATTTTTAATATTTAGAAAAATGAAAAAAAATAAAATACAGATATTGGTGGGGGCAAAAGAATAGGTTGAGAGTCTGCATCAAAGGCTGTGTGAGGTGGCTCCAAGTGGGATAGCTGAATAGATTGACGGCAACAGGTGGCTGCCCTTTCAAGCCAAGCTTCAAATTTTGAAAATGAAATTCAAATTCAAATTTTAATAAAAGTTTAAAAAAAACTTGTCTTCTAATTGGGCCATCATGAATTTGTATAGATTACATTTATGGGCCAAGCCTAGGCTAACTTGCCCATTTCCATTTGTGTATGCACAAATATGGGCCACTGGAATATATAGCCTAATAAAATACATCAACTAGTACAGACCTAATTGAGAAAGAAAAAAAAAAAAAAAGTAGCATAAATTCAATATTGAAATAACGTGTGTGTGTGGAATATATTTTATAGGCTTATAGGCTATACTATATTGTATTAAAAGACGAAATTTCGTGGCCCAGTACTCGAGCCGGACAAAGTTTGATGGAGGATATTAATCATGGTTACACAGTGATCTGTTAGAATAGTGGACCAGAGATTTATGCACAAAAGTAATCAATTCATATTGGAGTTGAAATTCTCAAACTGCAGCTGTCGGTACTCGATCCTAGAACCTCCGAACTATAGGTTGTAACTTGTAATAATATCTGATTGGGTGGAGCATTGAGTAAGGTTTCACTATATAGCTGCTAGTGCAAAAAGTTTTACTAATTTTATTACAAAATTGTTCATATTATTATTAAATATTTATTATTCTAACGTCTAGATGCATGGGTATTTGGATCCGATCAACGACAAAATGCAGCCATTAGGCTTAATAGGATCCAAGATGATTAAATTAATTTGTTAAGACAAGCTAGTGGGCTTTGAATTTTGTTCCACCACATGCCTTGTTAAGAAGATAGGACTTTGGTGGGTGTGATTGTCAGCGAATCAGGGATTGCCAAACAGAGCGCTAATATTATAATTAATTAATTAATATATTATTTATATCATCCCAAATTTTAGGTTAAGATCAATGTTTTGAAACATGGACGGAACCGGTTAAACCGCAAACAATTGCTTGGTTCGGTACCGGTTTTGACCGGTTGAACCGTAATATCGGAACTGGAGTGAAAATCGGGTCTTGTTTCTCCAAATTTGTGCCATTTAAAAAAAAAAAAAAAGGGAATCTAGAGTAAGTGAATCTAGAATCTAGAATAAGTGCATGTGTATATAAGTTAAACACAAAAGGCTGAAAGAGGTGCATATGCGCCCCCATTTAATTTGCAGGCGGAGCAGTTAGGACCAAGACTACTGTGCTTTCCCTTTATGTCCATACCCATGAGTTGTTCTTTGTGCATCATTGCTACATTCCAATTCTAACTTACCAAAATTGTTCAATCCTACGTGGATATTATGTGTTTCAACTTCCTAATTTATTTTCCTTATTAATCTTTTATTATTATTATTATTATTATTATTATTATTATTATTATTATTATTATTATTATTATTATTATTATTATTATTATTATTATTATTATTATTATTATTATTATTATTATTACACCTAGCTCAATTGTTATCTTGTTGAGCATATATGCTTTAAAAAATCGAGTCGACCGCATATTTGTCCAAACTTGTCCGGGTTTTTTATCTAGTTTTCAAAGTAATGTTACAGTTGCCTGATTTCATAAAAACAATCAAATCGAGTTCGATTGAGCTAACTTAATCGAGCCGAACTGTGTTCGAGACCGTTTGATGAAAGCTTTATTTCAATTAAGTTTATATACATATATACATGAAGCTCATAGCACAATTTAATAAATAAATTTAAAAAAAAAAATATGATGCATGACAAATTGAAATTTCTATTGCACCATCTTGTATTACATCAACTAAGAAAAGCACACAAGCGTGCACCTTAGCAGACCGACTGCCACGTGCACTTTTTCAATATGCATAATATAGAACCTCGATAAATTAATATTTAATAAATTAATAACATCACATGCACTCTTTCTATATATATGAAGGGCAGAATGCATGCCACCACTACCACACCAAGAACTGCACGCTAATTTCTAAACACACTCCGATGGCAGATTCGGATCAAAACCCGCTTCTCCCACCATTGTTAGACGTGGAATCAGAACACGAGTATTATTATCCGTCCCTCGACTCCACCATCGAACACTGCATCGGCGACTTTGGGTGGACCCACATATTCCAAGCCACCCTCGTCTCTTTCGCATGGTTCTTCGACGCACAGCAGACCTTCATCAGCGTCTTCACCGACGCCGAACCCAAATGGAGTTGCACCGATAACAACCCATCATGCAGCAACAACAACAATAACGTTAACACGTGTCAACTTTCCGGCGACGCGTGGTCCTGGGATTTTCCGGCGAGCACCTCCATCATCTCCGAGTGGTCCCTCCAGTGCGCCGGATCCATCATAACAGGCCTCCCGGCTTCTTCCTTCCTCTTCGGCTGCCTCGTCGGCGGCTTCGCGCTCGCCACGCTGGCGGACTCGTCTCTGGGCCGGAAAAACATGCTGGTGTTGTCCAGTCTGGTTATGGCGTTGACCGGCGTGCTGACGGCGGCTTCAACTAACATATGGATGTACGTTGCTCTGCGATTTATCAGCGGGTTTGGCAGAGCAACTGTTGGCACGTGTGCTCTGGTTTTGTCGACGGAGCTTGTGGGGAAGAAATGGAGGGAGAAGATGGGGATTATTGGGTTTGTTTGTTTCACTCTTGGCTTTCTCTCTCTACCGGCGATTGCTTTCTCTCTCAAGGGTTATTCGTGGAGGCTGATGTACATCTGGACATGTGTTCCGTCAGTTTTCTACTCACTTTCGGTTTTCTTCCTTATCCGAGAGTCGCCGAGGTGGCTTTATATCAAGGGAAGGAAGGAAGAATTTGCCGAAACCCTAAGGAGCATCGCCGCTCCGACGAACCGGAGCAGTTTGACTCAGAGCTTCTTCGGGAGGTGTACGGAGTGGGGGGATGATCAGAAACCAGAGGAAACCGATATTTTCTCCGCCGTGAAGATTTTGCTGAGTAGGAGGTGGTCGCGGCGGCGGTTGGTGGCGGTGACGGTGGTCGGATTCGGCATCGGAATGATTTACTACGGGATGCCTTTGGGGCTTGGAAACCTATCGTTTGATTTGTACCTCAGCGTCACTTTAAATGCGCTGTCGGAATTTCCGGCGTCGTTCCTCACGTTTGTGCTGATCGGAAAACTTGACCGGAAGGGTTCGATATTGGGGCTGTCGTTGCTGAGCGGGATGTGCAGCGTGGGGTGCGTGGTGGTGACGTGGCAGGTGACGCAGATCGCGCTGGAGCTGGTTTCGTTCTTCAGCGCGTGCACGGCGTTCGACGTCGTTCTGATATACACGCTGGAGCTGTTCCCGACGTGCGTGAGGAACTCGGCGGTGTCGATGGTGAGGCAGGCGCTGGTGTTCGGCGGCGCGCTCAGCCCGGTGCTGGTGGCCGCCGGGAGGAAGAATAGGTTCCTGTCGTACGGCGTGTTTGGGGTGGGGGTTTCGGTGTGCGCGCTGTTTGTGGGGCTGTTGCCGGAAACTCGGGGGAGGGTTTTGTGCGATACTCTCGAGGAAGAAGAGCGGAAAGATGCTGCGTCAGCGTTTGGTGGGGCCCACTGTGTTTGAATTTAAAGCTCTGTGATTGGTTGTTAGTTGTACGAATTACGATTAATATTTGGATGTAAACATGTCGTTTACACCAAAATTTACTGTTAATTTACTGTACGACTGTGTAGTCTGTTTGTTTGTTTCTTCTTTTTTTTGAATTAATAAATGCTTTAGAGAAATTGTATTCGTTTATTTTAATTTTATTTATTTTTTCCTTGATTTTATATCAACATTATATATTTATATATGTGATACAAAATTTAAGAAAGAGTTTACATTCTGAACGGATCCCCTGTTGTTTTGGAGATAAACGGATCCCATTCAGCCAATGACACGTGGATAATCTAATTAATTGTAAAATGTAATTTTACTATTAATCTTACCTCAATTAATGATTTAATTTTAAAGATTATTTAGAGAATAACAAACAATTGTCTTCTGGCGGTAAATTATTTTTGTTAATTGTTTTCTTTTCCTTTTTTAACTTATCTAGTGAACTGTTTGGGCAATAATTTAATACGCAAAAGCCATAGTGTTGAATCTTTACATTAGAAGAAAAAAATATTATTAAAATCTGAATTCAAGAATTTAACATTCATTTAAATTGTATGTTTATTCTTTATTATCATTATTTTGGGTGTATGAATTCTTTATTATAATTTATTATTCTCGTATATGATATTTTATTCGGGTTTATTAAAAAAAAAATCCAAAATAAACATGTTCCGAATGGATTTCTAGGAACATACTCCTGGTGAAGAACACCAGGTGCCTCTCCTATTAACATGTATGGGGTTTAGTAATTTAACCCTAGAGTTTAATAATTTAACTTAGGGTTTTTAGAAAAAAAATAGAATTCAAAAATTAATTAAAACTTAAATGCCACTGATTATGTGTTACGAGAAAAAGAAAAATTGTTATTTAGAAAAGAAAGAAAAAAAAAAAGAAAAAATAATGGAAAAAAGTTAATGCGCATATAAGGTAGTTGCATGCACTTGCAATTCTTAATTAAGGACTTTTTAATTTAAAATACTGAAACATAAACAATCACATTTCTTAATTAAATGTCCACGTGTCACTCAATGAATGGAATCCGTTTTTCTAATATAAATGGGGGATCCGTTCCAAATTTGCTCTCTTTAACAAAACATACTCACGTTGTCTCAAAAATCTCACTATCGTTGGGAAATAAATATACGTACTACTCTCCGAGGATCCTCTCCAGGGGTTGCAATTATAATGGAAAATAATTATCATGGTTTCAAATTCAGTAGTTATAACCTTTTTTTTTTCTCTTTAAAATAAAAATAATTTATAATTCGACCAAATCTTGCTTAGTGGTAGGCCAAGTTGCGCGTTTGACGGAAATAACTCTTTTCTTTCCCCCTTTCCATGGTTATTTTCTCTTCTCTTTCTCTTTTTCTTTTTTCTTACTCTTTATATGGAGAAAGAAAGAGATAGATATGGAAAATGGAAAGAACATGAAAATAAATTGGAACCATAAAATAGAGATATAATAAATAGTAAGCATATATTGATTTTATTTTAAAATCTTTGATTCTATCAACCCAAAAATAGAATTGTTTGACGATACAAGTGACCTCAAAAATAGAGACAAGTGAAGAACAAAATGGATTTCAAATAGGGGTAACGAGCCGAACTCGCCAGATTTTTTGAGCTTGAGTCAAATTTAGTGAGCTCTCGAGCTCAAGCCAAGCTCATCGAGCTTTCATTTAATGAGCTCAAACTCGATCTAGAGCTCAAGTCGAGTTGAGCCTGTCGAGCTCGAGCTCAGCTGATTATATATATATATATATATATATATATATATATATATATATATATATCTTTTTTTTCCTACTAATTTTTACATAATATTAATTTCATTTTTTATTATAAATTATTTAGATGAAAAATGAAAAAAGCTATAAAATAAACATATATCTATATTTTTCAAATGATTAATTAATTAATTATAATATATTAGTTATTTTTATATTAAAAAAATATAATATAAAAAGCTCTCGAGCTGGAGCCATTGAACAACTAAAGATGAACTCAAGTTCCAGCTTTTCAGAAAGCTCAAGCTCGAACTTTTGCGGAGCCAACTCATCGAGCTCATGAGCCAGCTCCGCTCATCTACACCTCGAATTTCAAATATAATTAATCTTTCATTAAGCATGGTAACAATTACATAAACTGCATTTTTCTCTAATGCATGAAATAAATAAATCACAATTAACAAACATGTTCATTGACTATAATATCTAAATACATATCTGACTTTAATTTTTTCAATAATAAATATTACAAAAAACCATAGAAAAAAGAAATATATATATATATATATATATATATATATATATATATATATATATATATATATATATATATATATATATATATATATATATCCCAAACAGATCCTTGAGAGAAGCCATTTTCAAAAAATCAGGACTCGCCCCAGCAAAACATCAGCACTATCAAATGTATAAAACTTGCGTTACGTTCTTCAATCTCGTTTTTAACAAGTATTAAAAAAAAAACCCTATATATGCCAATGAAAAATCAGTTTGCGTGTGTGTATATATAAAATAATAAATATATATACTTAATATATAAGTATGTTTTGATATGCCTAATTGGGCCAACCCAATGGGCCTACAATTTCTTTACTTACTGGGCTACGAGCCCAATATCGAAGACCAATATCACCGAGGCCCAAACACCTTCAAGTAAGGCTTGGGCCCAACAAAGCAAACTCAACCCAATAAACGACATATAAATAGAGGTTTTACTCATTTTATTAAGGTACGTCCTATTAACTGAGCAATACTACAATACGTATTCTCTGGACTAATTCTATGATCAGCATGTCTGACTTGAGCGTCGGAGGGGTTTCCGCCGGATCAACCCCCGGCGTAGTTCAATGTTCATCTCGCAGGTACCTCAGGATCATCAAGTTGTCAAGCTACTGACCCGCTTTGCTCTTCCAATACATTTTCTACACTACCCCAGGTGATCTACATTTTAGCATCATCATTTTGGCGCCGTCTGTGGGAACGATGCAAACCAGATCACGTAGCCAACAAGATCCTCCTGAGGCGTCTGCTCGGAGAGAAAATGACACAGCTAACGACCTCCCACCTCGTGGAGGCTCTGGCTTGCCACCTCCTCCACATCCCATGGATCCGCCTCGCGAGGTTCAGGTGATCCCCCATCGGGACCCACCACTCGCCGATCCACCACTCCCTGCTCCTCGAATGGTTCAAATAACCGAGGATGCGCTTCAACGCATGATAACAGAAGCTTCAACTCGGGCTGCCACTGAATCAGTGGCACCATATATCGCCACGATGGGAGCAGATGCTCCCAACGCGATACCAGCATCTGCTCCACATGTGGAGCCACCTATGGCACCACCGTCATCGACTCCCCAAGGTGGCTTACATCGCCCCCAAAATATTTCGTTCGCCAAGGGTTATTGACTCCTTGGGGGCTTACATCTGCCCCCAAAATATTTCGTTCGCCAAGGGTTATCGACTCCGTGGGGGTTCACATCGCCCCCAAAATATTTCGTTCGTCATAGCAGGAGCCAACGCTCCTCCTCGTGAGGCCCCACTGGGTCCTCAACATGATCAATTTCCACCTACTTCTAACGATTCAGATAACCGAAGAAGACCTTCAGCGTATGATCACGGAAGATTCAACTCGTGCTTCCACTGAATCAGTGGCACCATATATCGCCAAGGTTGGGCATCCCACCCCAGATGTTCGTGATCGCCTCATCCTAAATGGGGGGCTATCCCATCCTAAAGTTGGGCATCTCATCTCAAGGGTGGTACATCCACTTACCTTTCAACCCCAAGGGGTTTCACATCCCATCAAGTGTTTCACGTCCCTACTTCAAAAACAGAAAAAAGGGTCAGACGAGCACGCGCGAACCAATGGCACAACCGTGCGCATCCACCTCAGACCATAGGTCTCGAGCACCTCATCCTACAGTGGGCAGTTATCCCCATCCTAAGGTTGGGCACCATCCTAAGTGGATTCACATCCCATCTCAAAGAACGAGGATAATCTCCCTACTCAAAAATAGAACATCCCTAAGGGGGTGCACATCCCATCTCAAGGAACAAGTATAATCTCCCTACTCAAAAAATTGAACATCCCCAAGGGGGTGCACATCCCATCTCAAGGAACGGGGATAATCTCCCTACTCAAAAAATTGAACATCCCCAAGGGGGTGAACATCAATCAAGAAAAAAGAAGACGAAAAAATAGAAGAAAAAAGAAGAAGAAAACAGAAGATGAAAAAATACAAGAACAAGAAAAAAGAGAGTAAAAGAAGAAGAAATAAAGAAGAAAGAAGAAAGAAGAAGAATTAGAAGAAAAAAGAAAACCAACAAAAAAGAGAAGAAGAAGACAAAAGAAGAAAGAAAAAGAAGCAAAAAAGAAAAGAAAGAAAAGGACAAAAGACAAGAAAAAACGTGCGCGTCAGCGCGCTCCACCCAAGGAAGCGCGCGCACATCAGCACCGCGCGGTTGGCCAAGAAGCCTCGGTCCGCGCGCGCGCGGAAAAAGAAAAAAAAAAAAAAAAAAATATTGCCAGAACGCGCGTGCATGTCACGCGCCCAGCTGTACTGCGCATCTGCCTCTGCGCGCGTGCATCGCACGCGCCCGTTGTCTCTCACCGCGCGTGCGTCGCACGCGCCCGCACTCTCTCTCTCCCTCGCGCGTGCCTTGCACGCGCCAACGCCCTGTCTCCTCCGCGCGTGCACTGCACGCGCCCGCGCTCTCTCTCCTCCGCGTGTGCACTGCACGCGCCCGCGCTCTCTCTCCTCCGCGCGTGCAGTGCACGCGCCCGCGTGACACCTACCGCGCGCCCCCCCTACCCCAGCCTCAAAGCGCGCGCTCCCCCCTTACCCCAGCCTCAAAGCGCGCGCTCCCCACCTACCCAGCATCAAAGCGCGCGCCCACCTCCCGCTACTCACCTACTTGCGCGCAATTTGCACTGTGCACCACCAAATCGCATGCCGTTTTCACCTCGCTTTACCAAATCGCGCGAGAATTTCAACGCGCTCCACCAGATTGCGCGAGCTGTTTAACGCACCTACCAAATTGCGTTCAAAAAAAAAAAAAAAAAAAAATTTATCCACGCCATGCTAGCGATTAACGCAAGACTACAACACCGATCTACTCTCAATACGATCCGGTACCCCTTTCTACTTGGCTCCCACATCGTCTCGAGAGTGGGGGGCTTGCGAGACAACTCCTACGAGGAGCCAACTCGCTCAATACTACCACCCGCAGCGAGACAACTCCCACGAGGAAACCACTCGCTCCATCCTACAACCCGCAGCGAGACAACTCCCACGAGGAGCCAACTCCCTCGGGTCTACGAAACCATAGCGAGATAACTCGCACGAGGAGACCATTCGCTCCGTCCTATAGCCCGTTGTGGGACAACTCCCACGAGGAGCTAACCCCCTATAGTCTCAAAACTACAGCGAGACAACTCCCACGAGGAGACCACTCGATCAATCCTACAGCCCGTTGCGAGGCAACTCCCACGAGGAGCCAACTCGCTCGGTCCTACGAACCCACAGCGAGATAACTCCTACGAGGAGACCACTCGCTCCATCCTACGACCCGCAGCGAGGAAACTCCCACGAGGAGCCAACTCGCTCGGTCCTACGAACCCACAGCGAGATAACTCCTACGAGGAGACCACTCGCTCCATCCTACGACCCGCAGCGAGGAAACTCCCACGAGGAGCCAACTCGCTCGGTCCTACGAACCCACAGCGAGATAACTCCTATGAGGAGACCACTCGCTCCATCCTACGACCCGCAGTGAGGAAACTCCCACGAGGAGCCAACTCGCTCGGTCCTATGAACCCACAGCGAGATAACTCCTACGAGGAGACCACTCGCTCCATTCTATGATCCGCAGCGAGATTACTCCCACGAGGAGCCAACTCGCTCGGTACTAAGACTCGCTGCGAAACAACTCCCACGAGGAGACAACTCGCTCGGTACCCCAACCCGCAGCGGGACAACTCCCACGAGGAGCTAACTCGCTCGATATTACAAATCCGTTGCAAGGCAACTCCCACGTGCAACCACCTCGCTCGATAATAAGACTCGCTGCAAAACAACTCCCACGAGGAGACAACTCGCTCAGAGCAACCTCAATCTACACGCGCCTAAATCGCGCATCATCCAATGCTCCTACAACTTCGCTCAAGACAACTCTCTCGAAGAGCCAACTCGCTCGATACTACAACCCGCAGCGAGACAACTCCCACGAGGAGTCAACTCGCTCGACACTACAAATCCGTTGCAAGACAACTCTCACGTGCAACCACCTCGCTCGATAATATTACTCACCGCGAGACAACTCCCATGAGGAGACAACTCGCCCGAAATTCACCATATAATCGCAAGCTCAAGTTAGCACGATTACAACCCTAGAAGCACTTAGTGAGCTCTCGAGCTCAAGCCAAGCTCATCGAGCTTTCATTTAATGAGCTCAAACTCGATCTAGAGCTCAAGTCGAGTTGAGCCTGTCGAGCTCGAGCTCAGCTGATTATATATATATATATATATATATATATATATATATATATATATATATATATATATATATATATATATATATATATATATATATATATATATATATATATATATATATATATATATATATATATCTTTTTTTTCCTACTAATTTTTACATAATATTAATTTCATTTTTTATTATAAATTATTTAGATGAAAAATGAAAAAAGCTATAAAATAAACATATATCTATATTTTTCAAATGATTAATTAATTAATTATAATATATTAGTTATTTTTATATTAAAAAAATATAATATAAAAAGCTCTCGAGCTGGAGCCATTGAACAACTAAAGATGAACTCAAGTTCCAGCTTTTCGGAAAGCTCAAGCTCGAACTTTTGCGGAGCCAACTCATCGAGCTCATGAGCCAGCTCCGCTCATCTACACCTCGAATTTCAAATATAATTAATCTTTCATTAAGCATGGTAACAATTACATAAACTGCATTTTTCTCTAATGCATGAAATAAATAAATCACAATTAACAAACATGTTCATTGACTATAATATCTAAATACATATCTGACTTTAATTTTTTCAATAATAAATATTACAAAAAACCATAGAAAAAAGAAATATATATATATATATATATATATATATATATATATATATATATATATATATATATATATATATCCCAAACAGATCCTTGAGAGAAGCCATTTTCAAAAAATCAGGACTCGCCCCAGCAAAACATCAGCACTATCAAATGTATAAAACTTGCGTTACGTTCTTCAATCTCGTTTTTAACAAGTATTAAAAAAAAAACCCTATATATGCCAATGAAAAATCAGTTTGCGTGTGTGTATATATAAAATAATAAATATATATACTTAATATATAAGTATGTTTTGAAGCTAGTTAGTTACTTAGTTTGACCCTCCATAATTCTGGTAGTTGAGGTTAGAATAAATCTCTTCTAACGCCGTTATCTCATTCACACCGTTATCCCTCAACCTGTCGCAATTGGTCATGTATTCACTGCTGCTACATTTTGGCTCCGTTAAATCTACTTGTGGGAAGTCATCCATAGCTAACGGCGGATAATAAGGGTCGTAAAACATGCCCGTATAGTCCTGCGTAAACAAATAACATTTAGAATTTAATTAGCCCTTTTTTTAATAATAATATATAAATGTTGGGGGTAAAATTGTAAATATGAGAAGTATAGGGGAAAGACATTTTAGCAGTCAAAAGAATTCATGGGGAATGGTGAAGAAAGAGCAGTTGGATTGATCAGTTTGGAGGCTTATTATTATTTATTATATATTAAAAAAATTAATAATCCAGAGGTAGCTGCTTTTGAGAAAGATGTTGTAATTTCATCACTTTAAATCAAAAGAGACAACCTCAAAGTGATAATTCGTGGGACCATTTTGTCCCTACCTAGACATTCTAATTACACACTACTAATATTAATTCCATTTCAAATTGAAAGAAAAATATTAGGGTGGTGGTGTTAATTCACTGTTATATGAACGTACCTGAATGAAATTTGATATGTTTTCGGTGCCGTAAAAGTAGAACTGATGATCATCATCCATTGAACTATTGACTTCATCTGACGCGGCAATGTGAGCCGTCGGATCGTATTTCGACGAGCCGATCGCCGCCATTGGTGTCGTCGTCCCTTGTGTGAGTTCCGATGAAGACGCCTCCGAATTAGGGTTCTTGGAGCGAATTTCGCCCTTGGCATCTTCGTCGGCATATTCCCTCAGGGAGGTCTCCGGTGTGGGCCCACATTCGTCTTCGTCCCACGAAACTTGATCAACCATCATCCCACGTGGCACTTTAGTTCTACAAGTCTTGGTTATGACTATGTTCTTCTTGAAAACCCGACACAGTGCATAAGAATCCTGTAATATTCAAAATTAATTTTGACACAATTAATAATCCAAATTTTAATAAATTAAAGTTGCTATTTACTTTTTTCTTCAAACCCTAATGCCCTAATTAATTGAGAAATTACTATACGTACACATGTTTATATGTATATAATAATTACGATCGATACCTTGAGATTTGATCCGGTGGTGCCGAGTGCAGAATCAAGGAGGCGATACTCGTGCATCACCCAATCGGTTCGAATCCCGTGAGGCGCTCGTCCTCTGTAATAAACCAATGTCTTCTTCATACCCACCGGCCGTTTCTGCGACTGCACGGACCGGTCTTTTCCGGTGGCCTTCCAGTAACCGGACCGAGTCGCCCGGTTCGTCCTCGACCCGTTCGGGTATTTCCTGTCTCTCGGACTGTAGAAATACCACTCCATATCTTTGCTCGGCAAGAACGATTTTTCTGTCAATAGATACACAGATTCAATATAATTACTCATTAATCTTAATTAGTTAATATTCTGAATTTTGTTAATTATTATTACCTGGTAAATCCCATGGTTCGCATTTGTAGAGATCGACTACGGGGATGACTTCGAGCTCGATAATTCCACCGTTGATCTTCCGATCGAGATAATAGGCGACGAGCTCCTCATCCGTTGGATGGAACCTGAATCCTGGAGGCAGTGTCATTGCTCCCATAATAATTAATTTAATGCAGTAGTTAATTAATTTTCCCTGATTAATTTTAATAACTGGGAAATGCTGAAATTTTTGTGTTCTTGGAAGTGGAATGGAGGGAGTCTCTTTCAAGTGGCTAACACGGTATATATATATGTGTATATATGTATATATGTATATATGTATAGCCCACTGTTATGGGGATGAAAAAGCCATTAAAGCGTGGTCCTCGTCATCCTGTGGCTTTTTTGCATCGACGATTAGTTATTTTAATTTATTTCCTTCTTTAGGGTTTTATTTGATTCACATTTGAAAGTTTAATTATGTTCACACTTAAATAGTTCTTAATGGTATAATTAGTTATCTAATTAATTATTTTTGCTGGTATGAACCGAGACAATATTATTCTTGCATTATACTATTATATTAAATAATTATTAATTAATTAATGATCCTTCATGCATGCATGGATGTATTGGACAGATTTAATAATGCATGTAAGGGAGTATGTATTTTATGGTACGTGATTAAATACACCTGGCTACATACTATGTATTCTGGTTTATTATAAATTATTATTTGTTAAATTATACATTTTCCTTATTAACTGATAATTAGATTGGACACAGTAACAAACGACAGCTAATTATAGTAGCTAAAGTGATGATCAGATCATGATGTGCGATGAGAGAGAAAGAGGAGAGAGAGAGAGAGAGAGAGATTTGCTTTAATTACAAGATTCTTGGCGAGTATTAATGTGTGAAAGCAAGAGATGTAGAAGAAGAAGCTTTCAGTGCTTTTGTCTGCTCACATACTAACAAAAATAAGCGGGCCCCGCAGAAAGTCTGCTGGGCCCCACCCACCCCCACCCCCACAACACGCAATGCCCCCAATCCCCACCCCCCGCCCCCTTTTCCAACTCCTCATGACATCACATGTAATCATTACACATTCCTCAGTACTACGAATCTATATACTAAATATGGTCTATGTGTACTATACTGCACTACTCTACACACTTTGTCAGTGTAGACCGTATTTTTTTTTACGTACAGCTACAGGGTATAGATACTATACTTGTAACTTCTACTCTCTCTCTCTCTCTCTCTTGTTGAATAATCTCTCTCTCTATATTAATTCGTATATGTTAAATTTACGTAGTAGTAGTGTGTGAAACACGTGAGAGATGGTATATATATATATATATATTCAGAACGTCTTCATGCATAATTGATACATCCATCCAATATTGTATATATCAACCATATCATTTCTTATAAAAATAAAATAAACTATATATAAATTGCACCGTAACTACTATTAATAAAAAATAAAAAAAAAACATAAAATTATTCAGACTCGAGCTCGAGCTCGTCAAAATGGATTTCAGATCGAACTCCCCAAAACAACAGAGTTCGATTCGTTTACGCTCGTAAATATTAACACCATCAACGATTCCAATATAATTAACAGTGGCGCAAACGGGGTCCATATCAGTGGGGCAAATTATCTAAAACTTTACAAAATCGCCCAAAAAGAGAAAAAAAACACTTTGATCGTTCAATAGTTGAAGGAGCTGAACAGAACTGAACTATATATCTGGCACCACATCACCCTCATTGCTTTTTTGCCCTTTTGATTTCTTATCTTTATTTTTTGTTTTTATTTATTAATCTGTCCCACCAATCTCTACTTTTCCTTTATCTGTTTTTACACTTGTTTTAGTTTTACTTTCCTTAAAATATGATTTTCGCCAAGGCTTAAAAGATATAGTAACGAACTGTATAATCATTACATCCATATAATATATAAACCCTATCTCTTTGACTGGTCCATCTTTCATCTCTTTCCTTTTTCAGTATTTTATTCTGCCCCAAAATCATCTACATTAACAGTATTACACTGTTTATATAGGTAATATTTGAGAATATTTAATTTGCTTCTGATTGGGACCACGTGTCTGGAGATTATTGGACGACAATTGTGGAATGCCGCACTGCGAAATTCTTGTTTGTTCCTCATTAATATAAATTTAGAAAAATATATATATATTGCCCGCATGGGTGTAGCTCAACTGGTTCCGGAGGTGGTAAGTTGGTGCAAGGTCCTAGGATCGAATCCTGGCAGCCGCAGTGTGGGAATTTCAACTCCAATGAGTTGGTTCCTTGTGGGCACCAGGTCCGGGTCCGCTACCTTAACGGGCCGTTGAGTTACCATGATTTACATTCCTCCATCAATCCTTGTCGGGCCAAGGGATGGGGGCCCTGGGGGCGAGGGATTTCGCCTTTTGGTGCAAGAAAAAAAAAAAAAATATATATATATATATATATATATGAATGTATAAGAGTGCATTATTTGTAAAGAAATAGTTTACTTCAAAATACATCTACTAAATTGAGACTTGTATTGCCAATATTCAAACGAACAGTTCTTATCTCGATTTATTCGTGAATTGTGCATATATGTAGCACGGAAACTTAATCTTCTTAACGTATCTGCGTTTTCGAACATGTTTCTTGCAACACTCGAGAACACCTGCTGAACAAGTTATGAGCTGCAATTTCTTATTAGTTAGAAACACGTTTGAATAGCAAATTTTCAAATATTTTTATTGTTTCACTAATTATTTACATGATTTAATGATGAATCGTAAATTGATAGTTGATATATAGTAATATTTATTTTGAATATATTTGTCTAAAAAAAATTATATATGAAATAAAAGCTAATATATGTTTACATAATATATTTATAAATGCACCCCTATATTTTAATCATTTAAACGTTTCCCCAAATTATCGTACCCCAATTTTTAGGACTTGTCGTTTCCACGAATCGTTGTTTCCGTGTCCATTAAATTAATCCTTAAGATTGTGTATATTGTATTGATTAATGTCATGTACTCAATTTAGAAGCAAAGTAACAAAAAATAATAAGTGGACTGATTACATTATTGCAAAAAGATTATTCGGATAAATAGTGTTGTCAATACTCAAATTAAATTAGTGACGACGACTAATTAACAAGTATTTATTCCACTAATAGCTAATTAATATCTTTTTTTCTTTGCCGAAAGACCCTTTCTTTCATCTTTTATACCAACCGCTCTCTATCAACTTACAAAAAGCAACGACAGTTGCAACTTACCACTTATATCATTCAAAATTAAATTAAATCATAAACCATCCATAATATTTTATTTCAATCGTATCAAAAAAAAATTTAAATTAGTATGAAAACATTCAATAATTGTATGTAAAGCAATTTTACATCATTACATGTTGTGTGGAAAAGGGGGGTCAAGTTCTTCAGCGCTAAACGGTTTCACACGAGCTCACGTTAGCACGCAGCGTTGGTTAGCAGTGCACGATAGTCACGGTCCATTGGGCCGAGTTTTATTTTGTGATTTTCTGCAACGAATTTTATTGGGCTGGATTTTCTCGGTAAGCCCAAAATCAAACAGTCTAAACTTCCGATTTGATATTTGCTAGTCCGTCGCTAAATTCAGCAGAAGTAGCAGTAGCAGATCAACGCCGGTAACTCCGTTCTTTTTACGATCGGAGGAGAGAGGATATTAATTTGGAGAATGTCGTTGCTGTGGGAGAAGAGCCAGACGTGGAGGTGGCTGGTGACCAAGACGAGGGATTCGAAGCCCTTCTTCTTCGCCTTCGCCACCGTCTGCGGCGTCGTTCCGGGGATTATCGGCTACTGCGTTATGCAGGTTACCAATTCCAGCAACCCTGAACTCGAAGCCAAGCTCCGGCAGTCCGCCCGACCCGATTCACTGGTAAACCCTACCTGCTTCTTTCCGATTCCATTTTCAATTTCTATTTGTGCCGGTGACATTTTTTGTTGTTCTTCTGTTCGCCGAATTTGGGGAAATATTTACTGCTTCTGTGATTTAAATTAGGCGATAATCAAAATTGATGCTTTCAGTATGTGTTCTTCTGCTCTGAGGTCAAACTCGATTAGCTTGCTTGATGAGATGGTTATTGCATTTTTCTAGCTGTGGCAATTAGGTCATATGATTAGAAGTAGATACTGCAGCATCAAGATTATCTCTAGCATTTTGTTGCTGATGTTTACTTCCGAAATTGGTTGGGCGATTAAGGAAACGAACATTCGACAAACAAAAATAATTTAATCTATGTTTTCATTCGATGAGAGGTGATGCTTGATTTCGATTATGTGTTTTGAACTTTGTTTTAGGATATAGTTTACCAAGGAAATAGTTGATAACCCAAATTGCCGTCATATGCAACTTCTCGGCATCCAATAGTAGTTAAGTGCTATGTATCGTAATTGATGAACTGATCACGCATCAAGATTTTCTTGATGCAGGGTAATGTGTTGCATTAACTCTACAGTATATGAATTGTACAGTTTGAAACGAAGCGTACATATCAATCTAGAACAAAAGAAGAACACAATCAGGGTGGAGCAACTAGGTTTGAACTTTGAATGTATTGTTGTAATTCCTCGAGCATGTTGCTTTAAATATTTGAGTGAAATTTGCCTTTAAGAGGAGATACGATCTCCTAGTTGATTTTCTTTCTTCAGCATCTTATAATTACTGGTAATTATTATTTCATTACATTTAATGGCAATGCCAAAATTGACGAGATTGTGATGATCAGAAAATGGGCAAAGTTAATCAAGAGCGGCTGGCAGAGTACCTCGGAGAACTGAAGAGGAAAGAGAATACGAATGACAGATACGTCGCTGCTTTAAGGGGAGAGACACTGACTAGAAACCCATATGTGAGAATTCAACCAGTCCCAAAGACAATTGAAACTGAAGCTAAAAAGGAAGACAAGTAGACTCTAAAGCAATAATATCGTGGTTATCCTTGCATGGTATACAGGGGAATGAGTCATTTATAGGCATTTTAGACTTGATTGTATTTACTGTGGGGATTTTTATTCGTGCTCGTGTGCTGACGTTAATCGAGAAATGGCCGATGATTTTTTTTTGAAATCAAAGTGTTTTGGTTTAATCATCTTTCTGAAGATTGCCTTGAATAAAGATTAAGATTTGGTGGTTTGCTCTGGTCTTTACAATATGTAATCTCAAACAAAAGAAAGCATGCCATATATACAGATAGAAGTAGGATAACTACACATGTACATTGTACAATTGTATACAAATACATGGTAAAATAGATAACCACTCAATTAAGAAAAGATATGAACAAGAAGAATAAAACACTATACATATGCTTCTGTAAGAATCAGCAGCCTAAAAGGATATACATTGACAGTAGGACTAAAGCAAAAGCTAGGAGCATAAGCATATTATGTTTTCATGCTGGATCGGTTGGGGGCTATATGGAATTACATCCACTTCCTTAAACTTGTATCGTCAAACCTCATGCTGACGTGGCGGTCGTCAAGTATATAGCCTGAGCCGACTTGTGATACGTTGCCGACATATAGGACATTCTGACAATCTTGGGCTGCAGTCTCGACAAGTCTGGAATCAAGAGTCATGGCTTTTAAAGTTATTACATATGTATTGATTTGGCTAAAGGAAAAGTAAAACATTGTAAAGGCAAATCTCACCATGTGTCCGCAACCGAAGGCTAAGTCTTTCCCATTGGTTAAGCAAACTGGACAGACCTTCAATCAGATTAACGAATAGGCTTTATTCATTTAGATTCTTATTAGAGAACTACTCAAAATTTTCAGACTTCTGAATTAGGAAGTTTGAGATTCTAATCTTTCAAAGATCAGATTTCAGTTTAGTACTTAAAAACAAAAGAATACCTGATTCTGGTCGGCTTGCACAGCAGCTGAAACAGTGACGGGCTCTCGTGATGGAAATCCAGCTTGGCGAGTGTACGGTACTGGTGGAGGCCTAGGAACTATCTTCTTCGCTTTACCAGTCACTCGTCTTTGGTCCAATATGAAAATGGGGAAGAGAGAGATTTATAAACGTAGAAGTTAATAACTTTAGATGTGGTTCTGCTTAGCAATATGACAGTTCTTAATTATCTTTGAATCTTATAGTGGTCAAGCTGGTTCATCAATTCTTTTTGAAAATGTCACGAATTATTTGTATTAAAAAATAGTATAACAAGTATGATGAACTCAGTACTGTCAATAAAATGAATAAAGCTAATTTAGGTAATGAAAGGGGGATATTTTTTGTATTTTCATGAAAACCATCTAGTTCTATGGAAGGGTCGTCGAAAATTTCATCATAGAAAGAGCACATACCCTAATAAACCAAATTCTCTTGCTGCTTTATATTGGTCAGGAATCTCCATGAGTGCTGCAAGAGCGAAGGCAGTCTCTTTTGCAGAGGACAACGTGTTCTTGGACATGATTGCCGTGAAATTAACAAACTGCAAGTACAGAAGAAATAAAGAAATAGACAAGTGAACCATCAACATTAGAGTTCTTCGTTATTCTACGTTTAACTGATAGCTAGAGGAATTACCTGGAAATTGTCAAATTCACGAGCAGGGATTTTGTCATCGAATTTTTGCATATCTTCCCAGGGTCCATCGCCAACACCAACCAAAACAATTGAGAGAGGATGCAGACTATAATAACAGAAAAAATAACACTTTAAAGTTTTCACTTATTCCTCGAGATCAGAAATTAGATGTTGAATAGAGTTTAGGAGAAAAGTATAGAATAATGATAATCTATTAAAGATCTCATGTAGGTTTATAATCGTTCAAAAAGTTCATTTATGATAAAATTCAGAACTGCGCAAGAAAAAATAGCCCACGTAGAGAGACCACGTTGAACTTTAGTTTTGCAATACTTTTCCTCAGAGAGCTGTATATAATCAATAAAAATAGAGAAATGCTAAAAGTGCAAAATAACTACAGAAGAACTATTTGATAAAATTTCAATTACACTGCGCATCCACCCTAAAAGACTGAGACCGTTGGATTCCTAAACAATCTGTAGCCCTGAATCCTGAAGCTGAAAGTCCCTTTTGAATTACTAAGACTCTCTGATAAATCAGTTTTTTAACTTGGAAAAAGTTTGAATATTCAAGGAACAATTCTATGCTAAACATTGAAATATCTGGATTCACAGATCACAAAAAAAGTAGCTAGCGAAAAATCTGGATAATATAATTTCGCAGATGCCATTTATGAGTTAGGCACAGAAAAAACAGAATACTCTGTTAATCTCTTAAAAGCGAGGAAGGAATGGTCTGTATTTACTCTTTTAAGGTTTTTTTCAGTCTGAATTTACATGCACAAGATATCCCATAAATCCCATGTACTGATCGTGTATTTTGGAGATAGCTGATGGACTAAAGCATCTAAAAGCTACATGGATATGGTTTTATCAAATCGATTTGAAGCACAATCAACGACATGTTGTGTGTGATTCTTTTGTACCTCGCATTGACTATAGAGTTTATTGTTTTCTCTTCTTGGGGGCTGAATTCTGCATCCTTCGTATTCACACTTCTTGTTACCTTCAAGAGATAAGGTAATTCACAGATAAAGTGAGTGAGAGCATACAGGCATATAACTATCTCAACATATTTGCCTGAATGAGGAAGCAGGACACACACACACACACAGGTGTCACCTGGCCATCAGCTATGATTACCAATACATGGTATTGTCCACCACTTTTCTCCACTATATCTACTGCAGCATCCACTACTGGTCCATAAGATGTTGGTCCTAAGACACGAAAAAAGAGAGATGTAGAGAATTTTCAAATTTGACATGAATATGTTGTTAATGGTTCCTTAAGAATAAAAACTTCAAGTAATATGTACTAAGAAATAAGCTATGGCCCACAGAAAACATAATCTTACCAGATAATCGTAAATTTGGAGCTATTCTTTTGTAGCAAGCCAAAACTTCTTCAAAGCCATGGCAAGGAGAGTGATCATTGTGAAAACTGAAAACTTCATTATCATGTGTAGTTGCTACAAAAGAAAAAAAATGTCAACTTCTTGATTCATGAAGGATTAAAATGGAAACAAAACGATCAAAAACTTGAGTTGTCAGTTTATGTACTAACCACCCTATAAGAAATCAACAGTAGTAATAACAACAATAACAAACAAGATGGAAAACATAGAAAAACTAACCATCGCCAAACCCAAAACAAGGAATCAGATTGTCTTCATCGAATGGGGACAAAGTCTTCCCAATAATGGATATAGCTTTCTCGTATGGGTTAGATGTATCGCCAACAGCGTGCAGGCTACGGTTATTGAATGAAACTTTGCCTTTAAATAGGAAATCAACGGATTAGCTACCAGCATATAAAAATCAAAGTTGATCATCTAATAGGAAGACAAATTGCAAGTATGTATACCAGCATATAAAAATCAAAGTTGATCATCTAATAGGAAGACAAATTGCAAGTATGTATGTGCATATAATACGCACATACATATAGTTGTAAAAAAGATGATTTTGTTTTGCATGGCATAGGAATATCTATTTTCTCCTTCCTATCAAATGTGACTACAAGTCGAATTCGGAAGACTGATTTGTCAACCATGAAGTACAGCAGAAGATGATAGCCTTGGACAGTTGGACATCCATGACGAAAAATGCATTAAAAAATGGCAAATAAGCAATGGATGGAAAGTTAGTATTAGATATTAAATTACTAAGTAGAAAAGGTTAAATTATTTTTCTAACTCTCCGGTTTAGTGTAGTTATCGAGAAAGAATAGAAGTAAATCAATCTACTTAACAATGTTATAAATATATATTTCACAGTCCATTTTCCAAAAAAGAAAACTTGCAGCTCTTAGAAACAACGCTTGCTACTAACCTGTCCATTCATTACTTTTTGTAAAATCAATTCCTACAATTAGATTTGACGACTCGAGACCAGATTCTCTCAAGGCCATTGTGACCTGCAAACACCAACCGATTATTAGTAAACTAAGATTTTGCTGGCAACACATGTGAAAGGCAACATGACGTTATCAAACATTCTAGAATTGTTTTTCAAGGTAAACAAAAAATAAGAAAATAAAAAAAAGTACCACAGTGCCAATCTAAAAGCATGGCACCCGTCCTCCATCATTTTTTAATATTGAAGCCAATGGTGTCAAGCAAGGGTGTTTTTTCGACTTAATTACTGTTCCTATTATTTTGCTAGGTAGAAAAAAAAGGACAACAAACAATTGATTGTCGAGAATGTATGATATTGATGACTTTACTAAACACTGAAAAGGACAATTATTGTCCTTTGGCTTTACAAGTTGAACATGTAATGGTGCTCGATGTGATCAATATCACTTTATTGGACCATTCAAGCATCTGTGAGACCAAAAGAATGGTGGAGCCAAAAGTCAACTATGATTGAGCCATATAGTGGATGACCTTGACTTGGAGCTCTAATACGCCAATACGAGCTCAATTGTTTTTTATATCTTGGGATAAAAATACATCAAATGAGTCCCTGGTATGACAAAATAGAAGGTTTTATTGGCCAAACAATTAATATTTCTTTATTTTATCCATCCCTTTGCATTGGAATAATATAATGGAAATTTGATGTGATTCAACCTCGGACCCAATTACTAAATGCAGCAGGTGGTGGTGGGGTCGTCTTGTGATCCTGAGTGTAGGATTGACTCCCACTCTTTCTTTCTTATCCAGTCTTTTGTCGTGAAAAAACATGATAGAGGCGCCGAGCAATCAGAAAGGCTGATCATACTCTAATTAATGACTTCAACCATAGGTTCCGTTCATAACTATGCTACTCTAACTAAAGAAGTATGGATACAAGATGACAACACTAAAACAAAAACAAGAAGCGCTCGTGAAAAAAATGAAATCGATAACTAACATGAGAGAGAGAGAGAGAGAGAACCTGGTCGATGGAGGTGAAATTATCGGGGATGTAACCGTACTTCTTCTTCTTGTCAGCCCGGCTGCTGCTGGTAGCCATGCCACCTGCACTCCCTGCACTATACTTGGCTTCACTATTACTAGCAGCAGTAGAAGCAGATGACTGATGATTCTGGTTTCTCAGCGGCAATCCGTCGAACAGGTGGTGGGTAATTGAAGATGACACTGGTCTTGGCGGCGGACCACCAGCCGTTGCAACATGCGAGCCACTACTTACAACTGCGCTGGAATCACGACCCCTACGCTTACGAGACCGAAACAACATATTCCCCATCTCATCTTCTTCACTCCCTAGTCCCTCCCCTCCAAAAATTACACCTTTATTTACACACACACAACAAACAAACAAACAAACCAACCAAAAAATACATATATATATATATATTAATTACAGACTTACAGTAAAGTCTCGCTCTAAAAGAAACTGCAATAACAAGGAAATTACCTGAGATTCTCGGCTGGTTTCAGAGTGTGTGATCATGCAGAATCGGGTAAACGTGAAATACACGATTCGGAGGTACGGGGTTCTTGCCTTGTGAGTATCATCTGAAGAATCATTTCCATAAACAGGCCGAGACTTTTTAAACACTCATCGATGCTTTCGGGAAGTCCTCTTCACCGTTCTGTAATCTGTACAATCTGTTTTATGAAAGTACTCCGAATCTTCTCAAATTTCATTTACGTCCCCGACATTTCCTTATATTACACTTTTGACACCCGATATGTGTGGGCTTTGTTTTATTTTACTGGGCCATGCTTGTTTTATTCTGGTGGGCCCAATTAGTTTGGGCTTCTCTTTCTTGGACCATCCTTATTAATTATTGTGACCGGATCATCAATATGTAAATATACATATCGAAAGTTCTATTTTTTTTTTGCAAAAAATTGAATTAAAATTTTAATAACATAATAAACATGTAATAATTAGTTTAATTCCAAAAAAAAAAAACATATATCCAAAGAAAATTTTGATTATACGTAACTTCCCCAATGTTATGGATTCTACATTGATATTTTAAGTGTATCTTTTATTCGTTGATGTGAAGTTAAACTTAAAAAAAAATATGAAATAATTTATAAAGTATTTCAATATCGTTCATTGGATACGTAATGTAGATAGATATACACGAGTAATTAATATACACGAGTAATTAATATCTGCACCAACGCTCGAGTCAAACAGGATGACAATATATGGTGATATAGGATCACTGACGGTAGATTAATAGTTAAGTTAGAAAGTTGATCGAGAATGCAATAAATTGCTACACACGAGCTTAATATTAACCAACCAAAAAAAGTTAACTAGCCTCCCTTGCAAATCACGTTTAATTATATAAATGTTCATTAGAATCATTTAAAGAACTAATATAATTGGATGTCTTTGCTTTTGAGAATAAATATAAATAAATAAATATATAAATGTTCAAAAGAATCATTTAAAGAAGAAAAATAAATGAAATGGAGAAAAAGAAAGTGAAGAAATAGTTTCCCTCACGTGCGGAGCAGGTGCGGTTGCGACAGAGGCTGTAAGGTGGCTCCGCTCGTATGCACACATAACCAAGCAGCCTGTACGCGCCCAATTCGGAACGTGAAAACCCACGCACTCCCCAATACACCACCACTGCCTCAGCGCCAAACCCAATTCTCAGTTATTCCTTTTGCCGCTCTCTCTCTCTCTCCCACAGAAATTAACCACACCACACCAAACCCTTTTCTCCTCCCCTTTTCCCCTAATTTTTCAAAATCAAAATCAAAATCAATTTTTTTTTTCCCTTTTCATCCCGAAATTTTCACACTCCTCACTCAATCTCGTAAAATTGTTACCGAATCGAGGATTTCGTCTCGAAATGGGGCAGCCTTCGTTGCCGCCTCCACCGATTGCCCCTCTTCCACCTCCGCCGCTTCCGCCACCTGCTCAAGTTGGAGCCGTCGCCGGCGGCGGATGCCAGGTGCGTTGTGCCGGTTGCAAGATGGTGCTGACGGTGATGCCTGGGTTGACCGAGTTCGTGTGCCCGACGTGCCAGCTGCCCCAGATGCTACCGCCCGAACTCATGCCGTCTACGCAGGCCCAGGCCCACGCCCAGGCCCAACAACAGAGGAATGCCCCGGCCCATGGCATTGACCCGACTAAGATCCAGCTGCCATGCGCCAACTGCAAAGCCATACTCAACGTCCCCCATGGATTATCGCGCTTCAATTGCCCACAGTGCCACATTAATCTAGCCGTTGATCTCTCCAAGATTGCGCAAGTTTTGCCACCAATCCGCCCTCCCCCGCCCCCTGAAGATGTCAATGAGGTTTTTCTTCTGTTAAATTTATTTCTCATTTTGCTTTTTTTATTGACTCTAGTTGGATTTGTTGGTAGTCACAGAACATATAGATTAATACTGTAATGTTAACTTTGCTGAATTTGCAAGGGTTTTATTTTATTTTAATTTCTTAGGAGTACAATTTGAGTACTGGAGCTAGGAAATACAAGATCAATTATGGGGTTTAGTTTTGTCCCTTCAAAATGATGTTTGAACTTTTGAATGCTTAGCATGCATGAATGCCTGGGATACTTTTGGTCTTATTGCATGTGATTTTGGTGGATAAGTTATTTTATTTTTGGACGAAGAGCTTCAGTATAATTACTACAACCACAGACCGCACTATCGATCATCTGTAAGTTGTCTAACCTGCATATTCTCATGGAAGAATGGGAATGCAGTTGAATGGAATTATTCATGTTCGTAAATAGTATATTATTTCAGTGACGTAATTATAGGGTGTATGTATTATGATGATTCAGATAGATTTCCTTACCTTAATACACGTGTTTTATTCACGAGGAATATTAGTTTTACTTTTGATTTATTTATTTTCCTTCTTTTTTCTATATTTGAAATTGCTAGACTGTTTTATGCTTTTTAGTTGTATGGTATTTAATGACAAAACTTAAGAATGTGATAGTGGCAATGGAATTAATTAGAGTGGCAGTATGCTAACTCTTTTGGTTAACTCCGATATTAATCATTTACTTTTCAATAAAAACTCAAGTTTGCTCCTTTGATATTCAAGTAAGAGGTTTGGATAATCATCTGGAAAATTGAGATGGTTTATCGGTTTTAGAAGAAACCTCCTAAAGTAACCAATACTACTGAATTGGAGTGTTAATTGTCTTTCCTAGTTGTCTAACACTTAATTCACAATTATGAAGATCTTTTAGATAGTAGCATCTGAAAGACTAGCCAATTAAGGGAATCAGAATTACGACAATCTCTTTAATGAATACTCCACCATTCCATTCCTACCATTTTGTTTTATCATTTTGACTATTTATCTAGTAGATAGAATCATAGAAATATAGACATTTTCTTTTGGTCCAAAATACTGATTTGCAGGCAGTCACTCTTCTGATATCATTTTTATTAGAAAATGGGGAATGTTTAGATCACAAGCAGATAGAAAGCAGTTAGATGATTTTTTGAGAAGCCAAATTTGGAATTATTACTTGATGATCTCTCTTAAGATAATCAAATAAACAGTTGGTAGTTTCTTTTTGTTTAAGGAGTCAAGGACATGCATAAATATATATCTAATTGGTTGAAGGATACCTAGGAGCCAAAAATTCGTTCAAAATCTTGTTCGTGAAAAAAAAAAGAACTAAAAGATTTGAGGGTGGAAATTATTGGTTTTATCGAGTTTTGTATGGGTACCTATTAATTATCATATTACCTCTGATGAGTTCTGAATGAAATGCTAATATCTAAATTATTTTATTTAATGTTCACCATCAAGTTTCTCAAAATAGAATTTTCTCTTTTTTCAGTATCGTTTCACATGCATAACCTTCATTTTTGTGGGTGGGCATCGGGCCAGGTACCAAAAATTTAGGATAGCACAGTACACTACCTGACCCCTACCCGAAATTGTCGATTTGCCCAAAAATTCCGGTACAAAAACGGTCTGGTTGAGGCTCCCTATGTATTTACACTTTTTATAAACCAGCGTGTTTTAAATAAAACCAGTCCTAATCCTGTCAAGGTACATGTCTTGATTTTAATGAACCAATCTAGTGGGTTTTAAGCGGGTTAAGAATGTGCAGGTTCATTGTAGGATCTACCGTTAAAAAATTAAAAACTATTCTTTTCCTAATTTATACACCATCGAATCTAGAGCAACATAAAACAAGTCATACTAATTAATTTCCTTATCCATTTAGGATACCCGATTCCGCATTCATGTTTAGGCTTCTTGTATTTGGTACGCAAATTATAATTCGTATGTATCATATATTATTAACTTCAAATGTTACTTTGAGTTTGTATTGTACATTATAAAATTTATTAAACTATATACTGCAAGTAAAAAATATGTCTTTTTATGTAGTCGAGGCGAGACAAGTTTTATGGGTTCTAGGGTTCATAAACCTTTGAATCTTCCTCATACCTAGATATGTTGCTATCGACAAATCTGTTTGTCCGGTACCGAACTGGGTTTGACGGGTTCAGGGTCCAAACTGCTCACCCCTACCATATTTACATTGATTCTCGTATGGGTTAAAAATCAGGAGGATGAAGCCAGAACATTTTTCTCTTTCCTCTTTTGTCATTTTCCTTCTTTCCTCTGTTGATCCTCTTCATCTCTTTCTCTCCTACAACTCTTCTTTCGGATCCTCCTTTTTTTTTTTTTCTTTTTTTTTTTTTTTTTTTTTTTCCTTCTTCGTTCCTCTTTCACCTTCTTTGTTCTTTTGTCTGCAGCATATTTCTCATTTTCATTATTTAATTTTGCCTTATTTATTTCTTTATCTTTTCCTTTCATTCTCTCTTACCATTCTGTCCTTTACTTCTCCTTCTGTTCTTAATTCTCCTTCTTCAGGACTAGTAGCTATGATTTTTCTTCTTCTTTCTTCCTTTTCCTCTACTTCCCCCACCCTTTCTTCCTTCAGTCTCTTCCAATATGTTTCTTCCTTTGTCTGACTTCTCCGACAGATATGAACCATCTGAATTTGGTACTGGCTTCAGTAATTTTGGAATTTGGCGACTGACTTCAAAATTGAAAAGTTTGTATCGCACTGCTGCTGGCTTCATGTATTTCAGGCTGATGTTTAATTTTAGATTTTTGATACCTGATCGGATTGGGTTGGAAAATTTATTCAATCTAAAATTATAAACCTGGATATAGGATTATCCCAAACACGGTGTATTTTAAATAAATAACGGACTTAATTGGGCTTTTCTCGATCACACCAGATTGAGTTCTGATACCCAAACACGTCCAAATATATCTGCCTACCATTTTCTCACTCTTAAACATGGAATCTTGTCAGGAAATGTGAAGAATTTATTAATCTGTAGATGTCTACAACCTAACTCCCTCCCCCCCTCCCAAACCTCCCTGTCTACTCCATTATTGATGTTTTCCTTTCTCATATCAGGCGGCAATTGAAGTCGAGCGGGAAGAAGATGAAGGTGGCTTGGCTGGGGAAACATTTATGGATTATGTATTACTCCTCGTGTCATTCTCTTGAACTTATGGACCTCACAAATATCTGGACTAATTTTTCTCATCGAAGTTTTACTTTGTTTTGTGCAGCGACCTCCTAAACTCTCCATTGGTCCCCCCCATCCAGATCCCATTGTGGAGACATCATCCTTATCTGCTGTACAGCCTCCTGAACCTACTTATAATCTCGTGATTAAGGATGACTTAGAAAGTTCGAAGGCGTTGTCATGCTTGCAGATTGAAACGCTGGTCTATGCTTGTCAGGTTGCTTTAAAAGTTTGACATGTAATATTTTTCAGCGGTTTTCCAACATCATCAATTGCAAAATTTTTTTTGCATGACAGAGGCATCTTCAGCACCTTCCTAGTGGTGCCAGAGCTGGATTTTTTCTTGGAGATGGTGCTGGTGTGGGTAAAGGAAGGACAATTGCGGGGTTAATATGGGAGAATTGGCACAATGGGAGAAGGAAAGCCGTGTAAGTATTGACTGTTAAGTGATATGCGCTCCTTGTGCATTTTACATTGGCCAAAGATATATCCAATTAATTAACCTTGGTGATTGTATTAGTTCTGAGTCATTGATGGACTGAGTATTATCTATATTTCTGTAATGGTCTTATGCAGGTGGATTTCTGTTGGTTCAGACTTGAAATTTGATGCTAGAAGAGACTTAGATGATGTTGGTGCTTCATGTATAGAAGGTAGGTTCAACTATTAATAATGAGTTTATCCATATTGTGTTGGATTTGAGGTATTTACTCTACTTGGTCTTGGGATACATGATAGAGATAACCTTAAGGGTTGATCTTTTTACAAAAATTATCAGTTAAATTTGGTCAAGGGTCTTTAGGGAATTAGTTGTTTTGGACTATTTTTTTTGGTCAATTAACTGCCTATTCCATTTACAGGTCGAATATATATTTGGTCAAATTGTAACTAAGATATAGAACTTTGAACTGACCATTTGATAGAATTTAGAAATAGCATAAATGTAGGAATACAGAATTATAGAACAAGGTGAATAACTATTGATTGAATAATAGAAAGGAGAAAATATTAATTGAAAAAACGACTGTAACTACGACTAATAGTTTTATTGTGAGACAATTGATATTATGATGACAAATTTGAAGTAAAGGATATTTACAGATCTTGAAAATGGATTAAAAATAAAAATCAAAAAAATATTTATTGGAGTAGAATTGTGCAACAATGGTCGGTGGTCGTTTATTTTTTTCCGTTGATCTGTAACGTTCACAGATTTGAATTGTCGACTTTCCAAAGTAGCTATTGTCGGGTAAT
This sequence comes from Erythranthe guttata, assembly GCF_056151865.1. Taxonomy (NCBI): domain Eukaryota; kingdom Viridiplantae; phylum Streptophyta; class Magnoliopsida; order Lamiales; family Phrymaceae; genus Erythranthe; species Erythranthe guttata. The sequence continues at coordinate 17,177,747 of NC_142545.1, read as the reverse complement.
CTCAGAGTCGACTGGCGGTTCATGTGTATTAGTTTTTATGACCATGAAGCGGTTCTTTACTCACGATCCGACTATGGTTTTGGGTCAAATATATCTTTGACCCGATTAACCAGACCAGTCATCATGGACTGGTTAACGGCTCTGTGTTTACAAAACCTACTGTCATCTGTTTATATTTTTTCAATTGCACCCTGAGTGAGTTGTTGTGTGGGGTAGGGACTGTGGAGGATGTGAATTGTAAAATATAGACAAAAACTAAATGAGGTACTTTTGAAACCTGGAGGAGTTTATACTTCCAAAAGTTAAGTTTTTAAGGGTATGCTTTTAATTTACCCTTTATCTTACTTTTATTCTTTGTAGTTGTATTTGGTGGAGAGAAAAGGCATTATTAAGATGCTGGATTGCACATTGATTTTGAATTTCAGATATGTTATTAAAACCAAATCTGGTTCTTTTGTAGATATCAATCTCTATACATTTTGGTGGGAGATTAGTCCTTTTAATGCCTTTTCTTATGTTGTTAGCAAGTCTGCTTATCACGTGCTAACAGCTGGCAAGGGATTTTTGAGCTTAGTTGGCTTGTTGAGTTGATGAATTGTTTCACAGTTGAGCTTGACACATATAATAGAACAAGTTAGCTTTTTAAATGATAGGTAATGGGCTCTAGTATATGGATGCACTGTACACATACTAACTGTGAGTGCATCGAGGGTGCATTTGGATGGAGGGATTTGGGGGAGGGATTTCAAATCCATAATAACAAATCCCTTGGACTTGTTTGGATTGATGGATTTGGAGATGGATTTCAAATCCACACCCCACCTTTTTAGTTGATTTTGGAGTAATAGTGGTGGATTTCAAATGACTCCAAATTGGAGTCATTTCAAATCCCTTCCCCAAATCAAATCCCCCCTCCAAATCCCTCCATCCAAATGGACCCCAAAGGAATTTATATACTACTACCTTTTAGCGACATTCTTATTTTGGATGACCAAGTAAGTGCTTCAATGTAGTGCAGTTAGCCAGACTCTATCAACGTATTATATTTGATGGTTGTTTTATGCTAATGGTGCTTTATACTCTAATCGGACCGTTTAGTTAGATGCTCTCATAATTTCCCTTTGCAGTGCACGCCTTGAACAAACTTCCTTACTCCAAGCTTGATTCAAAATCTGTTGGCATCAAGGAGGGAGTTGTGTTCTTGACTTATAGTAGTCTCATTGCATCTTCTGAGAGAGGCCGCTCCCGTTTGCAGCAGCTTGTGCAATGGTGTGGACAGTCTGATAGCCTAATTGTATTTGATGAGGTAGTTATTTTGCAGAATAGAAATTTCTTTTACTTTGATTAGCTGGACTAAATATGATTCAGATGATTGGCACACTGTTCATACAAGGAATAATTACTATAGCTTATTTAATTTATAACTGTTAGTGCCACAAAGCAAAAAATCTGGTTCCTGAGGCAGGAGGTCAGCCAACAAAGACAGGCGAAGCTGTTCTGGATATTCAGGTCACACTTCTGTACTTCTTTAGCTATATAATTCTTAGGTGCACATGTGCTTTATGTGATATTTTAGTTTCTTGTCTTATGAAGAATATCGCAACTACACCTGGATCCTCTCTCCCTCTTTTTTGCCTTCTCCTAAAACATCCATCTTTTTTTGTATCCCTGCTATTTCACTATGTATAGCCTCAACAGTGTGACAGTGTGGCCTTTGGGAATCTCGATACTGGCAATAATGATCGGTATATCTGCCCCTTTTTGCTTCATTTTGCTTCTATCGACTACTAGACTTGTAATGTATGTCATTGGAATTTATCTAGGAGAATGAATGAATAGATGAATTAAGTCGGTGAAAATATGCTTTTAGCATTTAGAACAATATTTTTTATTAACCGTTTCTGCTAATAGTCTCAATGAGAGTGCAAAGCAACCATATACTATATATATACCATAACCTATAGTTGCCAAATGAAGCTTGCCCAGGAGTTGTAAGGTCAAGTCCGAAGGATCACATGTGATCGATCATTGTACTGAGTCTAGATGATCCTGATTTCTACAGGAAGATCTTAAAAGTTCTAGCAAGTCACATGATGCTTGCTCAACGCCGGTGGTTACTGCCATAGCCTATATGTACCTATTGACTTTGATATACTCTCATGACAAACTTTTATCCTCACCATTTATAGTTGCTATAGTTTGTTCGCTGTACTTGTACATCCTATGATATTATATCTATAATACATGTACATCATGTAGTATTGTAGGCGTACTTGTATAACATATTTTGCTTACAACATGACTTAAAAAGGGATATTTTCCATGCTTCTGAATTTCTCTAATGCAGGCCAGGCTTCCTGAAGCTCGCATCATTTACTGCTCAGCAACTGGTGCTTCTGAACCACGCAATCTGGGTTACATGGTTCGCCTTGGTCTTTGGGGAGCCGGAACATCTTTTTCTAGCTTCCGTGAATTTTTAGGTGCAATTTTCATTTGATTTTGCGCCTTATTTGCTTGATGCCTTCTGATGTTTTTGTTCTGGTGGAACCGTGGAATTTAATATGTACTCTTTCATCATTATCATGCGGTTTTCCATGGAACACATGAAGATTCACTTGCTTGAAAATATAATCTAGCTGCTCCGTAGAATCTTTGTTGTTAATTCGTCCCCCAATACCGTTGTCCGAATGTTTTATTCAAATTCAAAAGTCCCACTCTCTTCCTATACTCTGTCAGTGCACATCCAATCCAATATTGCGAGCAAAGAAACGTAGCTATTTTAATACGTGGAAGAATATTATACTATATTGAGATAGATCTTTAATGATGGATATAATTAATTCCAAAAGGAACACGATATTTGGGTGATCGCCCAACGACAATCTATAACACGTTTGGTTTCTTAAATTAACATGGACATGAAGTACTTCATGTGCGCTTCTTATTTATGGTAACCTCGTCATTTTCCAACTTAGGATAATGGTATAAATAAGTAACCAACAATCTTGTGTTGGTCTTTGCAGTTGCGCTGGAGAAAGGGGGTGTTGGGGCTCTGGAACTTGTTGCAATGGATATGAAAGCCAGGTTATGACTTAGATGATTTCTGGGAAATAGAATTGTGAATTATCACAATATAAATTGAAATGACACTCTTGACTTTTAGGGGGATGTATGTCTGTCGCACTCTTAGCTACAAAGGTGCAGAGTTTGAAGTTGTTGAAGTTCCTCTGGAAGCCAAAATGACGGTATGGTGCGTTTTCTGTTTCTTTTTGATTTTTCTGCTTGGAAAATGAATATTTCATAAATCCCTTGTTTTCTTTCACAAGATATACAGTGTCTCTTTATCATTGCTGCTACATTGATATCAGTATCAAATCATTGAACACTGGGAGTGTTGACACGAAGTTCATATTACATGATCTTTAATATCTATTATATCTTCTAATCAGTTTTTATTTATAGCCTGGTAGTTCTATTCTCATCTATTGAGGTTCTTATTTTGGTATCTCTTTTTTAAAGTACTTCTGTTTTTCTCAGGATATGTATGCGAAAGCAGCGGAATTTTGGGCTGAGTTAAGAGTGGAATTAATATCAGCTAGTACATTTCTAGCCGATGAGAAGCCTACTTCAAGTCAAGTGTGGAGACTGTACTGGGCAAGCCATCAGGTTTAGTAGTTAAAAGTTGTATCATGGAACCTTTTAACATTTTCTCCGCTTTCTGACATTTTACTGTGTTTGATCCTTTCATGTGTTATTTAGCGATTCTTTAGACACATCTGCATGTCTGCTAAAGTTCCTGCAGTGGTTAGACTTTCTAAACAAGCATTGGGGGATAACAAGTGTGTGGTCGTAGGCCTACAGAGTACTGGAGAGGCACGAACTGAGGAAGCTGTGACAAAATATGTAAGTCTGTTTTTCCATTTTTTTTTCCTTCAAGTGTTTATGTACATTAAATTCCTTCCACTCTTTCTTGTTGCATCATTTGGTGTAAAGATCGTAGAAGTTTCATTTCATCATGTATACTATACCATATTGCTTCTAGAATTTTTCTTCATACATATTGCTGATGATTTTTCTTGAGATGGTATTCTTTGAATCACATTTTGAACTTCATTTTGTTGATTTTATTGAGATAGGGTGTGGAGCTTGATGATTTTATCTCTGGGCCGCGTGAGTTATTGCTGAAATTTGTTGAGGAAAATTATCCCCTCCCAGATAAGCCTGAACCACTCCCTGGTATTTAATCATTTATATGGTGTAATTGTTTATACGTTCTTTTTGTGTACCTGATGTATTAATATTGACTTTTTGTGCTTAGAGGAGAGTGTAAAAGAGCTTCAGAGAAAGAGGCACTCAGCTACACCTGACGTTTCATTTGCGGGGAGAGTAAGGAAAGTTGCTAAGCGAGGTGCTGAAAGCGAAGAAGAAAGCGAAGAAGAAACCGAATGGCAATCTGAAAGTAATTTAAGGAATTTCTTGCAATAAGTCTTTTGGATAAATATCACCTAGCATTAAAGTTGCTTTGTTTCCTTTTTACACAATTTTGACAAATAGCAAGTCGAATTAATGCAATCTCGCGTCCATATGCTTAAAATACCTCTTTTGCGCTAATGATTCATTTTTTACTTATAATTTACACAGATTTGTTTTAAGGTCGAGTTACCAAAACTACCCTTGTGGTTTGCTCTGCTTACTAAAGAAACTCAGCTATGTCTGTAATTCCCTCTCGACTTTTGTTTCTATACAAATTGCACCTGCTGATGGGTTTGTTGTAAAACAAATACAAACCTCAAGGGGGTGTTTTTGTTTCGAGAGACAGCTAGATGTTTACTTGTAATCAGGCCAAACCTTAAGGTAGTTTTTGTAGTTCACCCTTATTATATGTGTAACCTGCCGAAGCTTATTGAGACAATAAGTCCATGTACATTATATTCAACAAATTCATGATTCATGGCTTACTAAGGAATACTTATTAAGCAACATTATCCCTGTAAATTTGAAAAGTCTCATTTGAATGTCATTTTTGTTTATTGTTATTATCATTTGGTATCACTTGGTTGCTTTTCATGCTCAAGTCTTTCTGTAAATGCAGCTGATACCGAACCTGAAACTGAATCTGATGATGAGTTTCAGATCTGCAACACTTGCAATTTAGAAGCGGTATTTTCCCATCCATTTATTTTTTCTTTGATATGACAGGTTTACATGGTTCTTTAATCGTTTTTGTGTTTCTTCCTTGAAAGGTGTTTTAGTTTTACGACATGTCTGTGAATGTAGGAAAGAAAGAAGTTACTTCAGTGTTCCTGCTGCAGCCAGCTTGTTCATCCCGCATGTGTGGTCCCACCAGTTGTAGAAGTAATAATTGGGGATTGGTCTTGTCACTCGTGCAACGAAAAGACAGAGGAATATCTCCGGGCTAGAAAAACCTATTATGAGGAATTGCTGAAGAGGTAAAATTTGTTCAAAGAAATTATTTACGCTGGCGTCTGTAATATATTTAATTTGACTATTTTTTTCTTATCTTGTGTGCTTTCTGATGGTATTCCTATTTAGCTAATTAGTTGACTTTGAAACCTAATTAGATACGAAAGTGCCTTGGAACGTAAGTTGAAAATTCTGGAAATAATACGTGCATTGGATCTTCCAAACAATCCATTGGATGATATTATTGATCAGGTAATATCACAATTAATATTCCCAAGCCACAATTTTTGTAATTATATTGCAGGACCTTCATCTATTGACTTTATGATGTTGGCGCAGCTTGGTGGTCCTGATAATGTAGCAGAAATAACAGGGAGGAAAGGCATGCTTGTCCGGGCTCCTGGAGGAAAAGGTGTTACTTATCAGGCACGGAACACGTGAGTTTGTTCTTTAATCTAGGATCCTTATTATTAATTGTCTTTGTGGTTGCTAATGCATGTCACTTCAGGAAGGAGGTGACCATGGAAATGGTAAATATGCACGAAAAACAGCTTTTCATGGATGGTAAAAAGCTAGTAGCTATCATTTCTGAGGCTGGGTCCGCTGGTGTTTCTCTGCAAGCAGATAGAAGAGCAGTCAATCAGGTGGATCATAATTGTATTTTAATTTATTTTCTCAAGGTGATCCTGTATCATGTTTGCATTTAATATGGTCTTTGTTTATTTCTCAACAGAAAAGAAGAGTTCATTTAACTCTAGAACTACCTTGGAGCGCAGACAGAGCAATTCAACAGTTTGGAAGAACTCACCGTTCAAATCAAGCTTCAGCACCAGAGTACAGGTGATTATGAGTTACTGCAATGTCAATTGCTACAAGCAACCTGTTAACATACTTACAAATGCGTCACTTTCTATATTAAATATTTATTTTGTACATAAAGCTAGTTTGGTTTGGCTAGGTAATCTTTGAAATTTGGGAATATAGTACAAGAATTTAAAAGTATGCACTATAAGATTTTATACTAAAGTTTGGGTGAAAACTATCATTAAATTTCATCATGACTAAGAAGTAAAAGTTTTGTAATGAATGTTGCTTTTCTAGAATAGACAAGTTCAAAGCTCTAGAAACAAAAGTTTATATTACTCTGTTTCTCAAATGGGTTTGGAGGTGAGAAGCGACATATCAAATTATTTGGCATGCAGCAGGCCATATTGTTAACTATATTACAGCCCACAATTAGTGATGTGAACTTGATCATATTCTGATAATGTGGTAAGTTGTTTCAATATATCTCGCAGGTTGCTTTTCACAAATCTTGGTGGTGAACGCCGGTTTGCATCTATTGTTGCCAAGAGACTTGAATCTCTTGGAGCATTAACACAAGGAGACCGAAGGTAATTTTCAATCTTGTAAGAGCGTTATATATAAATTCTTTCTGAGCAGTTTCGTCATCTTATTCAACTATCTTAGGCTCAGATCATTGTGTATTGCAGGGCTGGGCCATCTCTTAGTGCTTATAATTATGATAGTGCATATGGGAAGAAGGCCTTGATGATGTTGTATAGGGGAATCATGGAACAGGTGCTTTTGTATTAGATGTCTCATTGTATAATGAAGCTTCAAATTCATATACTTCTGGAAATACTTACTTTGATCATGTTTTGAATTATTAGGAACCTTTGCCCATTGTTCCACCAGGATGTTCACCGGAAAAACCGGAAACAGTACAAGAATTCATTCTGAAGGGAAAAGCTGCGCTTGTGTCTGTAGGGATAATTAGAGATTCGGTTTACGGTAATACCATAAGTACTTGTCTCATATACTAATGAACCCTTTTTTCTTATGGGTTTGCTTTTTATCCTTGTAGACATGCACTGGTTATAAGGTAGTTGCATAGAATGTATAGCTTTCATCTATAAGTTGTCATCATTATTGAATGATGTTGATTGCCAAAGTTAAAGCTCTCTTTGCGTTTAAATGGAGTGCTCTGTATGTACTGTGACCTTAAAAGTTTTGAGTTAGCTTTAATGATATATCATGTGTTTACTCTTTAAAGGTAACGGGAAAGAATCCGGAAAGATTTCTGGGCGTATAGTTGATTCAGACATGCATGACGTTGGGCGTTTCCTCAACCGACTTTTAGGGCTCCCTCCTGATATTCAAAATAGGTGTGTGAGAATTGGAGAAGTGTTGATTCTTTTTATCGTTTGTTATTCATCAATAACAGTAGATGCTGATGGTGTTGCAGGCTGTTTGAGTTATTTACTGGTATCCTTGATCTTATTCTCCAAAATGCGCGCGTTGAAGGGCATTTAGATTCTGGTATTGTTGACATAAAAGCTAACACCATTGAGCTGCAAGGGTCACCAAAGGTTACAATACTCTCTAGCGCTTTTGCTGGTTTAACATAATAGAATCATAGTAATTAACATCTACGTTTGGCAGACTGTTCATGTTGACAGTATGTCTGGAGCATCTACTGTGTTGTTTACTTTCACGTTGGATCGAGGAATGAAATGGGAGGTATCTTTTAATACTGACATCAGTCTATTGATATTCCTTTGATTATAGTGACTAATATAATACATTTCATTTTTTGTAGTCTGCTTCTACATTGCTTGAGGAGAAGCAAAAGGACGAGTCTGGGTCAAACAATGGTTTCTATGAATCAAGGAGAGAATGGATGGGAAAGCGACACTTTATATTAGCATTTGAGAGGTATGGATATTACTTAACATAACATGTTTAACCATTATTATGACTGCAAAACATGTTGCAAGTATTTGCTGTTGTTTTGTTGCGAGTGATTATTCTTAGTTTCAAGTACGCGACATTCACCATAAAGCAAATATTTGGGTCCTCTCATTTATCTTGGTCCTCTCATTTTGCCTTTCTTGATGCATCTTATTGGTTCTGGCAGTTTAGTAATTGACAGTATTTATACATTTAATTAGTAAATTTGCTAGTCATACTACACTTGCATATGGATGATGCTTATTACGCCAGCAGTAGCTTTAAGTGTTTTATACTTAAGTAAATTAGTTTCAGGCTTTCAGCTGACTAGATCATATGTTCTGTTTCTTCTTTTCTTTTCTTTTTTATTATTATTATTTTTATTTTTTGAAGTTTAAGTTTTCATACTATGGGACTGAAAAAAATGGAATGAGATTTAAGATTTAACAAAAAAAAAAAAAGAACATACGATCTAGAGTTAGCTGAAACTACTTTTTTATATAATTACAATTTAGTTTTTATTTTTTATTTTTTTAAATAATTTTTAATAATAAAATAATAATTAAAAAAATATTTAAAAAAAAAAAAAAAGACAATGGGCTCGAGCTCGAGCTCGAGCTCGAGCTCGACACAACTGACACGAGCTCGAGCTCGAGCCAAAAAAAGAGGAGCTCGCGAGCTCGAGCTCGACAAAATATACTCGAGCTCGAGCTCGAGCCAGCCAAAAGAGGCGAGCTCGGCTCGAGCTCGGCTCGTTTACACCCCTAGACTGGCTTGTGTGTGTGTGTGTGTGTGTGTGTGTGTGTGTGTGTGTGTGCGCGCAAATAGACATAAGTGCGGATGTATCTTACATTTGATAATGCTTATCTATTTATGACTTTTCTGATTTCAGTACTGTTTCTGGAATGTACAAAATATACCGTCCGACCTTAGGGGAGTCTATCAGGTGCCTAAAAATTACTGTCAAGATTTCATATCATTGCTCTTTATAAGTTTCTATGCTAGGATTTTTGATGTGAGTTCCATTGTTACCCAGGGAGATGACTCTAGCAGAATTAAAAGACAAATACAGAAAACTTTCATCGATGGAGAGGGCTCGTGATGGCTGGGAAGATGAATATGATGTTTCGTCCAAGCAGGTAAACATGTGCATTTATTGAATAAGTTATTAGTCTAAGTATGCATGTTTCTTTCATTTGTCTAAATTATGTCACAAGCCCGTATGATCTCTATGCAAAATGTCCATTAATTGACTGAAGAATAATCGGTGGAAATTTTGAGTATAAAGTATGTTTGCTTGCCTATAGAAGGCATATGGTTCTTTTTTCCGGTTAACGAGTGTTTAATTACAATAATAGATATTAAAACTTGAGTTTCCAATGCTAGTTTTAATGCGTGCACAAATGTTAAGTGGCACAAATTTTAACGCGTCCTACTTCTATATTACGCGGACAATGTCATTGTATTGCTTATTTGAGCTTTCACATGCAGTGCATGCATGGTCCGAAGTGTAAACTGGGAAACTTCTGCACTACCGGGAGAAGGCTACAGGAAGTGAATGTATTGGGTGGTCTCATTCTTCCTGTCTGGGGAACTATTGAAAAAGCACTTTCCAAGCAGGTATGTCAAGTATTTTTGCTTTATTTGGTTGTTGATTCTCATTATATATTCATAGCTGAATTTTGAGTAGCAGCAATTGGTGAAATAATTGAAATAATTGAGGATCAGCCACAAGTTGAGTATGCACAGAAATCAAGTGTAATCAAATGCATATATTATGCTGTCACTTTGTGTTGGATCTCTTGTAAGTAAACCCACCAATCCTTGTGATAATTCTTGTATGCCCCGACGCTCTCGAGTAATTAAAGGTCAAAGATGCCAGCTAAACCTAGTTTATTCTTGAAACTGGATAGACGTAGTAATTGTCTTACGGATCGAAACCTTGAGGGATTCCCATATTACCAGCATTGTAATTGCAGATTTCAGTTTATTTTTTGTTTTCATGTGGACCTTTTAGCAACTTTTCCTTGATTGGTGTCTTTTGCAGGTACGCCAGAGCCATAAAAGGACTCGGGTTGTGCGTATAGAAACAACCTCAGACAGTCAACGAATTGTTGGTTTACTCATCCCAAATGCAGCAGTGGAATCTGTGCTTCAAGGTTTGTTACTTTACTAATCTTACTCGATTATCTACTTCCGATTAATCATAGGACTATTTGCCTTTTGGACGTTTTTCAAAAGTTTGCATAACATGGCCTTTTCTTTTTCATTATTTTTTTGCTGGGGTTCGTGAGGGTTGTTGCGGGGTGGGATGGACATGTGTTTTATCCTCACATTCCTTCTAAGTTTAGTGTCTGCTGTAATACGAGATCCAAGACATTTCTATATCTAATTCAGAGCTGCTAAAAACTAATAATGCTCGTTAAATTTAAAACTATTGAATTGTTTATGCTATATAAATAGGTTTTGGTAATGTTAGCAACGGCAATATGTCGACACAGGATTACAATTACTATTTTTCCTGGCCGCTATATCATTTACTCGTAGTATTTTCATTATCATGAAATGGCTGAAAGCATGGCGCTCTAAAGCTCTCCAGCAAGTTTTAAAACCAGACAACGTATTCATATATTTTTACCTCGCTTACTATCGCATTTCATGACGAAGATCTGCATGTAATGTTGTGGAGGCTTTATATCTATCTGATTTCCTTCTATCATATTGTTCAATTTTATGCATTAAATATAAAATTACTATAAGAATGGTGTTTTTTTTTTTTTTTGCAGATCTGGCCTGGGTTCAGGATATTGAAGACGAGTGATAGAAAAAACAAAAAACTGAAGGTTTTTTTGCTATTTATATTAGTATTGGTCTCCAGCAGCTTTTTCATTTATGCCGCCAAGGAATTTCTGACTTGCATCGGCGGCAGCAGCGAAGTGATTGCTTGCAGTGAAAGATATACATAATAGGGTCATTTTTTGAGATTTTTATGATCCAACTGTTTCAACAAGATAGCAGCAGCTATGTTTATATTATTATATTTATTATTTTTGCCTACCATTCCTAGGCGAATGCAGATTTGTGTTTCTTTTTTTGTATATCATATGCATTATTGTAATAGGTACAAACATATTTGAAAAACGAAACACACATCGGACAACCCTTTTGCCGAATTCCACTCAAAAAAATCGATATGTTAATTAATATTCCAGTTCGGTCCGAAAATATAAATATTTATTGTACACATTCATTCAATAAACTGAATGTAGAAAAAAAAAAAAAAAAGCAAGCAAAAACCACAAAATCACACGAAAACATCAAACACAAACCATATAATCAATCAAATTCATTCATCAGCAGATAAAAGGAGCATCTACGTGATGATCGCTGCAGTAAAGCCCCGGCCTCTGAGTGTAGCCCTGTTTCTTCAACAGCTCCCTCGCCTTAAGCACAAGCTCCTGGTTACTAACCGGCTCGTCCGACGCAGCAATTATAGTCTGGATCGCATTGCTCAAAGCACCATAAGCTTGACTCGCATCACCCGAAGGGCTAGCATCGGCCGAAGTCTGGTCCGTTTGGCATCCACTGATGAGAATCCCGCTATCCGGTAGCGATCTGTTAGCAGAACCAGCATAAGCTTCCTCTTTTTTCTCGACATGTGTTTCGAGTGCAGGCTTTGCGTAGCCTTCATCGTTTTCTTCAAGCTTCTGCTTCAGAAACTGCTGTGCCAAACCACCCACCATTCCTAGAAACCCACCGCTGCCACCATCGCCGCCTTCTTCGTTGTTGCCTTGCAATTTGCTGAAGATAACGTTCATGAATTTCTTTACTTTAGGGCTGGAGTCATCTCCGAATACGTCGAAGAGCGTTGGCCTCAATTTTCCAACGTCGATATCGTCTTTGCCGGTTTTTTGCTTGAGTAGTTCGATTAGGGTTGATAGGGGTAAGGATTTGCTCTTCATGTAGCCTTCACCTTCGTTTGTTTCTTCTTCCTCTTCGTCTTGGTTGTGGCGCCCGCCGAATCCACGAGATTCAATTGCGTCTCCGACGGTTTTGCGGAGGAAGTTTCTGAATCCGAATCGAGATCCGCCTTCTTCTCCTGCTTCCTCTTCTTCCTCGCCCTGTTTGGCGGTGCTTTCTCCGATCTGCTCCTTGGCCTCGTCGATCAGGCCGCCGCTGTGGCATGAATCGGAGACGATGGTGATCTGGCATCCCTCCGGTACTTTATCCACCAATTCTCTGAAATCATCGTCTGATTTAACGCAAAAGGGGAAAATAAAAAGTCAATTCAACAACAAATCAAATGAAAAATCATAAATCCAGAAAATTGGGGGAGGAATCTGACCGGTGATGAGGTTCATGTCGGAGGGGACAATGCACTCATCGTAGCCGGTGTCGTCATCCTCGCCGGTCTCGGCCGGGAGGCGGGTGCCGTGGCCGCTGTAATGCACGAACAGGAAATCGCCGGGCTGGGCGGAGTTGACCAGATCGGCGAGGGCGGCGCGTACGTTCCGGCCGGTAGGCTGGGTGTAGGAATCATCGGTGTCGATGAGGACGGTGATATCATCCTCGGAGAAGCCGTATCGCTCCACCAGACAGGTGTACATCCGCTTGACATCGTTGATGCATCCTTTCAGCTCCGCCTTGGTTCCAGGATAGTTGCAGCCGATCATCACCGCCTTTTTCGCCATAGTTGAAAAATGAAAGAGTATTTGGATACTGATATTTTTGAGCTGTATGTATTGTACAATAAAAAAAAAGTGTTGTGGAGAATTAATAGAGGGGGCGAGGCAAGGTTGTGAAACGCTTATCCGCATTTATTTATTCTGTTTTTTTTTTTTTGTTTAATAAAGATATTAATTAGTATTATATTTATTTTTAATTGCAAGATTAAGAAAAGCGTTTACCAAATTTCTTATCTAAAAGTTTAAAACCAATTTAATGACTGTAAAGAGAAAAGTAGTTGCATATGAATATCATATCATACCACTGTCGGCATACGAGTGGGGTGCGTGTGTGTGTGTGTGTTGTGTGGGTATATTTTCTATTTTTATTATTCATTATTATTATTATTATTATTATTATTATTATTATTATTATTATTATTATTATTATTATTATTATATTTTATTTTCTTGGGTTAGGGATCAATCATGATTGATGATGGCCGATGGGGACGTGATGGAATGAAGATGGGGTTTTTATTATGTCAACGAATTTTTCTTTACTACATTTGGAATTTGAGATATTTGTTTGATTTGATTTTTATTTATTTAAAGTTGAGTTGATTTTAGTAATTAAAATAAATCTAAATACAGTATTTAAAGTTCAATGTTTTTATAAGAGCAACTCCAATGGAGGCATTAAATGAGGTATCAAATTAAAAAAACTACCACTTTGATGCTCTAAAATTAAAAAATCCTCCTCCAATGGAGGCATTAAATGGAGAATTATTTTGATACTCAACCACCCGGAGGTGCAAAAATAATCCCTGGAAAATAAGGTATCAAAAATATAACCACCCAATTAACCTATCACTATTTGACACGTGGCATTTAAAAATATAATTGTTCATATATTTAAAATTTGATAATCTATTTGATACCTGTGGTTGGAGAGAATTTTTTTTCAAGAAGTATCAAAGTATTATATCAAGTATCAAATGAATATTTAATGCTCCATTTTGATATCTCCCATTGGAGTTGCTCTAAGTAAAGTTATTTTTAATTAGGCACGATTTTTTTTTTTTTTGACAGATTTAAATTAACCACGATTGATTTTGTATCGTGCTTAATTTTATGTATTAGATTTTGAACTTTTAATTAGGGAAAAGATTAAATGAATCGATGTAGTAGGCTACTAGGCTAGGTGGCTGGCTTCGTGCAATCAACTAACACTCACATGCCTAATTAATTACATAAATTGCCCTTGATATGTTTTAGAAATAATGTACCATTTCTCAATTATTTAAGCGCGACGCTATTTACAAGTTTAAAATACCCTTGAATACAAATTATGAATGAACAAAACTATGTGTATATTCAGATATATTTAAAAACGGTGATAATGATCCCCGTCTTAAATTCTCGATAATTCACATGGTCTCGGATGGAGATTTGTTAAATTTTTGGGCCCAAATCAGTTAGTGAAGTCCAGTCCATTAAACCTTTTCTTCTTTGAGGCGGCCCAACACTCAAAGCTTAGCAACACAAAAAATCCAAGTGATTGGTCAGATCCTGAGAACTCTCTAGATCCTGAATCTTGATCGTTGGTTCTCCCTGTTTAAATCTTCACCACCCCATTTGAGGTATTTAACTCCGTCTCTCTCTCAAACCCTACTTTATCATATTTTTTCTCTTATCTCTGTTTTCTAGTCGTACACGTTAAATGCGTCTTGAAATTTCCCGGCGACATGCTCATTTGACTATGACATAGTTGTACCGTTTATGTTCTCCACTTTAGACACAATCCTTCTTTTTCATCTATATAACAAACCATTTTATGAGAGAGAGGGTAGAACAAACTCATTTAAATATCTTGCTAGTTTCTTCAGATCTCTATTCTTCGATGAGCGAATGAGATCCACTTCTAAGTGACGAAAATACAAGAGAATTTACACCAGTGAAATTGGAGGTTTGAATGAGAGAGTTGAATAAAATTTGAGTGGTTCTGATCAGACTTAGGATTTTGGTGATTAAACTGAACCATTGGTGGCACTACCGATTTATTCTGGGCTTGAAAAAGATGACAATGGTTTTGCTATTGAGTAGCTTTTCTATTTTGAGTTCTTTCCATTTACATTGTTTCTTTCGTTTGTTACTTTAGATAATCTGTAATCCCTAAATCCTATACCCATAGGATCATGATAGAATATAATTATGTATACTGATTATCTCCGGGTTCAAATGGATACCCAACAAGTATAACACCTAACTAACCTCAAATAAGAGTACAATTGAATCAAATATATGCAAAAACCCAATTTCAAAGAAAGAAATATTCGAAACAATCACTACTCAAATTTATGTGTAAAACCAGGCTCAAATCATACTAAACAATAATTAAAAACAAATCACATTTTAATACGTTAATGGAAACTGTAATGACACCCAAAAAAATTAAATTAAAAAAAAAAAAACATTATTTTATTTGTCCTGGAAAAAAAGAAATTAAATCAACATATATACATAAATTAATCCTCAAGCATTGACCCGATTGCAGTTCAATCTGACTTCACCCTGGTTTCTACCGGTCAACACATTAACATTACCCAGCTTCACCATCGACACGAGAAACTGGTCCTTAAAGAACCCCGCCTGAGAACCCATCAAACCAACCACCCCCGCCGTTCTCACGTCGGAGTAAAGCAGCTGATCCGTCGACAGCAGCCCCATCTTCTTCCCCAGGTTCGCGTAATACGCCGCGTCGAAGCTCCTCGGCGTCGTCGCATCAAAGTTCACATAATTCGAATCCAAGCCGCACTGCTTCTTCAGCGAGCTCACGTACGTGGCGTTCATCGAGGGGTCCGCCTTCCCGGTGCCTCTGAAGTTGTACAGCCTCTCCTTCACGGCGGCGCACGTGCTCCTGCCGACGGTGTGGCACCCGGAGAGTACGACCAGGTCGACGAACGTGAGCCCCATTTTGTCGAAGAAGTTGAGTAGGGAAGTGACGTTCTCGTACCCCTGCGGTACGTTGTTGGCCTCTTTGGCGACGGAGATTTTGCCGTCTTTCCGGCCGAATGGGACCTCCCAGAACGGGCCTCCGGCGAGGACGGTGGCGTCCCGAGCGGCCGCCGTGAGGATGTCGGCGCATGAGACTGTTTTGGGACACTTCTTCTCGACCTCGGCTTTGATGTCGTCGATCAAACTGAAGCCCCTTAGGGTTTTGCTGGCTTCGGCTGTTCGCTCGCTGTTGGGACGATTCAGCAAGATCGACGCGTCGCAACCCTGGAAAATTAAGACGATTTAGGGAATTAATTAATCATTCATTAAATCGAACAGTGCGATGCTTCACCTGGTTATTTATATTACAGTAAAACCTCCATCAATTAATTGCCTCGTTTAAATAATAGTTTCTCTCGGTCCCGACTCGGTGAAAACGTGTTAAATTATTAACTCCATAATTTAATAATTTGCTAAATTAATAGAATTTCTCCGGTTCTGACTTTATTAATTTATGGAGGTTTAACTGTACGTTTTTTTACTTAATCATTCAAACGTGCATGAATTTTAGGAAAAATGCAATTTATGTATTAGAACACTTTTTTTTCCCCTATTTTTTTCTTTAATATTTTCTCTGCATTAATTAGTTAGGTGAGGATAAAATTGAGAAAAATGTAATAATTGCAATATTGAAACTCTAAAGTGATACAAATGATACGAAACAACTTTTTTTTTCGTAAAGCGACCGTAATTTAAAATGGGAGGACACCGGACTAAAAAAATTGAATTTTCTTGAAAATGTGAAAGAGGTAGTGATTAAGTTATTGATAAATAATATAAAATGACAATTAATTTGAAAAAATGGAGCAATAAAATTTGAATTTTCTTGGGAAAAAAATCGACAAAAAGATAGAATTATATACATACCCTAACGGCGCAGTCATGGAAATGTAGACGGATGACGGCAGGGGCTAAAGTGTAATCTTTCTTAACCCAAGCATTCACTTTTTGATGGATTATATTTTCCAGGGTTGGGCATGATTTCAGATAATAAGCTGTCGACAGGTAAGCGGATGCTGGCAGCGGCTGAGCAGCGGTGGCACTACTATGAATATTGATGAAAACGGCGGCACCGATGATCAGAAGAAACCACCTCATTTTTTTAATTTTTTTTTTTTTCCGATTTGTTAACGATTTCTGGAACTAGAAATCAATTAGCCAATTGGTTATGATGAATTGGTCCAATAATTTATATGCAATATATTTCGGTCGATCGGGAAGAAAAGAAAACGTGAGCAGCACTAGGTAGATAACATGCCCACCATGTTATATATAATTTCAAATTCAAAGTCAGTTTTTCACAAGTCAAAAAACAATAATTATGTATTATTTCTTCCTTAATTAGTTTAAAATTTGGTCATTTTAATTAATTTGAGGTAACATATATATATCTGAGAATGGTGGCATATTCGTATCCCTCCAGGATTTCTGATAATAACTAATTAAGTGCTAATTAACTAAATAATAAATAATGAAAATGCTGGCCAAATTGGTTGACAAATAAGGTTGACATTATCTTGTCTTGTCTTCATAGTTTAAGTCTAAGAGATGATGATAATAATAATAATAATAATAATAATAAGTAATTTGCTTAGTCTGGATAATCTGATCCAACTCTTATTACATAGTTTATCGTATTATTGTTGGAACAATTCATTTTCTTTTTTTATATTGATTCTTTCTGAATCGATAATTAAGCCGTTGGATCTTAGAGGACGATTAGATTATTGTAAACATTTTTATTTAAATTCATCTGCATATCATTCTTATAAAATCAAAATTTTAAATGGTGAAAAATGAAAATTCATCACTAATATAATCTGTTGTTTCACACACACACACACACATATATATATATATATATATATATATATATATATATATATATATATATATATATATATATATATATATATATATATATATATATATATATATATACATATATATTTGACAAACAATTAATCCATGCTGGGACATAACTATGAACAATTCAAAACACAAAGCAAAACGTGGTTGTGTGTGTTCTAAACAAAACTAAATATGTATTTATATAAATAAATTAAGCTTTGCAGCAAACAAATCGGGCAAATCCTTTAGCAGCAGCAGAGCCCGAATCATCTCCTTCGCCGGAGATTTCAACAGCATGTTTTTCGGCATGCTTTTTCACCTTCTTGTTAAGGTCTTTCGCCACCGTGACAACCAGCACTCCGTCGCTCATGGAGGCTTTTATCTCATCAACCAAACAATTTTCCGGCAATCTAAATTCCCGGCAAAAACTTCCGGCACGAACGCGCTCTTTACAATGCCATTTATAGTTACTCTTATTTTCGCCGTTATCTTCTTCTTCTTTACTGACGGCGCTTACGTGTAGCACTCTGTCATCCCGAACATGGATCTTGACGTCATCTTTAACCCGACCCGGAAGATCGAATTTGAAGATGTGGGCTTCGGGGGTCTCCTTCCAGTCCATCGTTGGGCCGGGTTTCGACGACCCGAACCCGAAAGTTTCAGTAAATGAAGGATCCGAAAGTAGTGATCGCAGTAGAAAGGCTGCCATAACGGTTTTCTTTTATTATTATTTTTTTTTTTTTGTTGATGATGAATGTGATGATTTGGTTTGAGTATTTATATGGGGATTTGTGAAGTAATTAAGCGGGTTCTTGAGAATTCTAGAGTATTTATTTCTACCAAGTTAGACTATTTCAAATTTATGTGGGAGAAATTGAGAATGTTTTAGACCTTTCTCGAGATTTGCCAAAGGGCTTTTGCTCGAGTTGTGCGGGCTTGGGCTTTATTCAATGAGGAAACGGGCCGTGGGAAATCGGAAACTTACCGAGTATGTACGGGCTTGGGCTTTATTGTGGGCTTTCAGACTTACATTAGTCATAATTCAAATTAGTACACACTAATTACATTTTTAAGAAACTAATAGAATACGATATCCCAAAAAAAAAAAAGAAACTAAGAGAATACACCAAAACAAATGGAACTTAAAGAATTGATGCTAGACCAAGTGAAATATATCGGGTTTCAGTAGGATAGTATCGACAAACTTTCCATGTGTATGTGTGTTTAATGGTTGGTTATTTAACAACATCAACGGTTAAAACTTAGTCAGTGTATATGACCTGGTGTAACATTTAAACCCGAGCATATATGAAAGTAATCAAATATGTATTTTTCTTTCTTCTTCACAGAAAACACATTACATGGTGGCTTAGGATGATGGGTTTTCTTGGACTCAATCCCATTGATGGATCTATCTGTTCGATTCCAACGGTACGAGTTTTCTTGAATTTGACGGATTCAACTGTTGATGGATTCGACTTTCTTACTCCTAGATTTAGACAGTTGTCCCCCCCCCCCCCCCCCCCCCCCCACGATTTTGATGATTTAATTCCTCTTTCATCTTCAGTCATCATCGCATTTATTTTTTCTCCAATAATAAATCTAGTTAGTTCAACTGTTTCAGATTTTATCTCAAATGTCACCATTACAGATCCAAAATTTCTGCACCAATTTCAGTGAAGGAGAAGCTCATTGGTTATTTTAAATTTGCAATGGGTGAGGATTTTATTTAGATCAAAACGATTTCAAGTCAATGATTTTAAATGTTTAATAATTAATAATAAAATCAAATTTTATTTTTACAATGAGTCTTCGTGACCAATATGCAATGCATCAAGAAAGGGTGTCAATACCATCAAACGATGATTTGTCTTTGTTGTCTTCAATAATAGATGCAAGAATGTATGTTGTCCTAATTATATTACTCTAATTCTATTGGTTGTCTCTATTCCCAATGATATCTGTCGGCATTAAACTCTATCGAACATATTTTTAAATCTTTTATTAAGTGTCGATCGAGGCTGTTTGGCAAAGCTTATAAGCTATATTAACAAGTATTTGATAGTTTTTTCTAAAGATTATATTTTTTGCAAAAAGAAGCTACTAAGGAGCTTTTAAGTTGTTTCAACGAAAGTACCTTCTCTCCACTTTTTATACATAAGATCTTATTTGCTCATTTAATTTGCTGAAACAATTACAATATAATACTACACTCGTGCTTGTTTTAAAGAGATGATAAGCTCACACATTTGATAAGTTGTTTGAAGAGTTGATAAGTTGTTACGTTTTATTTTTAGAATTAATTTATAAAGTGTTTGGATAATGAACTTATAAGTTAGTTTTCACGAGATCTTAAATATAAATATGGTGTATAACTACTTAAATAAAATTACAAAACACTTTAAAAGAGCTAATAAGCTCTTTAAACACTTACAAGCTCTTTATAACAACTTATAAGTTTAGCTAAACACCTTCTAATTTATAAGCTACATTTCCTAACATTTCAAAATTTGATCTTAAAATAACATCATAGAGCTCATCAATTCCTAAAACATCATTATCAAATTATGAAGTTATCATTAATATATTATGTATGTGGAAAAGAAAGAATCAAATAGATATTACTCTTAACAATAATACAATTTATTATAATTATTATTCAATGTGCATCTATGAGTAACAATAATATACACACTCTTGAGTCTTGAACATAAACCAAGGTATGGTGTTACACAAACGAGAAGAAAAGCCTGAAACAATAATAGTTTTCTCCTTTTTTTTTCTATGTATAATACAAATTAAATAAAGATAGACATTTGAATTTGAATTTAAATTTAAATTTAAAATTACACTCCCCATGTAACAAATCAAAATCCCAAAATCAATCTACTTGCAAGACGACGAACCAAAACCCAATCTCCTATTCACAAGATCAAACTCCCAGAAATAATTCTGCTGCATAATATTCCCAACCACAGAAACACCCGGCCACGCGCCGCCGACGAACCCCAAACACTTCACCCCCGGAGCAGCATCTATAACGTAACTCTTCACCGGCGGCTCGAATCTCGCTCCGTCGCCAAAATGGAACACCAATCTCGGCACGACACTCTCCACAAACCCCGTCGAATTAAAGCAGTACTCGAGCGGGCCCACGTCCAATCCCAATTTCTCGAAACCCGACAACGACGCCGTCAACGCAGCCATAACGGGCCGGTAAGCGGGCCCCACCAGCGAAGTGAGGCTCGTGCCGGAATCGAGAATCACTCCCCCGGAACCCTTCACATCCCAAACCTCCGCCGGAATATCCAGCATTGATCCTCCGATGGAGATGCCGTTCATACTAACGGCGTAGAATGGATTGATAACGTCTAATATTAACGCCGTGTAGTGCATTGTATCTGTTTGTTGTTTTGCCGAACCGAATGTGAGATAACTGGAGATGTTCTTGGGGCTCAAGTGGTCAACGAGGCAGTAAGAGAATATTCCCCGGAATAAATTAGATGCCTTGACCGCGAGTGAGTAGTTGCTGTACCCTAATCCGATTACACCGTCGGCCGACTGAAAAGTGGGCCCACTTGAGGAAATGCTGCAGCCAATCAGAACGTTGTGGAGTCTGGTTTTTCTCCCGTTGGTTAGGCTGAGTGTTACGGTTTCGTTCCCGAATAAGCCTTGTGCGGCTGAACCATCTGAGTACCTATAATTAAATTAGTAGTTAATTAATCATGTTTAATTTAACTACCAGGCTAGGGCTTTTTAGCTTTGTGTGTGTGTACTGTGTAGTGAAGTCATGTGAGCAAATCTACTTCGCAATAACTGCCGTAACTGATGCGCTGGATTTAGGTGAGAGATGTAATGACTTCACCAGTAACAATTTGCAGGCTTTTTGCTCATACAAAATTGTACTACTCATCATTCAGCATTTATGTTTTTCTATTTATATATTTTATTTATTTCTTTTATTTATTGTGAATAAAGACAAGTTCATTAAAGTCCTCAAAGGTAGATTATCTGATTATGGTTTGATTTACAATTAACGATACCCTTAATTTAGGCTAAATAATGAAAAATACTCTTTCTTATCCGTAATAACCAAAATCCCCCTCTGATTTACCGTTGATCAAATTTTTTAACATCAAATGTGTACAATCTATATACCGGGTGAAAGAAAATATCTGAAATTGAAATTGTGTAAAGTCTATTCCTTGGAATAAAAAAAAATCCGCGGTGTTACACCGCAACAAAACTCAGGGGTTTTTGGTAATTACAAATAGGTGGGGTGTTTTTCGTTATTTAGCCTAAGTTCTGGGGTTTCCGTAATTTACTTTACAATTAATGGTTTCTACTTTCTACTAATTCCATAATACGAAGAGCATGTGCAGATGATTAATCTTTCAGTGCAAATTGGAAATAACAAAATGCAATAAGGCAATATATATATATATAATTATATATATATGTGTGTGTGTGTGTGTGTGACTGTGTGTACCTGTAATCATAGGCACATGGGGAGATGGGAGAAGGGCATCGAGTGAGGGAGAAGAGATTGGCGAGATCATTAGTGCACGTGGTTGAAGAACAGGGCACGGTTCTGAAGGAAGACGAACGATCGGCCCAAAAAAGGCGGCGTTTGTTCGGGTTTCTCCGGCATCCACCGCCGCCGCCGCGGCACCTGTATTTGCAGTTCATCCAAGTTAAATCGCTGCCAGTATCGGCAATCAGCACCACTTTCTGGGCCGGGGATCCGACCCGGAACTGCACAAAGTACTGCCCCGTCCCGAAATCCGCACCCGAACTGATCGGGAGTTGACCCGACACGTTGGAAAATTGCTCCTTGTTTTTGCTTCCTCCTCCGCCGCCGCCATTGGTGGACGCCGGAATAAAGGCGTCGTCGGTTTCACGGACTCGTCGCCGGACCGGACCGGCACCGCCCTGTATCAGCATTACTTTGAGCGATATCCCCCGGAGGCGAACGGCGTCGCTGTGGACGAGTTGGCGGAGGCGCTCCAGCGGCTGCGCCGCCACATTGCGGCGCTCCCCTTGCAGGTGGTACCGGTGAACCAACTCGAGTTTAACATCGGCTTCTGAAAATCGGAAGGCCTCTGAGAATTGCAGAGAGTAATTAATAATGGTGAACCAACAAATGATGAATAGGGAAAACCCTCTTTGGCTGGTCTGCGTCACCATTTTTTTTTACATGTCACTACTGAAATATAAACGCAAGTAATTTGAAGATTTATATAACAAGAAAAAAAAATGGCTAATGTATTTTTTTTGAAGAAATGAAGGCCACGAGTTTGTATGCGGAAAAAGGGGTCCATTTCCCAGTGCAAACGACATATATATATATATATATATATATATATATATATATATATATATATATATATATATATATATATATATATATAAATAAATATACGTATAATATTTACACGGGATTTTCTTTTTTTTTTTTTTTTTCTTTTTTTCTTTTTTTTTTTTGGGGGTGGTTGGTCATAGTAGTTTTAAATTGATGCAAAAGTCCAAATTACGGTGGAATTGTTAAATGTTGAGAGTTGAGACTGTACAGAATTAATTTTATATAATCAATTATCAAAAAATATAATTTATTATTAATCTGCCCAAGGAAGATATGTGAAACCTTTCACAATAAATGGGATCCTATTGCAAAAATTGACCTAATTTTGTGGGTCATTACTAACAAACCCTAACAAATTTAGTAACTAAAAGTTGCTACAAAATGGCTGCAAAATTGGGATAGTCTGTTTTACTAAATAAAATCATAAATCAAGGACTAATACTCATCTAATTAAATGAACAGTACATTTGTCCTGCAATAAAAAAATTTAACTATAAATTTGTCCAGCAATAGATGATTTAGTGGTTGGAGTAAGTCATGAATTTGTGTCAATTGACCCAAGTTCCAATCGTTTTGTCACTGGTCCCTATGTCGAACTTGTCACTCGTTACGGAAAAAAAAAATTAAGGATAAATCTAATTCTTAATTGTATTTATAATTATATAAATCCAAATTCATACTATCATTGTTTGTTTGTTTGTTTGTTTTTCCTTACTCTTGTCTGTGATTCATGCATATTTATCAGTTTTATTTATTGCATTATTTATTGTGGGCTGTCCTCGAGCATGGTTGATTCTTCACACAGTACATTCTTGTCTCTGCTCTCTCTCTCTCTCTCTCTGCTTTCTCTCTCTCCACATGATTGTCGGGATATGGAGTTCGATCGTTTTGGTTTTAATAATCATTTATTCCAACGTAACGTAGATGTTGACGCCGTATATTTGTGCAACTGCAACTAATTAATTATTTGCAGACGTTATAAATATATATATATATATTAACAAAATATATCCAGAATTTCATGAACATATAAACGTTGACATTTCTCTGATTACAAACAGAGATTAATTACACTAAACCTACATTAGGATATATATATATTGGATTTGCAGTTGATTAATTAATATACTATTCCACGGTGGGATTTTTCAATTCTAATAAACATGAGCTTGACTTTGTGAAAAATGGACAAGCTGGCTGCATGAATCCATCATTAATTAGCCTAATATAATTTTAGGTCTTCTTAATTATTCTGCACGAAATCTCCATTGCCCGTACGAGTACGACACGACAAACGCGTCGAAATTCCAGTTGCATAGTGTTTTTTTTTAACATATTTCTCGTTCATATTTTTGTTTAATCATATATTTGAATAGCTTTTATTGATGAAAGTGTGAAACTGTATCAGTTGAGTTACAATGATTGCACATATATAAAATATGTATCTACAATCGGACATCGTAGGCGTTTGTGGTGTTCAATGCACTACAAACTAGGGTTTTCGTCTTTCCTAACATTATTTGATTTTAGGACAATCAGTAGCACATGAGGTCCTACAGTATTTCATAAGTGTGAATCTATTGACAAAATCATGAGATAATTTTATGTTAGACTACAGCATGTATGTAATAAATTTATGACCATCTTAAGCCCTAATTAATATTTAAAAAATAAATTTGATAATTAAAAGATATCTAATTGAATAAAATCTTATATTAGGGGACACTAAAAATTTGTTGATGTGACACAAAACTTGATCACTAAGACATAATTGCATAATTGAATAAACATATACATAATTTAGCAGACACTAAATCCAAAATATTTCAAAGAAAACGACGCCGTACGTAATAATATATATTATATAATATCACACGTAATGAAAGGGGGTGGATATTTAATTTTCTTGAAAAAATATTAGATATTTGTAATTCTGAATTTCCAAATATGATGATAGGGGTACAAGTGGGAATAAAAATAAAGAAAGGAAGTAAAAGGTCAAAGGGCAATTGGTTAAAAATAAGCTGGCAAAGAATAACAGGGTGCGATATCACATGGCAAATCTCACTCCTAGCAGCTGTCTTCAATTTTCATATTTATAACATTTTTTTTTTTTTAATTTACACACCAAATTCATTTATCTAATTTTTATTTGGATTGAACATGATTAGATAGTCAAATTCATACTTTGCTTAAGTGTGCATCGAATATTAATAAATAAATATCTATTTTTTTTAATGTAAATAAAACCATAACGATATTTGCTACCTCATGTTAATCCATACACGATTATTTGGGCTTTGACTTTGTTACCAATGAAGTATGTAAAAATGAATTATTTCTATAAGGTTCTAAGCTACTAAAAATAGTTTATAGAGTGTTTCAAAAATTATTTAAAAAAATAAAAAATCTTTAAGAGTTCAAAAAATTTAAGAGTTCAAACAATGAACTGCTGTAAAGCTTTTAAAATCATCTTTTTTTAATTTACCTTTAACTCAGTTTTTTATTTAAGATTTTATTATAAGTAAAAAATAATTATTTATAAATATATAGTGCGAGGACGTAACAACTTATAAAGTCTTCAAACAAGATGTAAGATCTCTTTAAAATATATTACAAATTTACAACTTTTATATATATATATATATATATATATATATATATATATATATATATATATATAGTGTGAAGGTAGGTGGGATAATTGCTAGGTAGATTGAGCCCTAATTTCGCGCCATGTTACAAGTGAGATTCCATATCAAAAATGCCGAGTAAACTGCAAATACTACCCCTGTGTTATCTCGAAATAGCAAAAACCCCCCTGTGATAAATAAACTAGCAAAAACCCCCCTGTGAAATTTAGTCAAAGGCAGAATCCCCCCTAGCTGATTTTTTAGACTTGAAATGACAAAATTGTCCCTCAAAATGTATTTATATATATACATATTATATGTATATTTATTCTTTTTAATTTTTTTGTTTAGAAATTAAAAAAAAATAGTAAACAACTAAATTGATTATTTTTTAAATAAAATAATTAAAATATTTATAAAATATAAGAATTTATTAATTGCAAGACTCCAGGGGTATTTGTGTCCTTTTATATCAAGTCAACCCTCAAATAGTTCCATAGGGGGGTTTCTGCTATTTAAATAATTTCACAGGGGAGGTTTTTGCTAGTTTATTTATCACAGGGGGGTTTTTGCTATTTCTAGATTACACAGGGGTAGTTTTTGCAGTTTACTCCAAAAATGCCTCTCAATTACAGGATGCTGACTCTTCAATCTTTATCAAACAGTGCTACTTAAACTAATAATTGCAAATTTAATATAATATACTCTTCCGTTCCTAAATAGGTGTAGTTTTTCACCTTGACACAAATATTAAGAATCTTAATAAATATGTCTTGATTTTAGGAAAATAGATATTGATGGACAAAAATACCCTTGTTTATTAATTAATGCAGGAAGAGTGCTATAGAGTTAATAAGGGTAAAATTGAAAAATAAGCAATTAATGCAGCATTGAAATTGTAAAGTGACAGATAATATGAAACCAAAAAAATTCTAAAAAGAGACAGATATTATGGAACAACAGATGGAGTAATAAACATAAAATAGATTTATTTGAACTAGCTAGCTGTTTGAATGAAATTAGCAAATCATTTTCTATTTAAAAGTGTATCTTAATTCTTAAGTGGACGGATATCAGTCCAGCTAAAACTGGAATCCAAACCGATGACAACACTTTATAAAATTGGGCCAGCATTTGGAATGCCCAATTAAAATTGGGCCAACGTTTTGTATTAAAATATGATACTACATTTAAATTCCCTATAAAATACCCAATTCAAATGGTCATTGAGATGCTACGCTCGACGAAATAAAAAAGACTCATTTTAGCCGCACCCGAATATACTATTCATATTGTAATTTGTAGTATTTTATTGATAAAATTACCATTTTTATTTTAATCACTACCTACATAGCTAATCGTATGACAAATACCAATCTTACTGGATAATACATTGAATACAAAATCTCTTCCAATGAGCCAGAATTAATTAAGCTCAGAATTTTGTCGAACATATTACTAACTTCTACTATTTAATCAATTGAAACCAATATTTATTTATATAATAAGTATAAAAAAAAATAAGAAACAAAACAACTTCCGGAAGAGAAAAATAGGACTTCGAAAGTGTGAAACTCCATAATTTGGGGGGAGGAAAACAAATTAGAGTAAAAGAAGTGGGGCAGAAAAGAGAATAAGGAAAGATAATAATGGCCACAACTTGAGAGATTCAAACGGCGATTCTTGCGTCTTCCCCAACCATTCCTCTTTCACTCCAACCCTCCTCCCCTCAAAATGTTTCATTCTTCATTCAAAACCCGTCCTCGTATGGATTTTCAATTTCTATTTTTATTTATTCTCTTTCATCCTCCCCAAATTTCTACCCAAATATCGTATGGCAACCACCACTGTAGCTACAGGAACAACAATGGCGGAAGCCAGAATCGATTACATGTAGGCCCCATGAATTTTATCAAACACCTTTAATCTTTGCCTGATTCTTATTCCTGAAGGTGCTGTTTGGTTTTGCATGCTGGAGGATAATGTAGTGGCTGCGAACGTTTTTTGATTTCAGATTTAAATTTTGTTTTTGCAGGTGGATTAATCAACACGATTGATGACCTAATTTTGCATTTTTGTTTTCAGAAATTTCCGTTGAGAATTTCGACTCTGGTGCTACCGGACGATGTCGTTTAATCGCAAGGGTGGAAACTCGGACGAGGTCAGTATTTTCAGCTCTTGATTGATTCCATTACAAATGCAACAACAACAGTAATAATTGCAATTTTAATTTGAAGAAGCGGAAAATATGTAAATCGCTCATAAGAATGGCGTGATTGCTGTTCAATTTAGGGCTCCAGAGCAGTTGAAAAATTGGGGAAATTTAAATTTGAACATTATTATATTATATTGCCTTTGTTTTTCTGGTTTTATTTTCTGGTTTGAGGTTGTGAATTGTAGTTTTCAAGCATGGTGGCACTGATGAAGCTAAAATTTCGTTTTCGTATTCATATCGATTTCGTGTTAAGCAATGAATTACATTTTTATTTTTATTTATTCTTATTCAAATGCAGATGAATCACACGTCACCATTAGAAGAAAACACAACCATGGACCACGAAGCCAAAAACGAGCACCCTTCTTCTTCATCTCACAAAAGAATGGAAGCAATGTCACACATCGACCCGAATCCGTGTGGGCCCTACAGCCCAAGAAGATACAACGACAGCACATCACCCTCAATGTCACCCACCACAAAAACAGGCACCGCCGCCAAGAGCAACCTATCAATCATCAACCAAGGGTGGGCCAGCGGCGGCAGCAGCCGGAGCGACAGCCTGGACAGCACAACCGCCCCCCTCCGGCCACACACTGGCGGCGATGTCAGGTGGGACGCCATTAGTGCCGCCGCTTCGAAAGATTCTCCGCTAGGGCTGACTAATTTCCGGCTCTTGAAGAGGCTCGGTTACGGAGATATCGGAAGTGTATACCTTGTTGAGCTACGTGCGACTAATACCTTCTTTGCTATGAAAGTTATGGATAAGGGTTCGCTTGCGAGTAGGAATAAATTGCTTCGAGCACAAACAGAGAGAGAAATTTTGGGTCTGCTTGACCATCCTTTTTTGCCTACATTGTATACTTACTTTGAGACTGAGAAATTTTATTGCTTGGTTATGGAGTTTTGTAGTGGCGGTAACCTTCATACGCTTCGGCAGAAGCAGCCCAACAAGCATTTTACGGAGGAAGCTGCCAGGTTAATATTTATCTTTTTAAACATCTTGTTTGTATGCCCGTTTTTGGTTTTCTTCAATTGCACGTTTACTTGTTCGTAGATTCTTTTTAGGTTAGTGTTCGGAATTAGGATTTAGCTTAATCGAGTGCTTGGAATTTTTCCAAAAGAGCTAATTCCAACCCGATCAGTCCGATTTCCACCCCTAGACTGTATGCATGATTGTTTGTGAAATAGATATTGTATGAGAAGTTGAAAGAGCTGCAGTATAACTCCTATAGTTTCGATATTCACTGAGTTGGCAAGGAAAACACGGACTCTGAAATCATATGCATCTATATTAAATATCAATTATCATCATATACATATTTATTCCATTATTAATTCAAATTTATTTTTTGGGCAGATTTTATGCATCAGAGGTGTTATTGGCTCTCGAGTACCTGCACATGCTAGGAATCGTTTACCGAGATCTAAAGCCGGAAAACGTTCTAGTTCGAGAAGAAGGCCACATCATGCTTTCCGATTTCGACCTCTCGCTCCGCTGCTCCGTCTATCCAACCCTAGTAAAATCCTCCTCCGTCCACGGCCCAAATTCCGATAATACCCCCGGCGGAATCCTAAACGACGAAAACGCCGTGCGTGGCTGCATGCAGCCCTCCTCCTTCCTCCCGCGCCTCCTCCCCAAAAAGAACCGCAAATCCAAATCCGATTTCGGCCTCGGAAATAACATAAACGCCCTCCCGGAGCTCATGGCGGAGCCCACGAACGTCCGGTCGATGTCGTTCGTCGGGACCCATGAGTACCTGGCGCCAGAGATCATCCGCGGCGAGGGACACGGCAGCGCGGTGGACTGGTGGACGTTCGGAATATTCCTCTACGAGCTTCTCCACGGGACCACCCCTTTTAAGGGGTCCGGAAATAGGGCGACACTTTTCAATGTGGTGGGCCAGCCCCTGAAGTTTCCGGATAATCCGCAGGTGAGTTTTACGGCGAAGGATTTGATAAAGGGATTGTTGGTTAAGGAGCCGCATAAGAGGATTGCGTATAAGAGAGGCGCGACTGAAATCAAGCAGCATCCGTTTTTCGAAGGTGTGAATTGGGCTTTGGTGAGATGTGCCGCTGCGCCGTATATACCTGAACCGGTGGATTTTACGCAATTCGCGTGTAAAGACAACGGTGGTCATGCAGATAAGAAGATGGCGGATATTGGATGCGATAGGAACAAGAGCAGCTCTAGTGACTCTTCTTATGTTGAATTCGAGTATTTCTAGGGTTTTTCGAATTCTTGATGTTTTTATTTTATTTCTTTAAAAAAAAATCATGTGTACATTTTATTTTTTGAGTTTAGTTTGTCAGTTTAATGAGTTTTATTAAGCAATGTAAATACTGTAAAATGATGCAAAATATACTGCAGATTTGAGGGACAATAAAAACTTGAGTTATGTAATCTTATGATATAGTATGTAAGAATGACTTAAAGGTTATTTGGCTGTAATGTTTCTACAATAGAATATATACTATGTTTTTAGTAAACAAATGTTGACGAAACTAGGAAACAATTAACATATTGAATAATAATAAAAAAAGAAAATAGGAACATAATTAAAGTAGCATAAAAATGATTAGTTTTGTTGATTTTCATAATCCATTGTTGGACTTGATTAAAATAATAATAGTAAAGATGGTGATAGATTAAGGAAAAATAATTCAAAAAAAAAAAACACAAGAGGGGAATTAAAAAAAAAAGTAATAAATAGAAAATAAAAATATTCATTTCGCTAGAAAGAGGGGTCGAACCTCTGACCTTGTGGTTAACAGCCACACGCTCTAACCAACTGAGCTATTCCAGCTTGTTGTTATCATTGTAATTTAAATCTATGTACAATGTATAACTCTTGGTATTTTATTGGAATTTGTTTGAATCATATTTATTGATTTTTGCACAACCCAAAAATGCTATAAAATGATCCAAGTCACAACACCTTAACCAAACAAAAGTGTAACATTTTTCCATCTACTCTCAATAAGGACAAGTCACAACTTATATAAGTTGGCTAAAAATAATTGAGAGAATTTTATTTTCGATAGTCTTATTATATAAATCAATTTCAATTAATTGGGTATACCCCCAACTTCTAGGAGATTTTATTTTAGAAGCTAAAACTATTTTAAAAAGAAAATAAAAAGGATTGTGATAGTTGATCTAAGTATTTCATAGATAATTGTTGAATTTTTTGGGACCAATGGATTAAGTTATATCCAGGACATTTAATCATCTTCAATCTAAGTCGGTTCAACAACAAAGCCTAGCGACACTTTTAGACCACTTATTCGATCAAGGATTTTCGACTTTTGGTGTTTTGTGTCTCGATAATTTTGGTGCCACTGCTAATGGGTTTTGGATGAGAATTGTGACACAGAAAATTGAGCCGTAAACAAATAGCTCAACACGAATTATTGTTCATAACTTTTCTTTTGAATTTCTTTCTTTCATATTTTTTATTTTTAATTATAGTTGATTTGTAAGTGTCAAACCAACAATAACAAATACAAATAATGTATATTGAGAATAATGACGTCACGAGAAAAGAAAAAGAGTACTTCGCAATAAACACAACACGTATATGGGTTTGAGCGCCACGTGCATCACTGTCGATAAGCTTGGCCGATTCAAACCCCTCTCTCTCCTCTCTCTCTCTCTCTCTCTCTATATATAGCTACTTGTACATATAATCTACAGTAGAAAACCTTGATTCACGCATCGTGAGGGATAAACTGAAAGGAGCATCTAATCTGAAAATCGAATTTGTATCAACAGTAGTTTGAAGAACCGATGTCGGGGGCGCAAGGAGCACAGCCGCCGGAGTCGTTCACGGCGACGACGTACGAGTCCGTCGAAGGCGGCGAGAACAAAACCCGATTCGACATCCACTCCAAGGAGGACGAAGGAGGTATTGAAATCGACAAACTCCAGGATAAAGTCGAGGACGCCGCCGGCACCGGCGGCCCCGTTTTCGGCGCCGGCAAGGACGACGACAAAGACGATCTGGGCGTTACCGGCACCGCTTAATTAATTAGCTAGTTTTACTCGTATATATATATATATATATACATATTTCAGTTTCTTTTTATGTAGCTTTTGATTTCCTTTCTTGTAATGTGTGTTCGTTCATGAATCATGTCTGTATATATTGTTTATCAGTATATATAAAAGATTTAATTAAATAAAACGAATTATCAGAACAGATTTAATTAAATAAAATTTAAAACGAATAAAGCTTCAGAAGCTACTTTGAAAAATCATGATCAAATCCGTAACAAGAAAATGAAAACCTCTGCGCCGGAGGAATTAAATCGGCAACCGGCGAAAACTGGTGACCTCTGCTTGTATTATGATCCATCGTTTGGTGGGTCGCTAGTAGCTTGTCAAGAAACGACCAGTCGCCGGAAAATTTCTCCTGTTGGATGAACCCGCCGCCGGCTGTGGTGGATGGCCCGGCGCTGTCTGATGTCAAGTCCGTGGCGGTGTTGCCCAACAAGGGAAATGGTGAGAAGAATGGAGAGGGGACGACGACCGTTGATTCGGGACTGAGTAATTGTGGAAGATGCATGGAACTGTACAGGTTGTCGGGCTGGGCTTGATTCGGGCCGAATGTACAACCCTCCACTGCGGGGAAAGGTACAAGCAGGTCCTGCTCAGCTTCTTGATCCACGTTGGATGAATTGAATCCTCTGCTCTGGTTTTTCTTCTTGAACACTCTGCAAATCACCCACCCATCTTCCTATTTCCAAATAAAACATATATAATAAATAAAAATCTATTTTCTTTGAAGTGTAAATTACAACCACCTCCCTGAGGTAAAGTGTAATTATAAAAGAACCCCTTATTTTTGATAAATTACATCCAGCCCCCTGCACCCATCTTTCTATTTCCAAATAAAACATAAATAAAAATAAAAATCTATTTTCCTTTAAAGGTAAATTACAATAACCTCCCTGAGGTTAAGTGTAATTGTAAAAGAACCCCTTATTTTGGAGAAATTACATCCAGCTCCCTACAGATTATAAACGTCTTACATCCACCCCTATAAAAGGGGTGTTAACGTAAAAGGGTGGATGCAATTGCGTATAAATGAAGATTCTTTTCGTAAATAGATCTTACCTTATGGTGACTGTAATTATCATTATTATAATAATAATAAATATAAGGATAAATTACAAAAACTCTCTGAACTTAGGAGGCTAAATAATGAAAAACCCCCGCATCTATTTGTAGCAACCAAAATTTTCCTTTAATTAACTGTTGATCGAATTTTTTAATATAAAATGTCTAGAGTCTATTGTACCTTATGTTAAATAGCTGAGAAATAAAAAGAAAATATCTGAAATTGTGTAAAGTCTATTCCTGGAATAAAACTAAAAAAAAATCCGTGAAAAATAACATTGTAAAGGGTTGGTGTAACAAGGAAACAAACCTTCGAGAATTTTTGATAATTACGAATACGTGGAAGTGGTTTTTGTAATTTAATCTAAGTTTAGGGGGATTTCATAATTAACCCTAATAATAATTTGAGATTTGTTTTGGGTACGTACATGGATATCAAGAGGAGTAGTAGTAGTGGAGTAGTGATCGTGGTCCAAACGGTACTCGTGCATGATCCAATCGGTCTTGTGGCCGTGTGGGGCCCGGCCCGTATAGAAAACTAGGGTTTTCCTCATACCGATTCTCTCTGAGTTATTGCTGAGGTGGATCGCCTTATCCCTCCCCGTGGCTTTCCAGAATCCAGCTGTCGTAGCCCGATTGGTTCGGGTTCCGGTCGGGTATTTTTTGTCCTTGTGGCTGAAAAAATACCAGTCTATCTGCGGACCCGACCCGATTCTGCATTTCTCTGCAATTAACATGTTTTCTTTTTAATACTATTATTAATCCAGATAATATAATATAATTAACTTCTCTCACTAGGATTAATATTTTTGAGTTGATTGGATCGAGTGACATTGTAGTTTGCAACTCATTGCCATGAGAGTCAGAAATATAATTAATCATGCAAGTGGATTATTTACCTTTCAGTTATTTATAGTCTAATTATTTATTTATCCCAATAAAAAAAAATAATTAATTTAAGCTGGGGAATATTTTATATCCTCATTCAAGCAGGGCAGGCATGATTTGTTTTACTACAATGCATATATGAATATACATTTTGCCTTCAAAGGGATATTATAATTATTATTTTTATTTTCGCATAGATTTTTCTTTTTTTATCATTCATAAATTGAAAAGCTCGTATGAAAGAAGATTTATTATAATATATATAAATAAAAATAGCAATATTGATTGATGGAGGAGTATACTAACCTTTGAGATCCCAAGGTTCGAGTTTGTTGAGATCGACTTCTCCGATAACATCAAAGTCGATGGGTTCGTAAGAAACTTTCTTTCTGAGGTAATAATAAAGTAATTCCTCTTCCGTTGGATGGAATCTAAACCCCGGTGGAACTGTTAGCCCCCCATTTCCAGCAGCCATCGATCGTATGTACGTATATTCCGATTTATTTACTTCCTGCATGTAAAGTATATACATAGTTGACAGATAATGAGATAATTTGATCATTGCTCTTCTTTTTTTTTTTTTTTTTTTTTTTTTTTTTTTTTGTGAGCATGTTAATAGGAACAGGCTCCCCATCAAATTCATGCAGGGGAAAATATATGCATTAATTAAACCTAGAGCTTAAGAACTGATGAAACTAGCTAACACATGTAACTTCACATTGACAATTACAAAACCCTAGAAATTAAAACTCAAAATGAGTTATGGTCAAATAAACGACACTAACACATGTAACTTCACACAAACATGGCTAATGACTAAGAATACGAAACCTCTTGTTCTAAAATAACCTAGCTCAGAAAATCTACGAGAACGAGACATAACTCAAAAGAGAGAAAAAGATCAATTTAAAGGGAGAATTAATCCTTAATATTGTTACGTAAAGCATGTGTAAATTTCATTTCATTTCTAAACTTTATGAATTCCAAGAAGAAGAAGAAGAAGAAGAAGAAGAGTTTAATTACCTTTGTAATTTTTAGGGTTTAGACTGTTGAGTAGTTGGGTGTGGCTGAGGTGTGAGGGATCGGAGAAGAAGACAACCAGAAGAAAGCAATTAAGTGAGAGAATTGCAGGTCAGTTTTCT
Source organism: Erythranthe guttata (assembly GCF_056151865.1). Lineage (NCBI taxonomy): Eukaryota > Viridiplantae > Streptophyta > Magnoliopsida > Lamiales > Phrymaceae > Erythranthe > Erythranthe guttata. The sequence continues at coordinate 17,142,656 of NC_142545.1, read as the reverse complement.
GCTCTTGAGCACACAAATCGAGTGTCGTTTAAAAGAGTGGCACCAATATAATTAATTAATTAATTAATCTCTCTTCTAATTAATTATTTTTTGTAAGTGCAGAAAATAAAAACAGCACACTGTATATATTGAGAGGACAAGGAAACAGAAGACCTTAAATATGGTAATTACATAACAAATAATTGGATATATATTTTGTAGAAGAAAGAAAATTACAGTACAACAGAATTGACTCAACATTATTTGGATGGAGAAGGTTGAAATATAGGAAAAATGTCGTTGAATTTGAGACCCAATCCCTATATTCGCCGCATTTAATTCATTAATATCTGCACAATATATATATATATATATATATATATATATATATATTTTGCCAATTATAACTATTATTTAATTCTCAGTCAAAACTACCACTTATTTTTTTATTAGCAGCAATTCATTTGTACTTATGTGTAAACTGTCCACATTATTATTTGGGTTTCGGTCAAACCAAAGGAATTCCTTATATATATGAATTACACAGTGTATATGTGACACACATGCATGCCGCACGTAGGTAGTTACACTTTTTTTTAATTATATTTGAATCAAAAAATATATATATAATATATATATTTCAGTATTCATCTCACAAACTAAATTAAACCCATTTCGTCATGTTTCTTTGTTTGATATTTATATTTTCTATTTATTGAAACGTCTTGCTCATCCATTTGGCCTCCACGTCAGCATATTTATTTTCAAAGGATTTGTTGCCTACAGTTAATCACAGCTCCATATTCTTATTAAAAAAGAGAAAATCGCATGCAGCTCCATATAGTACGGGGGATGCACGTGAGAGGTGCATGGAAAAAAGAATGCAAAATTCCTTAAAGTCCGTGAAATTCACGCGTTCCAATAAATAATAATCCCACCCCCCTATCACCCCCTACTACTAAACTATTACTCTAATTCAGCTTTTCTTTCAGAGCCAAACGAATTCCTATGTTTAATTTATACATTACAATTTACACACCACTTCAAATGCTCTAATTTAATTCATACGAAAGTTATATATTATTGCACACTTTATAAACAAGTATATATTTATGATATTATATATCAGATTAAAACACAGAAGATCATCTAACCTGACTCATGAGAAGCTAGTACATATATATTGGAGGGACAGGCTAATTAGTATGGCTGGTCAAACACGGATCGGAGACTTTATTATTATTGGGCACACTGGATCTGCTGCAGAATTAGAGTAACAATATCATATTTTTATTAGCCAAAAAAGAAAAAATAAAGGGGGTACCCGTACCCGTACCCTATAGTAATTAATTAGTATTATATTATTGTTATAAGTATCTTAAAACAGCAGTGAAGAGGTGCCGTCGCCTTCACGAACGCTTACTACAATGAATGCTGCATTTATGTAGAAGCTGGGTTCTGATCCCATAGGCATACCTCATTATTAAGTTTCACGGGGATAAGTGCTTAATCCAGGTAATCAGAAACTTCTATTCTTCAACAAATATATATATATATATATATGCTATTCTATTAAACAATACCATAAAATGCTTCCCGAGTGTGCAATGCCACGTCGGCAGAATAAGAGGCCATGTCTCGACCCGGTGGTTCTTTTGCTGCCACATGTCTTTTTTTGTATTTTATAATATATTTCCCGCTAGGGCTTACCTTTAAGAATTTTAGAAAAAAAAAAAAAAAAAAAAAAAGGACACGTGGAAGCAGAAGACCCACGGTATTTATCACCAGGTGTAGGTTCGAAGGAGCCCCATGTCTCCCTTCGTCACATTATTTTAGACTGGAACGGGACAAATTCATGTCTGATTTCTGGCCCATCTTAGTCAATAACCCAAATACATGTCTTCCAATTAGTGGCACATGCCCATCAAACCAGTCACAAAACCCAAATGCAAATGATTCATTTTTTATTTTTTTTAATATGTGTACATATATATATATTTCACTTTCTCTACATGTGATAGACTGGCATACCCCAAGGTATATCCATGAGAACAAGAACCATCATGTAATCCTCCATTTTCTCGATGCATTTCAGGAGGCTGGTAGGACTGGCCTTGCAAGAGGCGCTCTTAACACATAGTCGAACCTAGCTGAAATTTATTTCAAAGGGGCAAAAGCTTTCAACACCTCCAAACGAGCCAATAGTCAATAAAATAAATCAACTGTCGACAAACAAAAAAAAATATATTTAAAAAAAAATGCTAGATATCATCAACATAGTTCGAACCCAAACTGGATCTAACAAACAAGTCTAATACAGACAAAAGTATTCACGAGACGAAGGGGTACAGATTAGTTGGACTCCGGTTTAACTCTACTGCGGTTGTCCCATTGATAATTTTAAGCATCTCCATTCTGTTGCTCTTCTGCGGATGGTACTGCCATCACCTCTCCAGGAGGTGGGTGGTCAAACCTGCATGTTGCTCCGAATTTGCATGTTCCAGTCTTCATGTAGTAGGGACAGTGTATAGCACCCTATAACAAGCATTCACACCACAACATTTATTTCTTTTGCCAGATAACAAATAAACATAAAATAATACAATAAAGATTCGGGAAGCTGATATTAGATAACTAATTCAATGGCGAATGCTAATTGCCCGACTAACATACACTTTGTATGTTACTTCCCCTGTTCATCCAATCAAACAAAAGGAGTATGCAAAAGGTACTAATAACTCACTTTAGTCCATCCAACAAAAAAAGGCAAGTGTTGATACGTTAAGTATTAGCTCTTAACCCATCTTAGACAAATTTATTAAAACAGCATTTGATCTATTCAAGCCGATATTACACAATTCCTTCCATTGTTAGCATATGACCTCCGTCAATGAGATGTATAATGAGCGTTTTTAGGACCCATTTACGACATAGTTTTACTTTTTCTACTAAGTTGTATTGTATCTAGAACTTTCATAACAAGATTGACGAAAATAACTTATATAATTTTTACCAATAAAGTTTGCATAATAAGTGTCCAATCAGATGTTCAATTACCTCTCTCCTTGGCAGGCCTGCAAGAGTTAGTTTCACATTTTCCTGCAGAGATTCGGTAGTGTAGATAGCTGCTACGCTGGTTGTTGAGCGGTCAAGAGGATGATGAAACTTGCAGGTAATCCCAAACTTACATATCCCAGTTTTCATGTAATACTTGAACCAGAAACGAAGAGAATGTAATTAGATCAAGGAGCAAAAATACAAAAGCTAAACGAAGACACATGGCCAAGTTAGTCTTCCTATAGTCTACATAGCTTTGTACACAAGTATTTTAGGCCAAGGGACAAGGCAAAGCAGTCTACGAGCAAGACCAAGTATATACATTTAGAAAAATTGGGTCATAAAATTGTTTGAATCAATAGGATGAACCGGCAATGTGAATCATAGTAGAGAAACTGCCTATGAAATAGATGTGTAACATGCAAAAGACTGATTGTAAACTGTGATTGAGTTAGTTAATACTGCTACTGCGACCACTTAATTAGATGATGGAAACACATAACGCAAGCTTTGAACTACATAATACTTAGGAGATTAAAATTCCTGATATTTTCTCATGCAAAATGAAAAACGGGAACAAGGAAATACGCACATCACATTCCAGCTGTCCAGGTCGTTGAGGGTAAAAGGCCGGGCTCAACCCAAGCTGCAAGGAGAAAATTAAGGATATCAATAAGAACATAGACATACAAAACTAGAAGTTTCTGTCATCCACAATTAATTAAAAATTCAATGCTATCAGAAGCACCCGGAACACCAGTAACATAGTTCCAGACATCAAAATCTGCTCATTGATTTTTTCTTGTCTCAGAGACTCAGGAAAGCTCAGAAGAATAGAGACAATTGTAACACTACAATCAAGAATCTAAGACAACATTTAAAGCTATAAAAATTGTGCATTGAATTGATCATATACTCCCCTGTGTTCATGCGCCAACAAATATACGTTGAAACTAGCAAAAGACAGACGATTGCAAGTTTACCTCTGTCTGAGTCAGCATTGGATCATAAGAAATCTAAGCCAACATTTAAAGCTATAAAAATTGTAGATTGAATTGATCCTATACTCCCGTGCATTCATGCGTCAAAAAATATACAAAGAAACTAGCAAAAGAAAGACGATTTCAAGTTTACCGCTGTCTGAGCCAGCATTGGATCATATGCTGAGAGGAGAGATGCTGTCGGAGCAACAACCCCATAATTATAATGTGCCGAGGGAGAGGTCATAAGAGTAGGAGCAATAGCGTCTGCAGATGGATTATTTGCTATGTTATACTCTATAAACTTATTAGTATAAACGAGTGAGCAAAAAAATGACAAAAAGGTAAATCTACCACTTACTATATCGGTCCGGATGATTGTAGCGGCAAGTGGCCCCATACTTACAGCTGCTTAAACGAGATGGAACTTATTAGATTTTAGAATGGTATATAACAATGAACATAGAAAAACAACTATAATATCATACTAACATACATATGAACTCAAATTCAAAATCAATTTTCCGCTCAAAGTGGTATTTTGTGGGATAGAAAAACTTTTCAACATGATTCACTTCAACAAATCTGGTGTAAACTGAGGCACGATAAACAATATCTTGTTTCTTATGAACAAGTATCTCATTTTATAAGAAAAAAGGATACTTGTCAATCATCAACTTTTCTGGAGCATATGCAATGCTATTATTCCTTGACATTGGTACTTAGAATATATGTGGTGTTGGCAACGAGAAAGGGTTTCAGTAGCTAAAAGTGCAGATATGCTGACCTGTTAGTTTTTAGATAGAACGGGCAATTCTCTTCACCCTGTCAATGGTAACAGTAACATTGTTTAGGGAGAGCAGACAAGAAACCAAGACATACAAAATTGACTAATGCAGTAAACAATTTATGGAGAGATTTATTCATTTATTAAAATTCTTACTCTCTAAATATTTCCTAAACAGATCATACATGTACAAGCCTTGTAAAGATGATTAGAAACCCTAAGACTTCCCAATGACTGGCCTCACAAAGGGCACACAACTTTGAACTACAAACTTCCCACACTACATTGTCCTTTCGTTCGCCCCGTACTCAGAGGCAAAGATATGGCTTCCTCAATGAAGTCAAGCAGCCCAGCATGTCTCCCAAAAAAAAGAAAGGAATTCGAAATGGGAAGGAAAGGTGTCGAGGACGTGGTTTCCTTATATTCTTGACACCGTTGCTTCCCATGTCCAAGTCCTTTTTTTTTGTCTTGGGAGATATGATGGGCTGCTTGGTTTATTGACGAAGTCATATCTATGCTATCTTTGCATCCGAATACGAGGGATAAAAGAAAGGGAAGGAACAATGTGGTGTGGGAAGTTTGCAACTCAAAGTTATGTGCTTTCCTCTGCACAGGAAGGCTCAAGATTTGTGAGGTTGTACACAAAATTGAGATGAACACCAGGATGAAGTTTGTGTTATACGATATAGACAAGAGCAGACAGAACAGTTCGAAAATGTAACAACTGTATCACCAGTCAGCAATCCCTTCATGGGCCATATATTAAACAGAAGCAATTGGAAAACCATATTCTTTTCTCCACCTAATATCGTCTGATTATTTACCCAAACAAATCAAGATGAGACACAAAACAGAAAATGTTGCATAAGTTAAACGATCATCATTATTAAATATAATCTCTTTAAATAAGCATACTGGTCTGATGGGGAGGCCTTTGGTATTGTGCACCAACGCTGGGGCAAAAGGTTGCTGCACTGTCTTCCCATCTCCAACTAGACTGGTCTGCACCTCGGCACCAATTTCTTCTCCAGCTGGTTGTATTGGCACACCTTTGGGGTGGTGAAATTTGCAGGTTGGACCAAATTTACAACTTCCAGTCTTCATGTAGAACTGCTTAAACACAGCATGTTAAATTACTAAATTCAAGTATAACAACAACCTATGCTCTCACGAGAAATCATCTTACAGCACATGGAGGTTCTGATGGTCTCTCAGGTAAGTAAGTGCCATCATCTTCGGTAGCACCCTGCAATTAAGTTAGTAAGCAATCATTTGGAAATTTTGACATCATAAATTATCATGTAAAATAAAATGATAGATAATACCAAAACAACTTACTAGAGACACGATTCTATCTTTAGGATGGTTGAATCTGCATCGAATACCAAACTTGCATCTTTGAGTCTTCAGGAAGTACTGAAACATTGTTCACATAGATATAGAAATTTAAATCCAGTCCATCAAGTGCTATAGTTGAGAATAATAGTCTGTATCCAGCTTACAGGACAATCTGGATCGCCTGGCCTCTCAGGAAGGCACTCACTTGGTACAGGCGGAACCTGAATCACAATTAAAGATCATGAACAATGAACAACATTTCATGATGATGAAATGAATAAACTGTACAACTAGGGGGGGGGGGGGGGGGGGGGGGGGGGGGGTGTGACAATCCCAGTATATCCCCAAGGTGAAAAATCATATTTAAAATTAGGTGGAGAAATGCAATCACATACTTCTACTAATTAATGATACTAAGTAATCTGTATTTGTGAGTGATGATTGTGCTTTCAGGAGAGCACCAAAAATACAGGCATCTAATGTGATTGGTGAATTTGACTAGTAAACTGTTTCAAATACGCATGTATAGCAGTACTGCTAAAACTTCAAATAATTGCCATCGAAATAAAGAATCCATGCGATGTTTCTCTGACAAACAGAAGTAGGGTGATTTTGTGAAAGATGTAGCAAACATCAAGAGAATCAACCAAACAAAACACTCTTACTTCATGAGTTTCTGATTGCCTAGAATTCAGCACTGAATTCTTGGGCAGAATGAGAATTTTCTTTACATGCCATAATCATGAACTTGATTTTTTTGTCTTCAATTTTGTGTAAGTTAGAACACAATGATCAGGGTTTTGTTGCATTTAAAAATTTCAGATCTTTTTGGTAAGGATATATTTAAGAATCGGAAAATAAATACAATACGATTATTCACCATCATATAGTGAGTGAGTATCCTGATTAATATGCTTTCCCTGGAGAACTTCAGACTGAATAACTTTGAAAACCTAACAAAATTTGCGAATAACACCCCATAGTGTTTCCTTAATCTTATGCAACATCAGCACACATGTTTCCCATAAAAACAAATTCATACACCATAAGATAAATTTACATTTTTTAACATGAATAGAACAAGTTAGATTCATGGTCAAGCAACAAAGTCAGCAATTTACAGCCCGATGAACTTAGTGAAAGTAATAACAGGAAAAGGTATATGCTCTTTTGCTATGGGAAGTCATTAGTCATCACCATGAAACTGTTTCTGGTTTTCATCAATAAAGCTACACATAAAACAAGATCCACCATAAACAAACTAAATTTAGAACATAGCCTTTACTTAGAACCACAGAGGATATTGTTAATTCAACATGGAAAAGAACCATTGCAGTTACTAATGTCAGAGAAATACATCTACAAGGATATCAATAGTAAAAAACAAGTGGACTCGCAATTAGGTTTGAAACGATAGGAATATAAAGCCGAGTTAAAAGTTCCTTTTAAGAGGATACAACAAAATGTTTCATTAAAAAAGGGGCTAGTTTACATAGGTTCCACTGTTATCAACTTAGAGTTCTATTCTAGTACATCCCACACTACAAGACTTGATTTTGTTCAGAATAAGAACTCGGAGATCATTTTGAGAAAGTAAATAATATGAGGTAGAGTTGATACAAAATATAATGTCTTATTAGATTACAATACTATTTATGAGCCTATAAAACAATATAGGTGAGCATAGAGCATCACATAAATTGATGCACCATAGACATAGGGATATATTTAATAGATGCTTCTAATTATAACATAAACTACTTAACTAGTAACCACATGAACCTACTAGAAAGTAAAAATATGTTATAAGTACAAAGTAATTTGTAAATTAAAATCTTATAAAAAAGGTACTACTATATATTAAATAGCAAAAAATATCACCTCTTTCCAATCCGGGATTCCCCCTTCTGGAACCCAAATAGGATGGTCAAACCTGCAGCTCTCTCCAAACTTACAGGTTCTTGTTTGCATATAAAAGGCACAGTCCTTCTCTCCAGGCCTCTGGGGGTAAACGGGCAAATGGCTCGTACTGTCATACCTAGGGCGCTTGGCTAAAGGGTTTGTCGAATACCAAGCTTCAGTTAGCCCCTTGTTATGGGCATCCAAAAGAGTCTGGTGATAGAGTGCTAAATACATAGTAGACACATATACAAGAAAGCACATCATATATGTTATTAATTATATAAATAGGATATTATTTGTATAGTAGGCGGAAATATAGGCAAATTCTACTCGCTGATAACTTGTTAAGACCTGAGTAAGTTAAAACCAGATGACACAAACGTCAAATGCTGATTACATATCTATTCCATATATATGTATATATTTAAATTAGTCATAACTATATATAAGATCCAATAAATTAAGGTAATAGTCAATAGTGTCACAATACCACACTGACAGTGACTCGTATAATGAATTTGTACACCTTATGAGGTTTAATCCTTCGGAGCTTTTAACTTATAAATCAATGACATGAGAACACAAGATTACAAAAGCAATGGCAATATAATACATATATCTTCTTTTAGATTGATTGCCTACATTCATCCTTTAACAACTCGAACCAGTGTATCAATTAGTTACAGAAACCTCCTCCAAATTAAGGAGATGGTTTCAACCTTTTCCAGTTATTTTCTTTATTTTCTTGACTCAAGCATGCAAAGAGCTTAAAGGTAGGTCGGCCTTATATTAGTATGCCCAAATCGGGCTTGATCTGGTACCAAAGTTCAGTCTCCCCTTCACAACAACAGCTCAAGTGGAAGTGATTTATGCAAATTCTTACATAACACATAAAAAGTAACATAACAACTCTCAAAAAGTAGCAACAATTTCCTTACAGATTTCACTTTGGTAAACAGGAAATCACGTTATATTAGCATTAGTTACATAATAAGTACTTTCTGAGTCATAATATGGGCCACGGAACTATTCATTACATAGGGTGATTATATATTCTAGTGATGTACGACGGAATACTCAAAGCCTATAAAAGTATCATAGCAACAAAAGCTGACATTTTACCAAGCAAAGATAATCTTAATCTTTCTTTCCTCACAAGAAGACTCTTCAACCCCTCCAATAATGATAAATTCACGAGATCACACAGTCATTCGAGGACAGCTAAGGTTATACCAGCTGAACAATACAAATACTACGGTTCTTCTACTGTGAGCTAAAGAGAATTGTCGAAGGCGAGTAATCTACGTCATCAATTGACAAATATCACATGGAAATGTCATAAATTGACCAAGAGAGTAGTCAAGTTGAACTTCATAAAACGAATACAAAACAAAAAGGGATTTTCTAAACAATTGGCGTAAATTAGGGCATTGCAATTTGCAACAGATCAATTACTCACTTAAAAAATTAAAAAAATAAAAAAGGTAAGGATCTCTTACATTCGGTGGAGGCGCGCTTCAACTCATTGTAGAGCGCGTCCGTCGACGCAGCATCCACGCCAGGGGGGCCATGCGAGTGCGCAGACACGCCAGGAATCCTAGTGGAGTAGCTCTCTGGGGCGTACAACATTGATGATGACATGGCGGATGAAGAGGTGAGGGAGTCGCTCAAGTACCTAGAAGTAGCGCCCAGCAACGAAGTGTCTGCGGATCGAGGTTTGTAGATGCTGGTTGTAGCGCTGCCGCCGCCGCCGCCGTAAGTGCTGGTTGTGTAGCCGTATTGCTGTTTCGCCATCAAAAGCCGCGATTTTTTTCTCTTGGGGCGAAGAAAGAGAGTGTCGAAGCCCTAAGTGGCTCCGGCTCAGAAAGAATAATACAAAGTACTAAAATAATTGTTTATCCGGCTCAGTGACGTATATATGACGGTCAACCGTCAACGGTATTGCACCCCAACGGGAGAATATTTCCCCGACCCGCTTTTCATCTCATTTACTGGGTCCGGTCCGGTCCGCTCCGACCCGAACATGATTAGGCAATTTTCCATAATGACCCCTTGTGAACAGGATATTTCCATATTGGACCCATTAATTATAAACTTTTCCTTATTAACACTGGTTACACTTGTAAAAGTTTTCCCATCTTTGTTCTGTTTCATTATTTTTATTAGGAAGGACAATAAAATTCGTCAACATTTGAAGTTGGTCGTAGTGAATATTTTGCAGTAACAGACTTATTTTACTCAAGAGATGAGTTGATAGATTGAACAAGAGTGACCACTAAGAGTCTTGGTGTAAAGTTGGTGAAGAGAAGTAGTCCTAAGAATCTGACTCGTGATGTGTACTCGTCATCTTTTCAAAAGGCATGTGAAACGTGTTGGAGCCGGGTGTCACCTCTCACGAAAGTCTCTATCAGTGGGTTATTGTGTTGAGATAATACTCAATGTCGCAATTGGTCGACATGTACAAAATCAACTATGCAAATTCATTAATTAAGTAATTAATAATAAAAAAGAGTATTAATGAAACTAAGCTACTATTATTACTTAATTGAACAGGACGACTAGTTCAGGCGTGAGAACGATGTTTTCACACTTGGATTGAAGTGCAAACACCATTTTCACGCATGAATCGATCGTCCACCCCCAATTCACACTCAAATTGGGCGAGCTCCTTCCCCAATCCATGTCCAAAATAGGCGTATGAACTGTGCAAATATTGAAACAAAAAACCCCATAGAATTCAATTTATAGGGGTTTTTAAATATCAAACTTGGAGGACTAATTTGAGAAATAGAATGAAGTGCAGGGACTAGGATCATTAACACGGTTGACCATCAACGAGTACTTAAATAAAACCAAAAGCGTACTATGCAAGAGGCGTAAAATTGCAGGAAACACAAGTGTAAGATTAACAAGTCCAGTTCTACAAAATCACTAAAGTCTCGAACCAGAAAAAAAAAAGACGAAAAGCCCTTAAAAATATCAGCACTCAACAACAGTGGTGAGTGCTATAGAAATTTATCTCGTGATTGTCGATTCGATTGATACGTTCGTCTATTGGTTGACGAAGAGCAAATTGCCAACCGAGGAATCGGCATGGAAGAGTTGCGGATATCTCCGGCCGATCCGAGGGGAAGTCCGGCGAAAGAGCAGCAAGCGGCCGGCGTCGGTATTCTTCTTCAGATTATGATGCTCGTTCTCTCCTTTGTCCTCGGCCACGTCCTTCGTCGTCATCGGTTCTATTATCTTCCTGAAGCCAGTGCTTCGCTTTTGATCGGTATATTTACTTCTGCCCTAAATTCTAATGATCACTTATTATTCTCAATTTTGCTATTAAATGTATGCGTAATCTAATGGAAAATGTGAATGTGGAATACAGGTTTAATTGTGGGGGTGCTGGCGAATATTTCCAATACAGAGAATAGCATCAGGTTTTGCCATACAATTAATTACTTTCTAATTATTTATTTTTTGAGGATTATGTAATCTTATTTTACTGTTTATTTATTTTGGTTTGGTAGGTCATGGTTCAACTTCCACGAGGAGTTCTTCTTCCTGTTTTTGCTGCCGCCGATTATATTATATCCTTTCGCATTGGACTTCCTTTATGAATATTAGCTAATTTGCTTTGTTAATTTTTTCCATTTCTTTCCATTGGTTCGCAAGAGAAAGTATATCCTTAACTTGGTTTCCGTGTTTACCCAGTCAGGATTCAGTCTGCAACCTGTAAGTATTCAAAAGTTTTAGTTTATCATAATCGTACAAACACCGAACGTTGGTTTGCATTATTTTTCCGTCATCTTTATATGACATGAAGTAGCTTCATTTATGAATTTTACTTTGCAGAAACCATTCTTTTCCAACTTTGGTGCCATAGTAACATTTGCAATTTTTGGAACCTTTCTTGCTTCTGTGGTCACGGGCGTTTTAGTGTGAGTATATTTCTGTTAGCAGCTTCTTATACTCTTTTAAGTATTTTTAAAAGAATATCTATGTCATCACTTCTGCGCTTGCTTAATCGTCCGATGTTTCTGGATTCAGATACCTTGCTGGAGCGACATATCTAATCTACAGACTTCCTTTTGTTGAGTGTCTGATGTTTGGTGCTCTCATCTCAGCTACTGATCCTGTCACTGTTCTGTCCATATTTCAGGTGATTAGCTGTTTTAGTCTTGTGATACCAATGTTATTTTCCCATCGGCTTATTAGTTTAAACTCTTACATAACTTGTGGAAGTGTCGGAATGTTTCTACAGGAAAGTAAATAACGAGAGTGTATGTGCTCAATAAAGAAATTAATTTCCAAACCTACCGGTGTAGTTAGATGTTTAGCCTGTGTGGTCTATTTTATGGATGAAGTTTTTTAATCAAACTGATCGATAATGTTGCATTTTGATACAAACAAATGCTCATTTCCTTCAATAAGTAGGTAGTATAAAACTTTTTTAGATAATAAAACACTTTATTTTTACCATATAGAGGTTAAGAGAAGTGACGTTCCGTGTTAAGTCACTTGCTATCAGATTGGGTTTGAATCATGGGGAAACTGCATTTTGTTCGTTGATATTGGAATTGATTGATCACTTTTTAACTTTCTCTATATGCAACATGTCCTATTGTTTTACAAGTTGTATAATGGGAAAAAGAACAAAGATCTGTTATGGTTTCCTTCATTTTCAAGTCTAGTGACCTTGCATCATATGTAGGGGTGCAAGTTGGAACGGATTTTCCAATTTCCGCCGGTTCCGATCCGAAAAGTTCCGATTTTGGAACAACTTTTTTCATTCCGACTTCCGAAATTCCGATTTCCGAAATTTTTCGATTTTTTTGGATTGGAATTGGAATTATATAAAATAAATTTGGAATTTCCGATTTCCGATCCGATTTAATTCCGAAAAATTCCGATTTTTTCCGAAAAATACACCTATAAATAGTATATATTATATAATACTTATTTTCCGAAAAATACACCTATAAGTTTTGTTTTAGGATTTTGGCATAATGAATTGTTGTTAGAAGTTTTATTGGATATTATGCTGTGTTTATTTTTATTTATTTTTTTGAACTGAATTTAGTAGTTATTAGTTTTACTTTTTATCGACGTGGATGCTCTTATTTTCGAAAAATTATGAACATTTTAGAAAATTTCGGCTAAGTTTTGAAAGTTTAAAGCTTATATGATTTCCGATTTTTTTCCGAAATTCCGAAATTTCCGGGCCTTTTGGAATTGGAATGAATTTTTAGATTCCGAAAATTTTGGAATTGGAATTGGAATTGATTTTGTACTTCCGAATTTTTTTGGAAATTTTCCGAAAAGGTTAATTCCGATCCGATCCATCCGACTTTCACCCCTAATCATATGTAACTAGAAACTACATTCTCTTGATATGGTCTTTGTAGGAGCTTGGTACAGATACGAATCTGTACGCTTTGGTCTTTGGCGAATCCGTGCTGAATGATGCAGTAAGTTTTGCTGGTTTTTTAATTTCCTTAAAATGGAGGATGCCTTTTGGAATAATTTCAATACTTTTCAAATAACGAGTTACTAATTTATCATATATTTGTTTAATTGTGTATTTTGCTGTTTGAAGATGGCAATTTCTTTGTACAGGTTAGTCAATCACAGCTATCATCATATGAGTATATTCTTGCACCACATTTAGTCATTAACAACCTGATTTGTGCTTTCGTAGGACAATGTCACTGGTGAGGAGTCACTCGTCATCGGATCAAAATCTTTTTATGGTCGTGATTAGATTTCTGGAGACTTTCGTTGGATCAATGTCAGCAGGTTTATTGCTAGTACCCTGCTGTAATTCTAGCCGTCCATGTTTTATGTTTGAAATGTCGATTTAATTCATTTTCATGGCATTAAGGTATCAGCACTTCTTGTAATCTCTCACCGCCCTCCCCAAAAAAGAAAAATTGGAAAAAACAATTTAATAACTTAACAAAACATTGGTATCTGTACATTTATCTAGCCAGAAATAGCACACATATCCAGGCTAATAAATATATTTGTTTCTTAATCTACAGGGGTCGGAGTTGGATTCACTTCTGCTTTAATATCCTTTTTATATTTTTTCATATTTTTGCCAACACTTGCTCTCACTGATTTTAAGCTCATAACAAGGTTTGTGAAGCCTTAACTTCCAGTACCTTTTCAAGTATGCTGGTCTGGATATTGACAAGTAAGCATATTATTTCAATGTTCCAGCACCTGCCGTAAATAATATATAAGAAATACTTACTAATTTTCTTTCAATATCATGTGCAGTCTTCAAAACTTGGAGTGCTGTTTGTTTGTTCTTTTCCCATATTTCTCGTAAGATAATTTTGAACTGTTACTTTTTATTCTATGGAATCAGTATATATTTTATGATTTCTTTTAACTCTCAGTTTGTGTTTTACCATCTTATATTTATGTAGATACATGCTAGCCGAAGGGCTTGGTCTCTCGGGTATCGTATCTATACTGTTCACTGGAATAGTAAGTGAAATTAATGAAGTTTTGTCTTGTATTTATATTTTGTCCATATCATATTGCAGCAAGTTAGTGTGATTGTTTGTGTTAGGTTATGAAGCACTACAGTTTCTCCAACTTGTCAGACAATTCTCAGAAGTTCGTGTCTGCATTTTTCCATCTGATATCATCATTGGCGGAGACTTTTGTGTGAGCAATCATTCAGTTATTTATTGGTGTGTTGTTTCGTTTGTGTCTTCAGCCACATTTTCTCAGATTTTTTTTTTCTGTCTTGCAGATTTATTTACATGGGATTTGACATAGCCATGGAACAGCATAGCTGGTCTCATATTGGATTTATCTTTTTTTCAATTGTATCCTTGAGTTGCATGCATTCTGAATAAGTCGTTTCTTGTCTAATTTGCGGAGATTAAATGAAAATTTTCCTTAACTTACTCTAAATTAAACCAGGTCTTCATCTGTATTGCAAGGTATGAGTACTTAGCCTTTTGCATATTGGCATTGGTCTTGCTGTTTTTGATTTATTTTCCATTTTTCTTTTGCAAAGAAATGTTGTCAACCCAATACTTTGCCCCTTTGGTGTTTTCGTTATTATATGGGAACAATTATTAAACCTTGTTCTTCTTGTTCCGTGAAGAGCTGCAAATGTGTTCTGCTGTGGTTATTTGGTGAATTTGGTTAGACCTGCGCATAGAAAAATACCAATGAAGCATCAAAAAGCACTTTGGTATAGTGGTAAGTGCATATGATTTCTTCAGCAGCTCTTATATATTTGCAACGCAAACTCATCTCCCTTTTTTTCCATATTTCTTGCACATAAGACAGTTTTTGACAGCTCAAACTCATATACAATATCCATTACAGGGCTCCGAGGGGCTATGGCTTTTGCACTTGCCCTGCAATCAGTTCACGATCTTCCAGAAGGGCATGGCCAGACAATATTTACTGCCACCACTGCAATAGTTGTTTTGACAGTAAGCAATCGAAACTATTTGCTTGAACTGTGGCTTTTGAAGCACTTATTAGTAATGGAACATTGCAGACCCATACCATTCACTTATCCAATTGTTAGCTCTTTTCTGGCTATGTTCTCTAGATATTTGGTTACCGGCTAATGTGAATTAATACTTGCTGTTTCTACCAACCATCACTCAAGGCTTGATAAATGCACAAACGTTTGCTGCATTCCTTACGGAGCATCTTTAGTGCATAATGTGACTTTACTCTTACTTAAGAAAATAAATGAATTTAAATCCCGTTACATATGGGAAAGTAAGGGTGGGCAGGATTTAAACCCTAGTAATCAAGGTTAGATACCAAATCTTAAGTTAGTATTATCGTGTTTTCTGCAGAAATTTTACTCCTTGTTCGAAATATAAAATGCACTTAGCAATGTGAGGGGTTACTTCATAAATCTTCATTTTTTGGCCTATTTTTTGGAATTTGTAGGTCTTGCTGATAGGAGGATCAACTGGAACCATGCTTGAAGCTTTACATGTTGTGGGTGATAGCAATGAGGTGTCATTGGGAGAAGTAAGTCAATATTCGTTAACGCCTGCTCTTTTGTGGTTAAAAATTGTATGTTAATTACTGTACATTATTTTGTCTTTCTAATAATATTTCGTTAGCTGTATTATCTCGATCTTTGCATACACATGAAAGGTGCAACTAGAAAGTGTTTTTGGTGTTTATTTTCCGATTCTTAATCTCCTTGTTCCCAATTTCAGAGCCTTGAGTCAAACAATGGCTACAGAGCTCCTGTTTATGAGGATGAGGAGGAATCTTCATCCGGAAACCGGTTTAAGATGAGACTTAAAGAACTCCGCAATAGGTAGGGCAAAATGGTTGCTGAAGTTCCATTTTTATATTTTTTTTTTATTCTGAATTATTTCTTAATCATATTTCCTCGATTAATTCTTGCAGCACCGCATCTTTTACTGCACTGGATAGGAACTATCTCACCCCTTTTTTCACAACTCAAAGTGGCGAGGAAGATGACGATCATGGTTAGTTGAATCCCTAGATCGATGCTAGAATTACTGATCCTTTTTCGGTATGGTATTTACCGTAACTGGTTTCTAACGCTATATACACTAACCATGCGTATTTTGTTCATGCTGTACAGATGAGCTTTTCAGTGATTCCGGGAGACCAAGCTTTCATTGACATAACTTATATTCATCCTTCAAGAGATACACAACTAACTTCATAGTGCTATATATATATATATATATATATATATATATATATATCTATATCTACATATAAACTTTGCATACTCCAATAGAATAGCAGTTAGAGAGTATCAGAGTAAAAAAATTAGGAGTGGAACTGCTCAGTGCAGCTTCTTCTGATCAGTCAGACCAATCTAATTTGTGTACATGATGTATGAAACGATTTGAATGGTTCAATTTTTTTTGGTGGTACATGAAGTTTAATATGCAATGTTGCCAATCGATTTTGCTGACTAGGATATTAGAAAAACCATCCGGCGACAAGTGTGATCTGACGACATCTCCGAGATGTCACCGCAATCAACAGCATCTTACCCCAGTGAGGGTTTCGTACAATGTTGAAATATTTCGAGTTGTTTTTCACTTTTGATTTACACACAACCGCACATATATAAATATAACAAATATGTATCGATCTGTACATATGTGTGAGAGATACACCCCTTTCTAAATGGGATCGAGTTGGCTTCCCGTCTATGCATTTTGCTCAACTGTTGCCCGTTGAAACTTCGAATAGGTTTTTTTTTCTTTTTTTTTTTTATTATGAAATAAACTCCTTATGTTTGAGTAATTACAATTACCCCTCAACTATGAGTTTTCTTACATGTCCACCGTCATGGTGTCAAATTTAACAGAATCTTCTACATTTTGTGGAATGTACTATAGTTTGTACTCGTTTTTATGCAAAAATAAAGCTTCTGATGTACCACAATCTGATATTTACAAACTAAGAGACACATACTATGATCATCTTGTTTTAAAATATGGAGCTTGAATGGGTAAAACTCGTACAAATTGAAGAATATTTCATATAATCTAGAAGATTTTACTAAATTTGATGGGCGTCAGTTTGTCATAATATGAGATGTTTTTTGGTACCGTAATCTACCCTAGCAATTACAAATAACTGAATAAGCATAACAATAAAAACCGTATGATCACACGACGAGGTGGTCAAATTTCATAATGATGAATATGCCTAAATAAAGATAAAGGTGTTAAAAGTGTTCTTATTCTGCTTCGATATCGTTAGACCGCGTAATAGAACCGTTATCCGTTTAGAATAAAAGTTCAACAACGGCTAGTGTTTTTAATCATTTCTTCTTTACTTTATTTTTTTCACTTTACAATTTACAAAAAATCTCTCTTTTTTCCTGCCAATTTCATTCTTCCAATCACTGATAAAAATCATTGCAGAAGGACCAAGTATTCATTATTTCCTGAGAGAAAACAAAAATGGCGGACCAAACCGGCGGAGCAGCAGCCGACTCTACGGCGGCGCCGCTCCCCCACCGCCGGCCCAGAGTAAGAGAAGTCAGTTCGCGGTTCATGTCCCCGTTAACCCAGTCCAATTCAACCCCAATCCCTTCCGATTTCCCACGCTCCAAATCCGCCCACCGCCGCCGACCATCTAATAAAACCGACGAGAATCTAATTCCCGACTCAATTAATCGTATGTTAGACAATTCCTCCGCCGCAGCTCCATCAACTGTGCAAAGTAAAGAGAAACGCGATTGCAGAGACAACAAGCATTCCGAAGCAAGGGCAGTTTCGTCCAGATCCGACACGCCGGTTCCAATCGGTGCAGAGAGGGTTGTTCCGTCGAGATACAGGCAAGTTTCCAACACCATCCACCGTTCGAATTCACTGAGTAGTAGCAGCAATGGGTGCTCCGCCGCCGCCACTTCAGCGGCCAGGCTCTTGCAAGATGCCACCTCCGATTCATGTAATTCCCATGTTTCGAAACAGGGGAGTTCTTCTTCATGCCCTAATTCACCACTCTGTGATCGGCCTTCAATGCCAGATGCCGCCGGAAATTCTAGCAAGGTCATCGGTGATTGTATGCGCTCGTTGAATTTTTCGTCTTTCGCGAAGATGGGGGGTGGTGTTTCCCGCCCCCCTCAAAATCCTTCAACTTGTATGAGGTCCGGATTCGATTCGAGAAAAAGCGGGAAATTATCCAACCATCAAGAAGATTCACATTCCTTGAAGATGTTGAGTAACTATTATCTGCAGTGGCGATTTGCAAACGCGAAAGCGGATGCCTCCATTCATGCACAAAAGCAAGAAGCGGAGGTTCGTTTCCCGTTTTTTAGTCAATTGCGTTTGCTAGTTCCGTTTTTATTTATTATTTGCATATCAGTTATGCTGTTTTTTTTTTTCGTTTCTTTGTTCAGAGAAAAATTTGGTCACTTGGAGTCGAGATATCAGATATGCGCGACCGAGTGAAAAATAAACAAAACGAACTTGCAGTATTGCAACGTGTACAAACTTTCACCGCAATAGTTGAAGCTCAAGTAAGGCACCTATCTTATTATATATCATGAAACTTTCCGTAAACTTTCGATTTCGCTTTTCAGATTATTCTGTTTGCATCTTGTACATTGTTATGTTCGATTTTCCACTATTCATTTTATTGGATCTTGAAAAACATCTCGGATTTCTTGCTTCTTTTGTGAGACGATTTTTCGCATAGCTAAAACTTATCTTTTGGAATTATTTATAATGTCAACTAGATGCCATATCTCGACGAATGGTCTACCTTGGAAGAGGATTACTCAAATTCTCTATTAGGCACAACAAATGCATTGCTCAGTTCATCGGTCAGAATTCCAGTCAACGGGGATGTGCGGGTGAGAATTCTCGTCATTCTTTCCTTTCTAGTATATATTAATTTTGTGTCTTTATTTAATGATGTAATGAACTACTCTTAAGTAATAATCACTTTCTGCAGGCTGATACTCTAGAGCTAAAGGAGGCTCTAAACTCGGCACTCAAAGTGGTCGACTCGATCGGCACTCATATTCAGAGATTTATCGAAAAAGTAAGATAATATATTTCTTTTATTACATCATTTTTTCGTAATTACTCAGGGATTTATCGATCGACATCTTTTTTTCTTGAAAGCAGGCTGGGAAACTGGATACCTCGATTTGCGAACTAGCTAGGATGGTTGGAGGAGAAAAAACTCGTATCAGTGAGTGCGGAGATTTACTATCCCAGGTTTACTCATCGCAGGTATTTATCCTTCTCTAGTAGCTTTAATATGCATTATTTCCTCGAGATATGCAACGCGATCTATATCTTAATCGAGCTTGCTTTCACATTCGAACAGGTGAAGGAGTGCAGCCTCAGGGGAACCCTAATACAATGGCATCACTATAACCATCATCAACACCGCAAGACTGAAGCTATGAGCTGAATATACAGACAGAAAAAAAATAAAAAATTAATATATATATTTTATTATTTTTTCTATGATTTTTTTCTTCCCTCTTCATATTATACCCCATATAGATATAGTTGTGTAAATTCATTCAATATATATAACTTGTACATCATCGATTTATTGTTCGGGATTTTATAAAACCTTAAAAATGAACATGTGAGCATAATCAATCTTTTTTAATATTTAATTAATATATGGGTTGATTCAAACAAACTATGAAGATGTTGAAATCATCACGTACGTGGTATATTGCGAATGATTTATTTTAGTTTCGTGCGAATGATTTATTTTAGTTCGACACTGCAAAATACTATTAAATATTTTTACAATTGTAGAGTGTCAAATTACAACAATTCCAGGATTGAATTGTCTAAGTATTCTTTAATTAATGTCCCTATATTTTTATAGATAATATTTGTTTTTCATTATTTGGATTTTTTACTTCAGTTTTTATAATTTATTTTTTGTACTCTCAATTTTTTTGCTAAATTTAACAACTAGATACAAAATTATATTCCATGTCACGGCCAAATTTATAATTATAAAATAAAAAAATAAGAAAAAAAGAAAAAGAAAAGAGCCGACAACTATAAATAATAGTATTCCCAATCGCCAGGCCGTTGGATTAAAAACGAAATCGGCGCTCTGTGCTGATATACTTTCTTCTACATTCAATCCGGTGAGAACGAACGCGAATTCAGAGAATCATCAAACCATCAAAGAATCACCGATCCGCCGTGTCTGTAAAAGAATCGTTTGGCGATGGCGCTGAAGTTTCTAAACAAGAAGGGATGGCATACGGGCAGCCTCCGCAACATCGAGAATGTGTGGAAGGCCGAGCAAAAGCGCGACGCCGAGGATAAGAAACTGGAGGAGCTCAAAAAGCAGATTCACGAGGAACGCGGCCGCGCTGAGTTTCGCCAGCTTCAAATTGATTCCGGCCTCATCCCGTACGTTCACTTTTCCTTTTCCCCCAATTTGTTTCTGCTTTTAGGGTTTTGATTTAGGGCTTAGGGTTTCTTCCAATTTTTCTGTGAAATTAATTTTTGTTTCTCTTCTTCAGGAAGCAAGAGCGTCTCGAATTTCTGTACGATTCAGGATTAGCTGTTGGGAAAGGTAGTTCTAATTTCAAGGCTCTTGAACCTGTACCAAAGACTGAGCCCGATACCACTGTATCAGCATCAGCATCTACTTCTGAAAAGGTACTAAATTTGATTAAATATGCAATTCCTTCTTTATTATCACTATTAATTCTTTTTGGGGAAATTTAGTGTTGGAGTTTTGAATGTTAAATGGTGATTGTTCTTGCAGCCACAATCGGCAGCACCGGGGGCATTGTTTGAGGAGAAGCCGCAGACAGCTAATGATGCCTGGAGGAAACTTCATTCAGATCCGTTGCTTTTGATCCGTCAGAGAGAACAGGAATCTCTTGCTCGAGTCAAGAATAACCCTGTCCAAATGGCCATGATTCGCAAATCTGTAAGTTCATTATAGCCTCATATATGATTTTTTTTGTCCATTCATGCTCATTGAAATGACCTGTCATAATGCAATTTTTTGAGCTTTAAACTATACAGTCATCAAAAACTTGATCGGATAATTTTGCATTTAGTTAAGGTGTTATGGGTGCTGTTGTTAACAACATGAAGTTACCAAGTTATGTCATAAGTGGACCCAGTTATGATCCTTTCAGAGCTAGCAATAGTAGTAAGAAAGGACCTTCAATAGTTGATAGCAATAATTTTAGAATACATCAGTTGTTTGCCTTGTATTGACTTAGTAAGTTAATCATCATTCAAGCCATTCTCTTTGTCGTAGTTTGTCTACATGCAGTATAAAGTGTTGCATACGAACAATTGTAGGATAGAAAGTTGATATATTTTCTTTCTCTGAAAACCAATGGGTTATGCCTTATGGGTTTGGATATGCTTCTTCTGTTAAAGTTGTACCGTTCTGGAATCAGTAAGCAATCTTCTGCAATGAATGGCGATTTTCTTTTAGCATCAAATATTCAAATTTCATTAACAAAAGAAAAAGAAAAAGCAATTATTGCCTCTGTTGTTTCTCTGTACAATGAAAAGTTGTTTAGGAAGTGTTCTATCATATAGTGCTATCTTTTGGCAGTGTCGGTCTTTGTGGAACAGTAACTAACTTTGGCCTATCATCGAATTTCAGGTAGAAGCAACAAAGGGCAAAGACAAGGACGAAAATAAACATGGGAAAAAGCGTCACAGAAACAAATCCAAACATCGGAAACATTCATCATCAGAAAACGACTCCGACTCCAACGATGCGGCTCCGCCACTAGAAAAGGGAAGAAGAGAGAGTCATCACAAGGTTTCCAAAACCAACAGGCCTTCAAGCAAGAAAGCCTATACTTCAGACGAAGAACCACCGAGCCAAGAAGATGCTCGAAGAAAGAAACACCATGACAGGGAATATAAAGACAAAAACGAAGACAACCACAGAAGTAAGCATAGTTATTACAACTCCCGACGAGAAGAATATTCTTCAGAACGTCAGATTGAATCTCGTCACGACTACAGACACGATAATAAACGAAGCCATTTGGATTCTTCTGATAAGCCGCCAAGAAACGAGCCCAGCAAAACCAGGCACCGAAATCCCGTTAAACTTTCAGAAGAGGAGAGAGCTGCTAGGCTTAGGGAGATGGAAATGGATGCCGAAACGCACGAGCAGCAGAGGTGGAAAAGGGTAAAGAAGGCAGCAGATAGTGACGCGCACGAAGCTAATCGTGACCATGCGTCTTTAGGAAGGAACTTTCTCGACGATGCTCAGAAAAGTATTTACGGTGCTGAGAAGGGAGGAAGCTCCACTATTGAGGAGAGTGTGCGCAGGAGATCCCATTATCTACAGCGAAGACAACCTACTGATAGCAACGCTTTTCGTCGGTCTTGATTTTTGCTTGTAGAATTCTATCTATAATTTGTTATTGTCCTCGTTTGTAACGATTAAATTACATCATTGTGGTAAAGGTCGTAAACTTTGTACTCTGTTTTTCTTGTTTCCAGTAAAGATTTGTCTTTAAACCTTTAAACATAGGTTACAATCGTTTTACTGCTGGTGGGCTTAATCATGATAGCAAATTGTAATTTCAATTATATGAATAATTTAGTTATGACGTGGCTTTCAGACATAAAAGAATATTCACAGCTGCTGATGCAAAGTGCAAACCATGTTTACTGTCTGTTTGGTCACTGAAATTATTGCAACCATATATAAAGCAATTATTGTGAAAGCAGACCTTTGTATGTGACTTATCAGCTACCATGCACTTTCTTTTTCTTTAGTTACGTGACAGATTTTAATTTAAACCAACTGTCGGTTTATTACTGGTGGAGGAGGGTTTGTCTTGCTTGTCTTGTTCAAAAAGAAAGAAAAATGGGTCCTTAAATTAATTGCAATAATAATAGTAATCAGTATAATTTTGTTTTAAAAAGTATTCCGTTAGTGCCGTGAAATTTATTTTTGCTAATTAAAAATTAAAATGGGGATTTTGTTCTTCTTGTGTCTGTTTTTTTCAGCTCTCTTGCAGCTTCCAGGAACATCTTCAATTAGATCAGTTAATCAAGGCATGTTAATTAATTTATGCGGTTTAATTAATCTTGTTGATTATTTTTAACTAATTAATCTTGATATTATAAATCTTGCAGAGTTGATTAAGCAACTGAAGCTGCCTCTGTATCAGCATGCATGGCAGACAAGCTTGTCTTCCTTGTCGGAGGCACTTGCTTTAGACGATGCTCGTGTCAAGTTTCTCAATTCCAGGCTTACCAAAAATAATAATAACCTAACGGCGACAGCTCATTCCGTTAGTACAGAAGTATTGATTGACGGAAAAGAATCCGTCACCGTTCCCCTGAATCCCGGCCAGTCAATCGGCGTCGGGAATTACTACACCAGAATCGGGATCGGAACTCCGGCGACGTACCATCTCGTGGTGGTCGACACCGGCAGCTCCTTCTCCTGGATTCAGTGCGAGCCCTGCGCCGTCTACTGCCACCCACAGATCGGGGCCCACTTCAACCCCTCCGCCTCCGCCACGTACCGGCGGCTGCCGTGCGGCGCGGCGCAGTGCGGTTCACTCAAGACCGCCACCCTCAACAATCCCATGTGCTCGTCTTCTTCCAACGCCTGCATCTACACCGCCACCTACGGCGACCAGTCTTTCTCCGTCGGGTACCTGAGCAGCGACTCGCTCACGTTCGGGTCGGATACCCTACCCGGGTTCGTATTCGGGTGCGGGCAGGACAACGACGGCCTGTTCGGAAAGTCAGCCGGGCTCGTCGGACTTGCCAAGAACGAGCTCTCCATGCTGTCCCAGCTGTCGGCGAAGTACGGCAAAGCCTTCTCCTACTGCCTCCCGACGGCATCTCTGCTCAGCTCAAAAACCGGCGGCGGAGGGTTTTTATCCGTCGGCGTCAGCTCGAATTCCGATTACAAGTTCACTCCCATGTTGTCCGATTCTCGTGATCCCACGTTGTACTTTCTTAAAATGTCGGCGATTTCGGTTTCCGGCGAGACTTTGAACGTGGCAGCAGCCGATTACAGCGCCGTTCCGACGATCATAGACTCCGGCACCACCATATCTCGGTTGGCATCGCCGGTGTACTCAGCCCTAAGAGAGAAGCTGGTTAAGATCATATCCGCCAAGTTTAAAACGGCGGAGGCTTTTTCGATACTCGACGCATGTTTTACCGGGAGCTCCGATGAGATCTCCGGCGTGGTGCCGTCGGTTAAGTTGATATTTGAAGGAGGAGGTGAACTTGACCTGAAACCTCAAAACGTTGTAATAGAAGTGGAGAAGGGGACAAGTTGCTTGTCCTTTGCCGGAAACTCGAATCTTCGCGATATCGCCATCATCGGAAACCAGCAGCAGCAGACTTTCGACGTTTTCTATGATGTTGCCGGTTCTAGAATCGGGTTTGCTGCTGGCGGCTGTCGGTAGTTAAGATAGTTGGGTTCACCGGCGGTGAGTGGTTTCCGGTAATTAAGTGGATAAATTATGGGTTTGTTATTAATTATGTCGATACGACGTCGTTGGATGAGGATGATTTATGTGTAAAATGTAGATACGTATATATACGGTATATGAGTATATCACAAAGTCAATATACGGATTTGTATACATATTGTGGTAAAAAAAAACCATTTCGTTGTTTATTAGGATTTCTACATTAGAATTGGGCTCATATGAAATAAATCTTATTAGTTGTTACTTATTATTTAATTTTGTATTGAATAAAATTAAATATATATTACTATTCATGTATTTTGATCAACTTCAAGTGGAGCTGGATGACCAGTCCATACGACGAAATGCTTTGTCTTCTTATTTCATGGATTTATCTTCCAAGTTTAAGGTTTTATGTGCATGGTTATAGCTCGTTTGATTGATCACTGTTTGAGCTGAATTATTTGGTGAAATATTTAATTGAATTTGGTAAATTATACAACAATTTTATATTTTCATAATAACTTTAAAATAAATCTACAAAGATGCATATCAAATAGTATGATTCTAAAAATTACATAAAAATTTGTTTCCAAGTGGGATGTATTATATTTATAAAAAAAATAAAAATCCAAGCTAATGTTAAATCAAAGCATAGTCAAAGACAAAAATTATCAGCAAAAAAAATAAATATAATTAAAGATGTCAAAACACACAAGATTTTTAAATCAGGATTTAATTAGATGAGTTCTGAAAAACAAATTAAAAAAATCACAAAACGTCAAGGGAGCAGCTTTGGCCCTCAGTATTAAGCGAGCATTAGCCCTCGATCTTGACTTTTGAACATAAGTGATTTTGCAGAATAAGTGATTTTCTTTTTGATAAGTAGCTAAATAAGTGATTTTGTCAGTAATTTCTTTTAATTCTTTTTTGGTTTGTGTGCATCCAAATGCGCCAAAGTGCTAAAAAGAATTTCCTCAATTTATGCCACCCGCTGTTGCTGCATATATTTTATCCACATAAAAACAAATATAATATATAAATAAAGTGAGTTGTCATCCCCATAATTATAATAGAAAACAAATTATTATCAATTTAATTTACCGAATCAAATTCAAAACAGACTTTTACAATTTAAATAAAAAAATTATGTTCAAATTGAATTCAATTCTGAAAGTGACATTCGGTTTGAAAATAGGAAAAGAAAAATCTCTGGCAGAGAATCTTATTATTAATTATTATTACAAACCTAATTCTCTCATTTCTCACCTAATACTCCTCTCATCTCTTTCAGTATAGTTTCTCAGAGAAGAAGAAAACCAGAAGCAAAACAAGAAACAACCAGGTATTCTTAAATCTTAAACATGGATGGATCTTATGTTTTTCTTATATTAAATTTTTGTTTCTTCAAGCTCCCTTGTATCTCTGTTTCAGTGCTGAATCATCTTCCAGATAAACTTGGTACACTGTGTGAATGTAAGAACATCTTATTCATCTTATTATATTCAGCACAAAATGGGATGCATGTATTCGAAGGCGATTACTCGATCGATGAGCATCAGAGAAGAGCTGAGTCACGGAATATTCCATAGTTCATCATCTGCAGCATGGGAAGAATTAATATTAACTTCACACAATGGCAATGATAATAATGAGCATCTTTTTGCCTTGGCTACTAAACTCAGAACTAGTAACTTCACTTTGCCACCAACGGAACCTGTCAAAGCAGAGGCCGAATCGGCTCCTGGTTCTGTTACAGAACACGATTATGGTAAATTTACGAGATCGAAAAGCTGTCAGATATTTGGAGATGACAGAGAAATTCCTTCTCCTGGAAATGAAAATAAGTTGGATTGGAAAGACAAGAGCCTCGGAGGTTCCAGAAGCTTCCACACAGTGGAGGAGTACGATTCCTTGCTCGAGAGAATTCACAAGTCCAGCACAAATACCGTAGAATATCCCTCTGAAAAGGATTTCAGTTCGTTGAGAAATTCCGATGCTTCTAAAAATATTCTTCAAGAGAACGGCACACGCGAAAATGGCTGGAGAAGGAAGGCTGTAGCAAAGGGGCTTAAATCACTTGATGTACCACCAGTTGAATTCCCTTCCGCTGCGAAATTCAGGCAACGAATTGATGCAGAGGGCCAAGTTTATTCTCCTGGAAGTTACATTACTCCCAAATTTGGGAGCTACAATGATGCTAAGGCAACTCGTGCAAAACGAGAAAAAAACGGTGGAGTAAATCCGGTTTTCAGTCCTGAATTGGTGGCAGCCTTTGAGGATTGTATGCAGCAGCTGCAAGTGGAAGAAGAAATATTTCTCCAGCGTGTGGATCGATATTCTCCCGCAGATGATGTCATGGAGAATCATCTAGAAAGTTCCACCAAACACGAAAGTTTGATAGTCTGAGACGACCATTTTCATGTTTCCAAGATCGAGCTGAATGTACAATAGATGATGAGTTACCATTTCACCTTTCAACTTTGCCTCTACTTTGGTTACTTCCGAAAATTCAACCAACACAACTTAGAAAAAATGCTAATAAAAATAAATATTGAGGCTTTTCCACAAAGCAAAAGAGAGCTTTTTATTGACACTTTCCAGTTTCACAACAGAGTAATGTGATCTAAAACAATCAAGACTAAGTGCCCAGGCAGTAGTAGTATCATCCTCTTCAACTCCATAAAAAAGTTACTGTTACAAATTAAATTTCTAATATACACATCACCAAGTGACACTTCCACCCACTACAAAAAAGAAAAAAAAAAAACCACGTTGTTCAGTGCTCGGATAAAAATTTCATACCGGCCCGCCAGTACCAAATTGCAGCCCAGATATTCGCTTCCCTGCCACAAAGTCGTCATTATTTTTTTAAGACACAACACTTGGGCTAGAGCACACAGACAGACAGAACCCTTCAGTGGATTAGTAACCAAAGAGATGGCATGTCACCTGGTGTTTCTCTTCCAACTACAGATGCATAAACAACTCATAAAAGGAACCAAAATGAATCACATTAAAAGTCCAGATATGAATAGTTTCTGCAACGGTTGTACTGAAGGAGGCTACCGTAAGTACGATCCCACACTCCGATGAAGAGAGAATCGGTGTCCGGGCTGAAAGAGACTCCAGATATCTCACCGAAAAAGTCAATCTCTTGCTCTTTATCGTAACCATTTTTGACATCGTACACATGAACAAAATCAGCAGGCTCGGCCATTGCCATAAACTGGCCGTCGGATGTGAAACGGATAGATCGAATGGCTCCCAGATTTCCTTTGAGTACAGCAACAGATTTGGACAAGTTGCGAGCATCCCATACTCTGCAAGTCTTGTCCTGGTTGCCAGTTGCAAAGATGTAACCATTTGGATGCCATGCAGAAGCAAAAGAGAAATCCAAATGTCCGTGAAGGGGCGCAATTGTCTACAAACAAAATATAGTCAATATAACTACCCAAGAAGAAGAAAATATACATATTAAAGATTTTTTTTTTCCCTCAAACCAGTAGATGGTAGGTTCTGAATCCTCATGGCGAAATATTTATTTTTGGCCCACGTATATTACATTTTAAAAGTAATTTAGGTACCTTCCCAGTTTGCGAATCCACGAGCATCCCATCTGGGTTGTCCCCAACAATAGCAATAATCTTGCTATCTGGACTCAGAGAAGTATGCTGTAAATAAATCAAAATAGTGTTATCCTTACGTGCATTTTTCAGAGAGAAAAAAGGGAGACACACACTCTAAGAGTGTGGGAAAAGTCAAAATATACTCGCAAAATGTAAGTTCATAAGTAAATCCCATGGCTATAGTATGGGCCAAGTTAATCCAGGTGTACACAGTCACTAGACCATAATAATCTTGATACTAAAACCCATAGAATCCTCTATATCTTCCACATAAGCAACTTCAAAAACCAGGTTCAACATACTCGATGTCACCTCAGAAACCATTGGGAATGCACAACAGGGTCTAGGGAACATATTAAATCCAAACAAGCATAAGCGTGGAAGGTGAACTATGGGATTTTGTGAAAAACTTATTCAAAGTCAACCATGTGAACTTCGAGCCACATCGATGACAAAATGACTGTTGTCGAGAAGTGTCAAATAGATGATAATTGCAGAAAAAATTATGCACAAAGATAATACTGTTTTTGATGAACAAAAAGATAAAAGAACTTACATTTACAGGCCACGGATAAGAGAAATGATTAACAAGCTGAAATCTCTCCATGTCAAAATCCCGCACTCCACAATCATTATTCGAAGCTGTGAAATGAATAGCACCACTGATAGTGGTTCAAACCCTATTAGTTCCAGAATATTGGTTGATTTAAATGGCAATGCTACAGCATATGTTAATCTCTGCTTCAGGAGATCAGTTAGAGACATGATATGGGAAAAGGAGCATGTGGTATACCTTGGACCATCATAGATCTCGATTGCATTTGTGATAGCATTATCATCATAAGTTGTCCTCGTGCAGAAGCTAACACCAGGTCGATCTAGATACTGCATATTAAATGAGAAATTATACATTTGAACTATCTAGGTATAGAAGCAAAACGCTAAAAAGAGACGTTATCATATGACTACGTAATGTTTTTATTTCATCCTACTTGGAGGAAGAAACCAAAGAAGAATGAAATTGAATAAACATAGTTCAGTGTTTCACAAAACCCTGTATTTTCTTGATCACAAGACATTGGCAAATAAACTGTGATCAGGTTATGCCAAAGGTCCAAGACCATCAAAACAAAGCAGCAATGATGAAGAGTATTGGTGGCATATATACTTTGCATTCAAACAAATTATTGAAGTCTGAGAGAAAAAGATCACAAGAAAGCTTCCACCAAGAGAGAGTATTACCTTGCAAATAAGCTCCCCTTGGAATCCTCCAGCAATCAACAAATTGTCACGAACAGCCAGAGTACTTACTTGTGTTTGACTAAATCCTTCGAGTAAACTTCCAGGGTGTTTCTATAAGAGATATTATTAGACCAGCTATCATTATTCAGCAAAATGAGCACATAAGTACTAAATATAGGATCATTGATCAATAAAGAGATATGCACCTCAGAAGGAGCCACATGACCTGAGACATTAAGAACTTCTGTCTTCTTGGAACTTAATGAAGACCAGTGAATAATAGAGTAATGTGACATGAGGTAAACATCATGCTTCGATGTCGACCAAACCAGGTTTCTTAGCTGCAAATCACAGACAGCAACTTTGAAAAATCGCATCCCTTGAAACCAACAATATTCTTAATAAAAACAACAAATATTCTGAGTATAATTGAACAAAACACATGTGGTCATATGTATGACAGGTTCTTCTACATCAAACGTAACCATAACTTTGAAACCTAAACATTGTCTAAAACAGAAAACGAAAGACTCAAAGCATGATTGGCATCATTATCTAACCTAGTGTAACATCTTGCATCTTGACTTACTTAATGTCATGAAAGAGTTACCAGACAGCAATCTGAATGTGACAAAATATGAGAAAAGTACTTCTTTATATACTAACGAACAATTCTTACATCATCAGAGGCATAACATCTAATCCTTGATCAACTCTCCTCTCAGCCAAAAAACAATGAATATAAAAGAACAACGAAGGAAGATTGGGGGAAAAAGCATTGGGTTTGATCCGATGACAGAGTACAGAGATGGAGGAGGATGACCAGTCCTATAAAACCTTACTGCACCAAACCAACATCTCATCTCAGATCTCATATCAGACATATAATGCAATACATTATTTACCTAACGAACTCCTAGTTTGGAATAGAATACCAAAGTGTACTAACTTAAACAGTTAAACTGTTAATGGTGTGCGTCAATAAATGGTCATACATAAGATGATCTTTGCCCAAACAGATTGCAATCTAGTGGAACTATAACGGTGGAATTGCATTTTTACAAGCTCCAACTGCATAATTACTAATCTTTGCTACCAAAATTTCAACTTGGAGTCATTCGAAAATGAACAACAAAAAAATATCCAAACAGAACTATATCTTTACCTGAAAATGAAGAATTGTTGATTTTACCGATCTGGTGTTCTGCCAAAACTCATAATACACTCCACCTTTCCTTGTTAATTTGCATTCCTAACAAATCCGGAAGTGAAATCGAATAATGTTAACACGACTACAAAGAGTTACAGAATCAATATCAGCTATGCTTCGTTACCATTTGTAATTGAAAGTTACCTTCTCTGTACCCTCTCCGGATTGAGGTATATTCTCATAATTCTTGTACTGGTCCAGTCTGGTCTGTCTATACTTCTTCCGAGATATGCTTAGTCTATCCCACGGGATGCCTTGGATATCCTTCCCTTTCCGTGCCTCGGCAGCAGAAGTATCAGTTATCTTATTGTCCTAAACACACATTCACGTTAACTCATATCGTCAAATAATAAAACCCATCAGTAGACTAATGAAAAAAAATATCAAATTGATAATGATATAACAAGGGCGTGCAAAATTTGTTAGTGCATATTAAACTGACCAAATAGTCATGTTCATCATCATCGTCATCATCATCGGACTCTGTGTCCCCCATTATTCGACCAGCAAAATACATATCTTCTTCAAATTCACCCATCTCATAATCAGCATTTGCATAATCCATTTCTTCCTCTTGATTGGACATGTATAGCAGTCAATTTCACCCCCCTTGTTAGCTGCACCGACAGTAATTGCATAATCATCAGAATACACAATAAGTCACAGATAAGTTGGGGGAACAAAACCCTAAAACTTCAGTGCAACAAGATATCCATAAAAACGAAATCCAGTGAATAGACCAATAATCAATTAAATGATTATTTCAAATTCTACCAACATGAAGAGTCAAAACGAATGAAGCTTCCATAAAAATTTACAGATACACCAGCAATTAAAAAAGGAAACCTTTATGTCAACGCCCAACAAGAAAACGAAAAAAAATAGAACTCTTCACAACGAAGATAAAGTAAAGCCATCAAAGTAGAAAAATAGAAAAGTAAAATTATACTACTCTGCACTCAAAACCGGACTCTAATCAGCACAAGTCTAAAACGCCCAAATTAAAAGTAGAGCAAAAATCAACTGGCAAATCAACAGCGGAAGGTGAATAAACAGAGTCGACGTACAATAAACAGGAAAAAAAAAATCTAAATGAGATTTTATTCTGACCTCTCAATTCCTTCAATATTTCATTTCTCAACAGCGGCAAAATTGAATTCGGCGAAGGGAAGAATACCTACAATCGGAATTCGGAGACTCCGATCGAGATCTCCGTGGGTCGGGTCAAATTCAGCGCAGGCGATCTGTAGATAGCTCAATTTCCAAAAGCACTTTAATTATGATATACGACTCCGAGGCGGTTAATTATTTCATTGCGGTAAAAGGTACAGTAAAATAGCGCCATTAACGGTAAACATAAATACCATTGGAAAATTCACGGAGGTTAGGGTTTTAACTTTCAAGGGTTTCATCACGCTCCGATTATATATATATTTTATATTTAAATATTTAATATAATATAAGATAATGTAATTAGAAGATGTTGTGAGGTGACGGTGAATTTACCTGGTTTTGTTTCGGTCCGGTGGAGTGAAGGTTAGTGGCCGACACGCGCCCACCACCAAGATAAGTTGGGTTTGGAAAATAAAAAAAAATTGTATCACACGTGTAGCCATGTGATTGACGGAAAATTCTAGGATAATCTTTTTACTACTGAAGTGCATAATTATTGAATTAAATAATTGGATTGAGTATTTTTTATTTATGACGTCATTATATAGGATAGTTATATCTCAGGATTCAGCATCAGATTTAATACTAAAAATTCAATAATTATAAATAAATAAATAAATGTTTAAATAAATCGAAGCTTTACTCGTACCGAGAAATGATTGAATTATGATTTTTGAGTAACTGAGTTGGTCGTGAATTCGCCGGTAATCGAAGGCGGCGGAGGGGGACACGGCGGCGGATTTGATCTACATTGTTCCGCCGCGCCTAGGGTTCTTCGGAAATCATTAGATCAGAGGTACTCTTTCTGATTACTTTGTCTACTAGAAATGTATACATCAGTTTTTTTTTTTTTTTTTTTTTTGTGATTGTTTGAGAAGATTTGATTGAGCTAAATTTGATTCGTACTGAGTTAAATTGTGTACAGCTTCACCATTTTTTTTCTTCAAGATCTTCTTTTGAGTAAAATCTAGAGACAAATTCTGAAAGAAACTGGGCTGGATTCATGAACTTGTTTCTGTTGAGGTGGAAATTTCTCCCCTAGTGAAGTGTGATTAATTAAGTCAAAATGATTTAAATAGAGAACGATAGAAACATCGAAAATTACGAAGGGGGCTTCTTTACTTTAAGCGTTTGCCCGATCGCAGCCATGGATGGGCAAACAACTGAGCATCTTGTTATATCTAAAAGACCAGGTTTTAGTGTCTGAGTGTAATGAATCAATATCCACGCAGTGATGGGTAATTAGATTACTAACGCGTGCAGTTACTATGTGTAGTAGTTCACTGTACAACGAATTGTTATCAAGGACGACAATTAGGTGGTGGCCGTAATAAAAGCTAACTTTCCTTTCGTTGTGATATATGCTGCTATCGTGTTAAATAGCAAGAATAACGACTCGATTTTGAATGTCTTTGCACATCAAGAACCACCCATTCGAACGCTAATATCACATAGTTTGGTTGTGTCCCTCCAATATTTTTCCTATGTGAGTATGGCCAGTTTGTTCGGTCCTAATACATAGATGCACGAATCTAGTTTCTGCAGCTGATGTCAGTAACGCCAAGCTGATTAATTAAAAACTCGTGCAGCTTTGAACATGATAACAATTGAAGGCGATTTCTGAATAGATAATGCACGATTAGTTATGTAGTTTGCTCCTGTCGAGTGTTTACTGTTCTTCGTATATATTGACCTTATAATTCTGTATCTTTCTGTCTCTACAGAAAAAAAGAACGAAAGAAGAAGGAATCAAGAAAAAGGTGTGTCGTCCCCACCGTTAGTACACAAAGGTGGTCGGGCAAATTGAGCTGTCATGGCAATTGTGCGACAGATCAGCATAAATTGACTTACCGAATTTTGAAGTTTCCGTTACGTGAAGGGAAGCCCACTTTACTTGAACTCCCAAGAGTCGAGACTGCGACATTTCACCTTAAATATTACATAAGATATATATATATGATGATGCTGATGAGCTATGTCTTCAACTGTGGCATTTTAATATTCCCAAACACTTGTAATAAACTAAGGCACAGAGACAAAAAAACACCGGATGAAGGTAAAAAAACACGAGAGTACGTTCACATGCTTCAGCATTTCTTTAAGCATGTCTGCCCATTTGGCTTTTGTTTTGTTCTTACATGCCTTAGCACCAAATGATTGGCATTATTAGGATTAGAGTGATGTGCATCAAGTAAGAAAAAAAAATGATTCCGTCGGCCAATTAGGAAATTCGTTCGTTAAATAGCGGCCGTTATCGATTCGGGTGGTGAAGTTCGTTCCGTTTGCAAATTGTGCGTGTATAAACGGAAAGGTGAACAAGCAGCCCAAGCAGGAGTTAGTTGAGATCTTAAAGGCTTGTTTGGCTGTCTGTGGACATAGGTGTAATTGAACACAGCACAGGGTGTTCAAGTACTCCAATTACACATGCAAATTAGCATTTGTAGTATGAAAAAAATATAATAAAAAAAAATAAAAAAAAAAAATAAATAAATAAAAAAATAAAAGAAGGCACATAGCACTGGGTTGGGTTTTTTGTCTTATGGAAAATTGTGGTCCGTAGCTGTAACGTTGTTACTTTTTTCGAACACCAAAACGCCATTTCCATAAAAAATCCATAAGCAGTTTTTTATCTGCCAACTACCACAACCACCACCGCACTCCAGCAACTCCACCTTCCTCCGCCGTAGCTTGTAGCCCAACTTTTTTCAATCACCACCTCCGTTTAAACTTTACCTCTCTCTCTCTCTCTCTCTCTCCTCAATTGACCGCAAATCCCCCTAAATTATCTCTCTCTCGTTTTGAATCTTCTTTCCAAATCGCAAAAGACCTGGTCAAGTTTATCTCTCTCTCTCTCTCTCTCTCTCTCTCCTACAAAAAAAAAAAAAAAAAAAAAAAAAAAACAAAACCAGCTGAAGCTTTCAGTACTAGAAAAATTTAGTGTTCTTGTCTTGGTTCTTTTTTATCTTTTAACAAATTGCATTTCCAAGAGAGGAACAAATTACTGATTAAATTTATTCCTAATTTTGTGTGGCTAAGGGCTCTTGTTCTTCAGATCGAGCCCTTGGCCTTCCTTCTTTGTTTCCTTTTTTGCCTTTTTCCCCTCTTTTCCATTTTTTTTAATTAAAAAAATAGGAGCTTTTCAAATTTAACTTCCAAGATCTGTCAAAATTTAGCCAAATTTAAATTATTCATGGGCGATACCTAGCTTAAGTACACACAAGTACTCCGGGTTCTTCGATTTAAACCCTCTTTTCGTATCTGATTCAGATATAGCAGGAGCTGAGCTGGCAAAGATTCATGTTACACAAGAAAAAGGGTTTCTTTTAGGAAATTAGAGTTTTTTAGGGATTTGAACTATCAGTTATTAGCTGTGAGAATTTAGCCCAAGATTTAATTTTTATTGCATGTTCAGAGTTGCTCTTGGTGGGTTCTGTTTCTTCTGCTGTTGCTTCTGAATTTAGACTGTGGTTATAGATTCTTATTATTGATACAAGGATCAAGAGGTTTCCTTTCTTGGTTTCGAACCTGGTTCGGTAAATCTCTCGGTAGGTAGTGTTTACGTGTAGAGATAGAGAAGTAGAACCATCCGCTTTTCCGAAATGGGTGGGAAATGAATTCCGTAGTTTGGAAATAGCTGCTCCAGTTGTTTTTGCTCAAAATGATCGATCAGTTTATCAATTTTGTCATTAGGCCACCGAGGTATATTATCCTGCTTTCTTGATTTTGTTTTCTTTCACGTTTCGTTTACTATTTGAAATAGTCAAGTAATTGTGTAGTGGAACTTGATTCGGGAAAATAAATGTTTCTGTTACTGAAATGGTAAAATTATTTCGTCGTATCTAGATATATTTGGTTTTAGATATATTTTGTTTTACAATGAATTCCCATTAACAATCAGATAGGAACTGGAAAAATAAGTAAAACGTAACCAAGTTCTTTTAGGCAGAAACTTGTGGGAAAATGTGAAAGATCGTATGATTGATTAATTAGTACGTGAGTTATTCTTTATTCGACATAGACGATTAATCGCATGTTCACTTCTATGACACTCAAAAGTTAACTTAATAAGCAGGTTTTTCATTAGACTTCAATTTTGTTCCTTTTATGTTAAAATTTGATAGATATGACTGGGTATAATTCACTGTTACATTGAAAATTTGCCGTACATTTACTTTTTTATACGTTTCATTTGAGATCCTCAATTTCAAAATCTATTGAATTGTAATTAAATGGCTACGGGGTGCAGGGCCGACTACAATCCGGATCAGTATCTATGGGAAAAGGATTTTACTCTAGCAGGAAGAAAGTACAAAAGAGAAGACGTGGAGGCAAGTATGGGCAATCAGTTACCACAAACGTTTCTCTTACATTTTTAACTAATAAAGATGTTCGAATTCAAAGCTTTTTTCGGATCCTGATCTTGTCAAGTGTTTGATAGTATTGTCTCGTTTTTTGCAGCTTACGAATGAAAGAGGCCATACCTTAAGATGTAGCCACTATGTTCCTTCACAGTTCCCAGACGATTCTCCTCTTCCTTGTGTTATATATTGTCATGGAAACAGGTAAAAGTTAATGTAAACTGAATGGGTTTTAATGATGAGTGTTTTGTGTTCGTACGAGTTAGTGGAAAAACTTATTCTTTTTATCTATCGTGCAGTGGTTGCAGAGCGGATGCGAATGAGGCAGCTGTAGTTCTTCTGCCTTCAAATATCACGGTATTTACTCTTGATTTTTCGGGTTCCGGCTTATCCGATGGAGATTATGTCAGTCTTGGTTGGCATGAGGTATTTTTCATTTATTTCTATTTTTTTTTGTCTACATTTACTTGATGGTGTATTATTGAATTCCACGACCGATTCAATCCTGTCTGAATCTCAGAAAAATGACCTCAAGGTTGTGATATCACATTTGAGGAGCAACGAGAAGATATCACGTATTGGTCTATGGGGAAGGTCAATGGGTGCCGTGACGAGGTTGCTGACTTTTTTTTTGTATAAATTGCTCTTCATAGAATATTCTGAATGATTCTTGCCAGAGGTTCCATAGATGCTAAAATTACTTATTATATCCTCTCATCGATTTTCTGCAGCCTTCTTTATGGATCAGAAGACCCTTCCATAGCTGGAATGGTGTTGGATAGTGCCTTCTCTAACTTGTTCAATCTCATGCTTGAACTTGCAGATGTGTACAAAATCCGCCTTCCGAAATTTACCGTAATGCCCTCTGTTACTATCTTTTCGTTTATAACCTAAGTTTGCGTGTTTAAATTGTCTGTAATGATAGAAAATGCGTACATATGAATTATGATTGTTATTCAACCACAGGTTAAGATGGCTGTTCAGTACATGCGACGAATAATTCAAAAGAGGGCCAAATTCGATATCATGCGGCTCGATTGCGTACAGGTCTCTTCTTATCAAAGATTCTTGATTTATTTCCTCAAACCTTGTTCTGTACTATGCTCAAAATAATTGTTTTGGTACTAATGCGTCTCGATTTTCGTAATCAGCAGGTTGCACCGAAGACATTTATTCCCGCTTTATTTGGGCATGCAAAAGACGACAAATTTGTTCAACCTCGGCATTCCGATGCTATCTTTAAGTCGTACGCGGTGCGTTCATATTCTACACATCTGCGGTTTATGAATATGTTCATATGATAGTGTAATAAATTTCATTGCGCTCTTTGCAGGGTGACAAAAATATTATAAAGTTTGACGGGGACCACAATTCATCTCGACCTCAATTTTATTATGATTCTGTATCTATATTCTTCTACAATGTTCTTCATCCTCCGAAACTTCCATCTCCGTATTCGACCAAGATTGAGAAATATTACGATCTGGGAGATGTGAAAGTCGGTTCTGGTGTGGAAGAGGTAAATTTTGCCTGTCGTGAATTGTTTTCGTTAAGTAAGTACATGGCAGTTCTGTAGTACGTCTTTTATAGCTATTTATTTTTTTTCAGAATATTTTATATGAAATAATAGCGGGGCTTCGGAATGTGAGTGCCGAGGCAACAAGTTCTTCATCTGCACCGCGTAGTGTATCAGCTACAAAGTCTGTTGGGGAACTACTCTCCGACATTGCACCTGTTTGTAATGTAAATTTGAAATTGTACCCTTTGTAATAAAATTGATGAAAAATATATTCAAACTATATAACCGAATGGTAAAAAAGTATTTTTTTTTTCATTTATGTTTGATTATTATTGCAGGATGCCCTGGCTATGGAAGATGCCGAACTTTGCGGGAGTGGCACATCACTTGTACAGGTACTTGATTCTATAGCTACTTGGGCGGGTGGACTTTGCTACAAGTTTTCGTATATTAAAAGGCTCGATTTTGAATTTTGATTAGGAAAAGGCTAGCGGCCAAAACGAAGAGTGTTGCTCGTACACTAGCTCAAATAGAGAAAGTTGGGGAAGATGCTCATCTCTTGGCAGCGATGACGTACCTTTTACCGATTGCCCTAGTGTAACCATCTCTCTCTCTCTCTCTCTAGAGTGTGGTGTGTATCTATTCTTTAGTGTTTTTTGTTGATGCGAAAATGTTGTTCACAATTGGCAGACGACAATAAAGGGGCAAGTTACTCCTATTCGAAATCCGCAGCAGCAAAGTGCAACGTTGAGTTCTCCGACAGACGATAGCAGTAAGAGCAAGAAGAAGAAGAAGACGAAGATATTGGAAGGTGTGTCGTCGGGCACAAAGAAGTCGAAACGCGACAAGTTTGAAAAGCTGGAAGCTCTAAGCCAGCGCCTTCGTCTTTGCATCCTCAAGAGAGTGAATCACAGAAGAAATAGTTCATCATGACCAGACATAGCTTCCCTCATTGGTGTTGTTTGTTTTAGAATAGGATGTCTTTTCTTAGTTTTCACTTCCCTATATTTTGTATTTTCTGAAGAAAAGCCAAATTTGATTTATTGTTAGGCCAACCCCAGTTTGCATATTGTTTCTCGACACACAACAAATTAAGTGTTCTATTTCTTTAACCTATATATTCTTCACAAGAAATCTTAGAAGAAAATTTAATGTCTAAAATCTAAATACGAAGCTGAAAGGCCACGCAACAACTTCGACTCTAATATGAACATTCACCCGTTTATCGAAACACAACTTCATAAAAACATCCCGAAATACAACGTTTTCTAAATCTGACACTCTCTCTTCCTAACGTCTCTACATATGAATAAGGTTTCTTAATACACAGAACAACAGACAATCGAGTAGAGCAGCACAAATATCGAAGCTAAACATTGCACCCACTACGAATTTACACATTGCCGCCAGACACCTTCTCCATCGTATTTTCACCGCCAGCTGGCACTTCCATAGAACAATCAAACTGCTGTCTCGTCAAGAAAACCGAATGCTGCTGCTGTTGATTGTAACAAGGGCTCAAGCTCGACTCCAGAATCGAATGGCCGAGATTAACCATCTCCGATTTCGCAAACGCCACATCATCACTCGTGGGGGCCTCGACCGGTGAAGTCACGTGACAGTCAGAATCAGGGGTTAATGGTTCGTGATGGTGAGAGGAGAATGACTCATCAAGAGAGAGACTCTTTACAAGGGTGTGTTCTTTGGGTGGCTTGTCTGAAAACGGTGATTCTGATGTTGGAGCGGGTGTTGCTGGATCGGTTTTATTATCGGATTCTGGGCAAATCTTATTATCCTCTGTGCCAGGTGCTTCGGGAAGAACTCCGCTTAAGCGCTGTTGTTCTTCGATTATCTTTTTTAAGTATTTTCCTTGGGCTTCTATTCGCAATTGTAGCTGTCTTTGCACCTGTACGGATTCATTACAAGTATTTGTAAATTGTATACTCGTGTTAATAATAAGCGGAAATAATTTAAAAGGAATATGCATATATACCTCCAATTGCTCGTGCAGTCGTTTTTGAACCTCCATCTGCAGTTTGAGTGCTTCGGTGATTTGCATTCCACTACAAGCAAAGAGAACAACTTCTTGTATCAGAGGATTGCTTTGTATAACAATGAAATAATGATTAATATAATAGCACTGGATCCATATAACAAACAACAAACAAACAATGATTACTGGAACACTTAATGCCAGATAAACCAATAAAACGGGCTGATATATATCAATAGGGGGCCTTGTTGAAAGAATGACGAAAGTGAGAAAGGAGGAGTTTCAACTTACGATGAACCATCCAAGCCCGAAAGGATATCTCCAGATTCTTTATTTTCGGCTTTTTTCCCTTGTACATAAGCTCAAGTCAAAAATCAAAACGTAATAATGAATTGACTGGCAAAGGAGAATTCACTCCAAGAATATCGGGACATCAGAAATAATAAAATATATAACAACGAGTAGTAAGTAAAATCTACGCCATTACAAAGGACTCAATTAGTAAGGTAACCTACCATCAGAAGAAGAATCTGGAAGATACTTGGCAAGCCTGTACTTCTGTTTGTGACGATTAAAATTAGTTCGACCTTCGAAGGAGACAAACATCTACAGAGACATCGAACGATATGAAAGATATTTATTACATGGCATGCATACCTGTAAGTGGCTTTTTACATGGTAAATCGTTAGCCCTTGAACTCCCATAACTCTGAGAACGCCTTTAGGAGTAGCTCCTGATAGACATCAACAAAATATCAGCATTTTCCTTATGCGAACGAAGACTGCTATAAACTTTCTCCATCGGAATCTTACTTCACAAAGTCTCTGACAATTAACAGTTTCTAGGTACTATAGTAATGCAACGTGTTTAAGACATACATAGAGGCTCTTATTCCCTTTTCCGAGTTGCCTAGCAAAGTGGGCTATATCGACATAAATTTGAAACCTAACTTTACATAATTGCACTTAGCATTTTTATTTCTGTATTTTCTATCTTTCCATATGTATTACATCTTAATTGTGTTTGAGTACTTATCAGTTATCTTTTCCTTTTATGTTAACTTCTTTATCATATACGTGGGGTCAAAGAAACGTTATCTAGAATGACGAGAACTCACGATCTGGCCCACCAAGCTGTGCTACAGCATCGACAAATCGTTCATGCAGCTCATGCGTCCAACGAAGCCTCTGCTTCGAGGCCAAATTCGAATTGCTGCTCATATTGTTAGCTCCACTTATAGGATCCATCGCACTCGCATCGCAGTCTGATAATTGCTGACTTCAAACAACTAAGATTGCTACTAACTACCTGAACAAAGGGGTAAATAAACATTCGATAACGATGAACAGATAATCATCCATGCATTCGGAATCAACTGCAGATATTTGTATATACTTAGAGCAAAAGACGCTTAGACAGGAATCGAAAACCCAATGAAACTACAATGAAATATAAACATGTTATTAATAAGTCATTATCGATGACCTTGAATTTAAGGATGCAGGTGGAATTATCCTGTAACCAGTAGTGATGAACCATGAAAGAGGGGAAAACAAAAAGCTATAAAAATCGCACATTTACCAGAACATGATCAGAAGCTAACAAATTTAGCAGCAGGCAAACATAAACCTAACATTTTCAAAAATCAAAATGCTCCAAAAAGATTTGAAAAAAAAAAAAAAAAAAGTTGAACAAACTCCAAAACCGCGCCATCATACACTTAATTCCAGAAAAAGCGGGTACAAATTAACAGGAAAAAAATAGAGAGAGAGAAAGTGAAAAATACGAAGTACCCAGATCTATGAACTTCGTTCCTCCAAATCGTTCAGCAGCACCACCAATTGAACGCAACCATGCTGTAATCGCTGCAGCTGATTCAAATTCCGATACCTAATAATCCTCAGAACAAATATTAAATTATTTGATTGAGCTGCCTGATTAATTCGGAGAGCAATGAATGGAGACTGAAAAATAAGCAGTCCTCTGAGCTGAGAGGGGGGAGTGCTCAACTGCTCTGAATTCTGCAAATATTGTTTTTTTTTTTTTTTTTTTTTTTAAATTTATATACCAGTCTTAAATCAGATGAGAGGAGCCATTATTATATATTTATCAAAAGAAAATAAAATAAAATAAAAAGTGAAAAATATTTATGATGATTATAATAATGGATACAAAAAATGAAAGGGGGTTAAAGGACCACAGGCCTAAAACCAGCCATAGAAGAGACTGGTCTTCATCGGTCCACACTGACTGGGGGGTGGGTTAGTCTTCTCTGTCAGACAAAGAATTCAACCAATCAATTATCAGTTATCACCACTGCAAATTTATTTATTTTTGGGGACGAAATTGTAATTTTGGTGAATGATATAAAACTGCCCGCGGTCAGGAGAGTGCTGCCCGATTGCCCACCCAATCCAAGGCCAGAACAGACGGAAAACGACAAAGATGACGACACTGACCGGCCACGGAATCTTTCAGATTATATTCCGGGGGAGGGGGGCTTTGCCTACGTGGAAGCATGCGGGGTTTTTTCTTCTTTTTTTTTATTTATTTAATTACTACAAACAGAAAATTATTAATTATTTATTATTTCTACGTGAATTTCCACATTAGCTAGCTGCCAGCTTGTCACTTTGTTGAAATCAAAGTTGTAATAATTATTTATTCAGTGACCTTTCACATCTATGTTGTATTTCATTTTTTTTTTTTAATTAGCGGGTTTTGGGAAATGATACTCCCCCTACTTAATTTAGTTGGCATTTGATATTTATATTTTTTCCCAAAAAAATCATTTTCGATCCATTCTGTTTGGATTCGACGCCTAGTGCTTGCAAGCAAACAAATTAAATGAAAAGAAGTAATCTATTCACAAGTGCTTCGGTAAACAGCCAAACGCTGCCGAATCAATGCTTTCTCAAGTCCCGGCCAAAACATAAGATCCTTACGTTCTTGAAAATTCCACACCTTCGTTCGAGAAACTCCATTTACAACATTAGTTACCAAGGTTAAACACATACCGAAAACAAAGTTCAAACTGAATGTTGACAGTAAAAAAAAGGAAAAGAAAAAAACACGTGGCAACAATGAAATAGGGAACACAAGAAGAAAGAAGTCACCATTCTTGACAACAAAACATCAGCAACTTTAATTTACAGCTTGTAAATAAGTGATTTAGTTAGACTTAATAAGCTTTTCCGCCACTTCTCCCCCCAAAACAAGCAACACACTTACCTCGTACAGTCGTACTATATGCAAACCGGGTTGTACACGTCAGATTCACTCCACACAAACGAGGCATTTGTGGAGCCAACATTTAGAATCGCTCTCTTTCCTCCAGGCGAAGACCCTTCTGCAGGCAATCCCACGGGACTCCCATGTGAAGTAAGGCAGCTTTCAGTGGAACAATCGGCAAGTTGTTGACGTAGATTTGGAGGCATTTCTAAGGGGGGCGGGATCCCCAACCCGTTCGCAGATTGTGATGCATATGACATGAGTGGATTTTGAGGACCATTAGGTATTATTGCCTGTGTTGCTTTTCCTGCCTGATAACAATCTCCATCGTCATTTCCACCGAGTATCTGATCAGCTAGCATCTTGCATGCTCTTTCCAGCATAGCCATGTATTTTCTCTCAGCATCTTGTCGAATCTGCAAATGTTTTTCTGCCTGCGGAACCAAGGTTAAAAGGAAGAATCAATCAACTAGAACTTGGTTTTCATTTCGATATTTCTATAGAAATTCTGAAAATTTCTACGATGTAAATTATTATGCTTACTTCTACTTGCAAGTGTAGTTTGCTTTGGACTTCCATTTGTGCTCTTAATGCCTCCTTGACTTCATAACCCCTAAATATATACCATCCAGTCATTGAAAACCGTATGTTTTGATTGCAGTATAATACAAGAATTTAGCGGACAATGTTTCAAAGTCTTACTCATTTATGTCAGATGCTGATAAGTTCTGAGAAGAATTGCTGGCACCAGGGCTATCCAAAAGATACCCACCTGGAAAGTCACGACAAATCATTATTTCAATTTTCATATCCGAATATGAAGTTCTTAATTAGAAGCTTCGTAAACCAAATTTTATCATGATAAGTTGATAATAATCAAAATGGTCTGTCCTTTTTGGCTGAAAGCTGTGTTTTCTGTAACTGTTCCATCTTCGTCTTTGTTTTGGGTTCATAATTGGGCATGCATGGACCATTAGGTATTATGCTAAGGATTTATTCTTCACTACTTTCTTCAAGGAAACATTAAATTAACGCATTATGATATGCTATGTTCGAACTATTAGGTACGACATATAGATTAAGTAAAGTCACTCTAATGACGACAGCCAAAGGTAACTAGACCTACCATCTTTTGAAGCCTCAAATTCTTTCCCGGATTGCTTTCCTAATCTGTACTTCTGCCATTATGAAACATCTAATCAAACAAGTTGGAAGGGTAAGGGTGAAAATGTAAAGCACCATGGAGAAATAATGCACATTCAAACGAAAAGAATTGGATCCTTGATTCGATAATACAAGAAAGCAAAACCTGGAGATGACTCTTCAAATGAAATAGAGTCAATCCCTTAACACCCATTGTGCGCAGAATAGCCTTTGGAGTAGCTTCTGCAAAAAAAAAAAAAGCAAAGTGCCAAAGTATGAGAAATCTTCTAAACTAAAAAGTATG
This sequence comes from Erythranthe guttata, assembly GCF_056151865.1. Lineage (NCBI taxonomy): Eukaryota > Viridiplantae > Streptophyta > Magnoliopsida > Lamiales > Phrymaceae > Erythranthe > Erythranthe guttata. The sequence goes on along the minus strand of NC_142545.1, from coordinate 17,097,892 downwards.
TGAACATTTGGTGTGTTATTGGTGCCGTGATTAGTCAAACTCATGACACAGATGTAGAAACATAAGCAAACAAATATGACACATACTCATCCCGCCTTTTGGATATACAGAAACTGAAATTGCATATACCACAAAGCTCAACTCTTTGATCCAGCATAAGTCAACGACTAGATTAGTAGTGTTTTCTAGATGAACCAACCAAAAATCTTGGATACATTCTTAATTATTTACAAGTTAATGCCAGAATAGAGAGATTCTCTTAACAGGAAGATTTTCGAAATTTTACGCATGAATTTGTATATTCAATTGTGCCCGAACAGAGCGCCTCATGTCATAAGCATACGTCAACCTTAATAACGAAGATTTAATAGATGTAGCCACTGAAATTTCACAACATCATACTTTCCATTGACCATTATCATAAACCTAGCCTGATAAAGTTAACCATTAGAATTTAGATAACTCATAACATATGTATCATCAGAGGGGAGATAACCAAACCAGCACTAAGTTTGGGATAGAATTTCAAGTTAACAGGAGTAAACAACTATCCCAAACTTCTTTACTGTAGAAAAACCTAATAATTCTAGTAGATAATCAAATAATTTAGAGATCCAAGCCATTTAGAGATAAATAAATTCACATTGTGTTTGATAATCAAATAATTGAAGTCACTGATGAACGAAAATAAACACACAAACACAGCCGAATATAATTAATAAAAAAAATGATAAGGAAGAGGAATGCTATGCTAATTGCTAACTGCTTGCGCCACCGAGCTGAGTAACGGCGTCGATAAAGCGCTCATGGAGATCAGCGGTCCACCGGAGTCGGGGCTTCGGGTCGGATGTGAGGACCAGACATGGGTCGCCCCGTTGACCATACCCGCTGCTGTTGGGCACCTGAATGTTCTCTTGGCTTAAAATGGCGTCGCGAGGATGAATCAATCTAGGAAACATTGGAGACGGCGGTTGTCCGGCGGCCGGAATCGGAAAGTGAGAAGATCTCAGTTTAATTATTATTTAATCTGGGCAAAGAGGAGACTATCCCTTTCGTCCTGTGTATTGTTTATTCGCTGCCATTTGCAGAAAGTAGAGACAATGATGACTGGAATGGGAAAAATATTTGACTCTAAAGTCGCTACGCAACCTAACACGACTTTGGGTTTAACGATTTTACCGCTGCGGTTAAATTGCACGGAAACAAAGTCACGGGTGAAGGAACGGTAAAAAGGTTAAAAGGAATAAAAGATACAGTAAAAAGGCAGGTGGAATGTGGAAAGGCTGAGTTGGCAGGCAACTGTACCATCAATCGGTTCTTTTTGGATCCGTTAATTAATTATCAAATTAAAAAAAAAAAAAAAATCAATCTTATTCAAATTATGAAGAAATTTGCCCCAAATTATCAACAAAATTACCCCCGATTGTCAAATTTCAAATTCCTCGCTCATCAATTTCTCTGCTCCCACTCTGATCGGAGAAATGGAGTCAGCCCTAGGTCCGGGAGCTTCAGTTGGTGGTGCCGGTGGGACTGCTCAGCTCCGGCGCCGGCCGTGCTTGTTGCTCGGTGCTGTCGCCGTTTCAGGTGTATTTTACTGCTCCTTTCTCTTCTCGTTTTGCTTTCAGGTACTTGTATCTTTTCGATGATCCTTAGTTATCGTCACATGAAAATAATGATTATTATCCTGTTTGAGCTGTGCTGTGTGTATACTGCAATCGTAATGTCACCTGAATATTTATTGTGTGTGTGTACTGCAATCGTAATGTCACCTGAATATTTTTAAAATTGCATAATAGAAGTGGTTAATGTTAAATAAGCACTCACCTCTAACCAGATTAGGAATAATCCCCATCTTAAATGGAAATGCGTACACAGGATTTTACCACATGAAAATTAATGATTATTAATTTATTATCCTATTTGATCTTAGATGCCTTGCTGATTTGTGTGTTTACAATATCGGTATAGCACCCGATTATTTTTGCGTTGCATAGTAGAAGGTGCTAACTGCTAATGGTAACCTGAGCAAAACGGACGGACAAGTTTGCTGTTATATATGTGTTGACGTAAGGTTGAAACTGCTTGCTACGACAAGATAGATCGGACAGGTTGTGTAATATGTACTGATCGACAATGGCAGGCTAACCATGGTTCTATCAAAGTAAGAGCGCAAAGACTGGTAAGTATTCATTTCCTTTATAGACGCACAAACTATAGTTGAGAAAAACAGCAGCTGGTTGGTATCTGATACTGGAGAGAAAAACGGAGAGGGGAGAATTATGGATTAGGTACAAACAATGCTGGTTTTGGGAAACTCGTTATATAGCCCTTTTCCTCGGAAAACTTAGCAAAATATTCCTATTTTTACTCTGAAACCAAATGCAGAACTGATTGATTAGCAAAATGGACCTCGTTACTTCTTCAGTAAAGCTGCGTAAAATGTCAAATAAGTACCCACTCTTTGACCAGATTAGAGCAGGCTGTGGCAAGATCTGTATTCATTGAGTATGTCTCCAGTTTGCCGCCTTTGATGTTGATGGTTGTTATCAGATTGTAAATTATCTAGGAAGCATAACAATAATCTTAAAAAAGTGAAGTTCTACTTCTTGTCTGAAGTTCAAATCCGAATAGAATGTTCCAATGATCTTCAGTTGTGCAGCAATGGCTAATGAGGATTGGCAATCTGGTTCAGTTTACATATCCTTTGGTTTGCTCTATACAGCGCCATTTTCTTCATATATTAACGTAAGATTACTTTTCTGTTGCCTTTCAACGTTCTTCACCATCATCCCATTTAAAATTCTTATTATGTGGTCACTACAAATGATACTTTGAGTGCTGTTGTTCTCTTTTATGCATGAACTTCAGCAAGTAATGAGCAAATATATATTCGCAATTCTTACTCTCTGTTATGCTGTTCCAACTGAAGTTTCGTTTACAGGAAAATGCGGATAAAGGAAAAAGTAGCCGAGAATTGAAAATAAGTACTAGTTCAATCCCGATCAACGAATGATATCAGCAAATACAGCTGTGTATGGAGAAATTACAAACTACAATGAATATATGTATGGCAGAAACAGTCTACAGCCTATAGCCATGCAAATGTTTGGCCCATCTTCTAGCCATAAAAGGATCATGATATTCCCAACACTGATCACCACCACCACTGCTCATCCTTCCACCACCACCACCACCACCAACTATCCCCACACCACCACCATCTCCGCTCTCACTTTCATTCTCTCCTTTATTTTCCCCCACAACCACCTCACCTCTTCTAACAACGCACTCCCCATCCCCACCTTCTACATAGCTATACTCAACGCACACTGGCCCACACTCCCCCAAATACACCGGAACATTCCTCTCCTCACCGCCTCTCAACTCTCCAATCCTAATCACCCTCCTGCCTTCTCCCACCCTCATCTGCACATCCCTGACAGCTCCACCTAGTGTTCTCGCAAGGAATTCCTCGAACTCACGCATGATGAGCCCGTTCGAAGCACCACCACCAAACCCTAACCCTATGCTGAACCTTTGGATCCTGATCGGAACTTCCTCCACCTCAAACCGACGGTAGGATGGAGGAGCGTCGGTCAGATGCAAAATACATGAATTTGGATTCTTGTGGACACGGTCACCGAGTATCTTCACACCTTTCTTCAGCCCTTCCATGGGGTCAGCCTGCCCCATGTAGAACAAACGGTCAATGACCTGTAACGCATTCCTCTTACCGTAGGAAGTCATCCGCCTGAGCGGGAACACACGAGCTGCAGCCGAGGAGTATGTCACCACAGCCAGCCTGTCCACGTGGCGGAGAGAGAAAACCACCAGCGCCATGGCCTGCTTCATGAGCCTAAGGTGGGGCCCGTTCGGGCTCGCAACCAAGACCAAATCTGTTGCGGGCTGGTGCGATAGTCTAACGCGGAGACAAGACGAATCTTGAAGTAGCCCCGCTAGAGAGAGGTGAAGACGGGGTTGGTCGGTTGGGTGGTGGGTGGGGTCCACGGGGTCGTCGTCGTTGTATTGAGCGGAGCGGAGGAAGGAGCGTCTGTGGACGCGTGAGTTAGCTATGGAGTCGTCTAGGATTTGCAGAATGGGGTCTGCCGAATATTTGATGTTGAGGTTGTGAGGTAGTTGAGTCCAGTGAGCACGGCAGATGGGGCAGGTCACACTGCCATGGCTGACATTGGAGGAAATGCAGGCGAAATGGAACGAGTGGGAGCACTGTGCTGTGAATATTGCCTGCCCTGCACTACTGCCTGAGCTGTAATTCAATGGTTCGAGGCATATTGCGCACAAATTCTGCAAGAGCCGTACAAAAAATCCGGTAAGATCTGATGATTAAAGATGAGATTTTTTTTTTTTTCAATAATTAGTATGTGAGGGTGTCGAAAGTAAATAGTAATAGTCGATTAATTGGGTAATTAAAGAGTTTCCAAGGAAGAAAAAAGGAAATAAATGGGTCAACATTAAATGGCAAAAGGCTACTAACTAGTACTATACCTTAGTAGAAGGACTGGTAGTTGAATTGCCTTTGCCAGAAATTTCTGATAAGATCTTCTTGCAGGAAATGTTCCTATTTTGATTTTCGTTTTGATTTTCCGGCGGAGAAGAATAATTGGGAGAATCGCACCATGTCTGAAAACATATTCACTACGTATATTAGGAACTAAACATCTATATGTATTTGCTCAACCACTTGTCAGAATTTTTCACCTTAAAAACATCTTACCACATTGTCAGTAACTGAATCTAAAATTCTAAAAGAAAAGGTGTATCTTTTGTAATTCTAGTTTCGCCCATGATCAAGAATGTGGTAATTGCTTGTGTGTGTGTGTTTGTGTGTGTGTGTGTGTGTGAGAGAGAGAGAGTGTGTGTGAGAGAGAGTGAGAGAGAGAGAGAGAGAGAGTTACAGTGGTGGCGGTGGAGTTGTGAAGATGGGATGGTTGTGTCTGGCAGAAAGAGCCACATGTCTGCACAAATATTTTCTTAGCGGCTTTCTTCAACTTCCCCGACGCGCCGCCACCTCCCCCACCCATTTCCGACCACCTCAACAAACACTTCCCACCACCCCTTCCTCAATACTTAAATACCTCCTGAATGTATTTCCCCACAATTCACAGAATGAATGGCAGCTTTCTCTCTCTATCTCTGTGGTTAATGCTCACTGAGTTTTCTTCTACTCTGTTATGATTGAGATTTGAGACTGATGGGGTTCTACCATCTTTGTCTCTATCCACCCACCCCTCTGTGAACTACTAACATGTATGTATATGTATATATATACAATACAACCCCGTTGTCCCATTTTCTCTACTGGTTATTAATTTCTTTTTTACCAGTTTTACTTTTGTACATATATTCCACTTTAGATTTTTCACTGTTCGTCAATCGAATAATAGTGGTGGAGTATGGCGTGCTGCAAATAATTTAATTTCAATTTTTTATTTATTATTTTTATCTGCCATTTTGTCAAAATCATTAATAAATACTGATATATATCATTTATGACTAGTAATGACAATTTCACACTCCAACTTCTACGGTGGCCTGGTCCTTTTGGGACTCGAATATTGAATTTTATATTTTAATTAACATTTTATGTATATATAATAATTACCAAGTTAATTAATTAATTACCATATCTCCTCAGTTCTTCATTATTTTTAGTTTTTACATTTATCTGCTGTGTAAGTTGTCCCCCCTTATCTAATTTTCTTTGTTTTCACATTTGCAGACAAAACTTCACTCTTTGACAAACACAAGACAAGCAGAAGAAGAGCAAATTCAGACACTGTTGTCCATCGAATCTAACCATATTATAAGGTATGATTTTTTTTTTTTAATGTCGAATATAATCGTAATAATTAATACAATAATTCTTTAAAAAAAGACTAAACTTTGAAGTAAATAAATAAAAATAATATTAATAATAATAATCTGATTTTCCGTAAAATATGAGCCCGAGTGTGCATTATTAACAGACAGGTGGGCACCACCAACTATGACTTGTCTTTCTACTTTCAGCTGTAAATAGGAAATTAGGGATAAGGCGCCCCTTCATGTTTTCTGGGCATGCAGTATCTAAAAGAAAGCAAAAATAAATATAAAAAATTATTATATTTATTATTATATTATTATATTAACACGAACAATCAAGTGTTAATCATGTATTACTTGACATGTTGTTCGTGAATCGTGAGACTATATAATTTTGAGTATATGTTAAATAAAACCTTTCATTAGAATATAAATAAAAGAAAACTTAATCAATCATGTAAAAGAAAAGAAGAAAAGGACCGTTAAGTATTCAAAATTTCAATTTTGGGGCATTTACCCATCAACTTTTATATATATATATAATATACATAATAATGATGGGTCCAGTTCCTAACTTTAAAGTTTCAATGGCAGCTTATTGAACACAAAAAACACAGTACACACACCATACATCATAGTATATTATATATTTAATATAGTTAGTGTGGGTGGGTGGGGGTGGGGGTGGGGTGGGGTGCAATAAGATGCTTTGCTTCCCTCCACCCCATCTCTATTATTATTTGGTTTTGCTTATATACCCCCCCAAGAATCTTGCATATATTTTTTTTGGTGTATTATAAATTCATAGTTATTAAAAGAAATGATACAGTAGAACCTCGATAAATCAATAATCTTGATGAAATAATAGTTTCTCTCAGTCCCGACTTGGTGAAAACGTGTTAAATTATTAACTTGATAATTTAATAATTCGCTAAATTAATAGAATTTCCTTAGTTCCGGCAGTATTAATTTATAGAGGTTTAACTGTATATGGTCATGTCTTGAACAACTTTTCTATTTTATTTTAATTTCTAATATTAATTAGAAATTAATAAAAAGAATGAAAGGAAAAAAGTTAACTAACTGCACACTTAACAATTTTGATTTCCTATTTTTGGATCTGAAAAGAGCAAGCATGAAAGAAGATGATTTAGTAAAGTGATGAACACTGTTTTGGGGGAATGGAAAAGTTGGTAAACCGTAAATGGACTGTGTTGAATAAACTCCTTTTCCTTTTTCCTCTTTTCCTTTTGGACTGACATATATATTATATATGTGTTTTTGTTTCTAGATGTTGCATAACTATTATCATTAATTTTATATAATTATAATTATTATAATTATATTTATGAACATGAAATGTGTTTAATATATTAATTATACTTGCTCGCATTCATTCTTGGTCCTTGTCCCTCGAAAGATGAAAAAGAACAAAGAAACTTTTTATTTTTAATAAAGAATATATGTATGCATACATGTGAAATTTGACCAAGTCAAAGCTATGCTTAAATTAACATTTTCTTGTTGTAATTCTAGAGGGTTCGTGGAATTGGGTTTTTATCTTTTGTGGTTAACATAAATTGATGATCCTCGACCGACGTTTTTGGATTCGATGACAGATTCTCTAATGATTGTTATCAGGGATTTGTCTGTTTCTTATTGTATAATAATAACCTCAAATTCAATTATCCGATTTATGTCAAAAAAAAAATTAAAGAAAAAACCAACTTTGTTTATTCATCTTTCGTGCTTTTGATTTATATCATATATAATTCTATTTTGAACGAAAATAGATCATAACTCCTTGTCGCTAATCGTTATTGATCCGTCCTAAAAACGTCCTCCTCTTTCAAGCACACTCCGTAATGATGGAAATGGCGAAAATCTTCACTTGTGGAATGCAATTATACTGCGAAAGCAAATGAGAGTCGGACTTACGTCGGAGTTAGCACTCTGATAGTCGAGTCAGTAAAGGGCAATGGACGATATTAGGAATGGACTTAAATTACTATTGATACGGAAACCTTTTAGGCCATATATAAATGTAGAACCGGGGAAAAAACTCTTACAGGGGTGGGGGAATCCCTATTTATAACATTCTCGTTCGAGCTTTTACCAACTGCTGAAATCCGCGGCGAGGGTGTACCTATCGCCGCTCTCGTCGCCTCCTTCCTACCTTCTCCGGCTAACCCTAACCATCATTACTATCTAGTCAATTATCACCGTTTCATGTGATTCCTAAGCTGATAGCCTTTTTGCACGTTTCCTTGGACTCTCATATTTTTCCGAATGTCACCGTTCATTCGGGCAATAAATGTTGGTGTCAGTGCAATTATTGCGCCGGTATGGGTGCGAGACACGCTAGCAAGGTCATTTAATGTGCCTCACCGTACTTCCCAAGGTCATAAATTGACTCTGGTCAGAGCTCTCGTGGCGCTTTGCCGAGGACCCTATGCCCGCCCGGACGTGTCGTCAAGGGGTCGAGCTTGGTGTGGACTGCTCTTTAGGCGGCACACCTTAGTGGGCGTTGGTGGATTTCGTTCTTTGGGCCCAGCCTTTGAGTGGGCCTTAGTGGTAAATATGAAATGAAAATAATGATAATCCTTTTATAATAGTTGCACAGTTCTTAAATATTTCTTAATTATTTTTTCTGAATTTCTTGTTATAAGTTATAACTAGATAAAATAAGGGCGGCCCACTATCTCAAGGTTTGGGCTAATCGATGACTGGGCCTGCAACTATAGCGTTATTGGGTCAGCTTGACTTTAATATGGGCCCATGGGTTTTCGAATCGGATCAATTGTTGGATTAGCTAAAATTAAACTATTAATAATTAAAATATTAATTAATTAATTAATTATATCAACTTCAAATAAAAATTTGAAAACCTCAATACAAACTTATTTCATCACCAACCCAAAACGAAAAGAAAAAGGAATATATCAACTATACGGAAATAGCAGAGAAACGGCGTAACAAACATCGGCAAGCTTGACCAAAGCGCCGTTCCTCTTCCTCATCGCCGGAGATCCTCCGCCGGAGTGGCGGAGACCCAATTCGCAGGCGGTTGCTTGTTCTTTAACTCTAAGCGATGCTTTATCGAACCCAGAATAGCTATCAGAATCCAAGTCTCCCAGCATATCATATAAAAGAGTCCGATTTGCCTCTTTATAGTAATCCCTGCACTTTTTCAGTCCTTCTAGTAATGCTGCGCCGCCGTCGCCGGAGTTTCCGCCGCCGATGGACTTGATTTCGCGCTCGATGTATTCTTGGGTGCTGGTCGAGTTTATGTAGGTCAAGTTGAAGATTATGTAAGCCAAATCCACGCGGTCGGCGTCGGCGGCGCGTGGGTCTGGGAAGACTACCTCCCGGCAGAAGTTGAAGTCTGTTGTGTTTTTGCAGACTTTGGTGGCTAGCTCGTAACTTTTGTCGGCGGCGGCGGAGGAGAATGGTGGGTAAGTTAGAAAAAAACAGACGGCGGCGATGATCGGAAGAGTAGTGCGGAGAATCGCCATATGTTTGTTTATTTGCGGAAAGATCGATGGCAGTATGAAAATTGAGTAACAGTGGTTTGTTGGTTGTGCTATATATAGAGAAATGAGAGATCACGTGGTACGCACGTGCATGTTCTTTTTTATTTTTATTACATTTTATGTATTATGATTATGTAAATTTGTGTGTGTGATTACCTAAATAACACAAAGTTTGTGATATATAGAATTATATATTATGTGTATAAAAAGTCAGATTTTGTGCATATCTATTACAAAATTGCTTCAGATTACAGAGATCTCACTTTGAGAAGAAAACACGTGTGATGGTGTAAAGAGAGTGAAATATTAAATTATCTGAATTTTGTAATTCTTCTCATTTTAATTTAGTCAAATTTAACTCTAGTTAGTTAGATAACACGTTTTTTAAAGGAAAAAAAAATTCTTAATTATCATTCAAAATTGATTAAAAATAACTATTGGGGGAATGTGTCTAACTAGTGAAGTCAGAAATTTAAGTCTGAAAAATCCGGATGTATTAAAATATTTTTAAACTGAACCCTTAATACACACGAGAATACTTAAATAGTACTCATTTTAAATAGTAAAGAAAGAAAAAGCCTTAAAAAAAAAAAAAGAATCATGAAATAGAATAATAAATATTCTTTGTGACGAAATAAAACCAAATATTTTATTAGAAAATACATAATTATGAAAAAAAAAGAAATAAGAAACATGAAAAAAGAAAACATGTGGCGTGTATTGCCCCAAAGCTCAAAGTCGTTATCGAGAGATTTTCCCTTCAATTCATTCCTCAACACACACTCCCATTAAAATAACTTCAAATTTCTACACACACTGGATTTTCTCTTAACAATTCGTTCTTCCCCTTTTGATTATCAAGAATCTCGATCAACAAAAAAAGTAGCAGTAATTTCAGTGTAACTACTCCCATTAACAAGCACTGTGAATGCAAATGGCGGCCGTGGCGTCATCATCGCCAATTGGGTTCAGGAAAATTTGTGGGCTTCCGTCATCTTCATCTTCTGAACTAAGTGGGCAGAGCAGATTGCATTGTAAACCCACCATTAGTTCCTCAAAATCGGAGCTTTTCGGCGGCGCCGTCTGTGTCAATTTTCGCGGCGGAGGGAGTTGCAGGGGCAGATTGCCCGCTCCCCGTGTCGTTTCTCCCAAAGCTGTTTCCGATTCCAGCTCTTCTCAGACTTGTCTTGACCCCGACGCCAATGCGGTATGTTTCTCTCTCTCTCTCTCTCTCTCTCTCTCTCTCTCTCTCTCTCTCTCTCTCTCTCTCTCTCTCTCTCTCTCTCTCTCTCTCTCTCTCTCTCTCTCTCTCTCTCTCTCTCTCTCTCTCTCTCTCTCTCTCTCTCTCTCTCTCTCTCTCTCTCTCTCTCTCTCTCTCTCTCTCTCTCTCTCTCTCTCTCTCTCTCTCTCTCTCTCTCTCTCTCTCTCTCTCTCTCTCTCTCTCTCTCTCTCTCTCTCTCTCTCTCTCTCTCTCTCTCTCTCTCTCTCACACTGTTTGTGTGTGTGTGATGTGCATTTGTGTTTGATGTTCTTGATATGCATTGTTACTGGGGTTTATCAGACACGATTTCCGTCAATTATATATATCTCAGTAGTTTATTCAGTATAGATTTTTGTAGATGAATGAAGGGTTAGGGCATATAACTGGATGTATACATTATACATTATGTTCGATATGTTGCCAAAACATCATGTCGATTTTGATGTCAGGATAAATCGAACGAGGTTACGATATTCAGTTTTCGTTTCTAAATAATGTAATTAACATCGTAAACAGAAGTGCATTTACGGATTCTAAAACAATGGTATATCGTAAACTGAATCGATCCTTCGATGTTTCGTTACACAGAGTGTACTAGGCATCATTCTTGGAGGCGGAGCCGGGACTCGGCTTTACCCTCTCACAAAGAAACGAGCAAAACCTGCCGTACCTTTGGGCGCAAATTACCGTTTGATTGACATCCCCGTTAGTAATTGTTTGAACAGCAACATTTCCAAAATCTACGTCCTCACTCAATTCAATTCCGCATCGCTCAATCGCCACTTGTCAAGGGCGTACGCCAGTAATATGGGCGGCTACAAGAACGAAGGCTTCGTTGAAGTTCTCGCTGCCCAGCAAAGCCCGGAAAATCCAAACTGGTTCCAGGTAACAAAAAATCAAGAATTGATCCCTTTTCACTCTCTCGTGTTTCTTTTATTTATTTAGTTTCCGAACTGATTCTTTTGTGGGATCTTGTTTTAGGGTACAGCTGATGCGGTGAGGCAGTACCTATGGCTTTTCGAAGAACACGATGTTCTTGAATATCTGATTCTTGCTGGAGATCATTTGTACCGTATGGATTACGAAAAATTCATCCAAGCTCACAGAGAAACCGACGCTGACATCACAGTCGCCGCTCTGCCCATGGATGAAAAACGTGCTACTGCGTTCGGTCTGATGAAGATTGACGACGAAGGAAGGATAATCGAGTTTGCAGAGAAGCCAAAGGGAGAACAACTCAAGGCAATGAAGGTAATAATAAAACTGCAGACAACTAACTAATCGCCTCTCTTTTGTCAGCTTCTCAAATTTTATCCGCAAACCCCTAATCGACTTAGATACCATTTATTTAGGTAGACACCACGATTTTAGGTCTTGACGATGAGAGAGCAAAGGAAATGCCTTACATTGCAAGCATGGGTATTTACGTTTTTAGCAAGAACGCAATGTTGAATTTGCTTCGAGAGCAATTCCCTGGAGCTAATGATTTCGGAAGTGAAGTTATTCCGGGTGCTACATCGATTGGTTTGAGGGTAAGTCTTATTGGATAATTAAGTCCCAAAAAAAAAAATCACTCGAAAATTTGTAATTTTTTTTTTTCGTTTTTTCTTCGTCTATCAGGTTCAGGCTTATCTGTACGACGGTTACTGGGAAGACATTGGAACTATCGAGGCATTTTACAACGCTAATTTAGGGATTACAAAGAAGCCCGTGCCAGATTTCAGGTTAGTTGCGTTGACCGACAGTTTAGTACGAGGGATTATAAATTATAATTAACATTCACTGATGTAATAAATATGATACGACTGTTCGATTCAATGCAGTTTCTATGATCGATCTTCACCGATCTATACACAGCCGCGGTACTTGCCACCTTCCAAAATGCTCGATGCCGATATTACTGAGAGTGTAATCGGTGAGGGTTGTGTCATTAAGGTAAGCTCTCTTTAATCCAAATGTACATGTGAATATTGTTTATTTCCTAATTTGGGACAATTAATGATAACGATAGCGATTAGTAATTTAAATGCTCGATCTTTTTTTTTTTTTTTTTTTTTTTTGCAGAACTGTAAGATTCACCATTCTGTAATCGGTCTACGGTCATGCATATCGGAGGGTGCAATTATTGAAGACACCTTGTTGATGGGAGCCGACTATTATGAGGTGATCGACACACTTTCTAGTGGCGAAAATTAAATATGGTTTACGTATTAATAAAGTGTTGTAGTACTAATCCCGTTAATTGTTTCCGCACCAGACCGATGCAGATAGGAAACTCCTAGCAGCAAAAGGTGGAGTCCCGATTGGTATTGGCAAGAATTCTCACATCAGACGGGCCATAATCGACAAAAATGCCCGTATTGGAGACGATGTCAAGGTAATCTTTTAAAAAAAAAAAACCCGTTTTTCACGATTATTTTATTACATGCATTTGCTGAATATAAGTTGATATAACCTTGTTATTATTATTACAGATTATTAACAGTGACAATGTGCAAGAGGCGGCACGAGAAACCGACGGGTACTTCATCAAGAGCGGCATCGTCACTGTAATCAAGGACGCCTTGATTCCGAGTGGAACTATTATTTGAAGACGACGAAGAACGAGAGTGAGTAATCGTCGTCCAATAAAAATGAAGCTAGAATATGATATGAACAACAAATATGCATACATATCATTGTTTTCTTTTTTCATTTTAACATGAGGTGACTGCAAATGTAAATGCTTTCTTCGTTGTCCACGATTTCGGTTTTCTCGAAAATGAATAACGACAGGTAACAAATGCAAACAAGACCGTACTAAAAATGATAAACAAACACCGATACAGTACTGAACTATTAGCGTTTTCGTATCACTATTCAAACACTCAACATAAGGAATCGCCGGAAAATAGAAGATAAATTGTACGATACTCCTCAAGTTTACCTCAATTTCATATTTAGTCCCCATGTTCATAAAAAAATAGATTTAGTCCCTCATGTTTCAATAATTTAACATTTTTTTGTCCGAAAGATCAATGTCATATGATCGAACGTAATCGCATTGTACGCACGGCGACTCTGCGTTGAATCATTTACAAATACACGCGCATTTCATCATCACCTCAAGAATAAAAAATGGTTTTAGCCTCTAATCTAAGGAGTGATATTGCATTCCCGCAAATAAACTTGATCGTAATCGACGAATTTCGCCCAATAGCTTCGAAACTTAGGTATACCTATCTCAAGCCACGGTTTCAAATTACCGTTATAATGTATAACCGCCGCTCGATCAATGTCTCTTTGAGCTACACCTGGATTATAACCAAGCCCCAAAACATGCCAAGATTTGTCAAGAGCATAAGTATGGTTCCAGAAAGTTATCAGTCCAGGTGGCAGTGTCCCCAACTTCCACAACAATCTATCATGATTCTGTCAATTAAAAAAAATAAAAATAAAAATTTCATCAATCATCAGAAAATAAATAGATAAATAAACAATCCCAATTGTTGATTTGAAATGGGAATTTACCAGATTCTGCCATTTATGGTACACTTGTGTAATATTTTGCTTCCTCCATTGATCCAAATCGAATATATTCATCCCGAAAGCCCAGCCACACGCACGTGGACTAAAACTCCGAGAAATAAGAGGGTTCGAAAAATTTAAGTACCGATCGAATCGGTGAAAGCTTTCTCCGCACGTTTCGACAACTCCAATGACTTTGCCCTTTAAATCAAGAGACCAAAGGCCAGTGAGTTCTTTCTGGACAACAACATCATCGTCTAGAAACAAAATCTTGTCAAGATTTGGAAAAATCTCTGGAAAATAAAAACGGAGATGGTTCATTATTGATAGGTACTTTGGATTTCGGAATTTCAAGTTGGAATCGGATTCAGCTCTGCGATTCTTGAAATAGTAATCGATCATTGAGGCAGAACCGAGCTGCCTAAGAACCGGACTGTAACTCGAATTTAGCCACGTGAACTCGTCGACATTTTGAACGTGTATAGTCGCTTTGCCAGGTGGATTCGCCAAAAACCACATTTTCATTGCAGCGTAATTCAGCTTATCGGTCACCACATGGAAAACATGTTTCGAAGGATCCTGCTCGAAACAAAAACAAGTTAATATCATAAATTGAAGGACAAATATCGAACACAAAAAAAAAAAAAAAAAAAAAAATCACCTTTGTGTGGGATATTGTCGAGTTTACGACAACTGCAGCAGCCAATACATTATCGGAAAACAAGGCGTAATGGTATAAATTGGGACTGTCTAAATTTTCCTTGTTGAGAAAATCCTGTTTAGATGAGTTCAAAGTGAAATACTCGGTTGTAAGGCGAAGAGGGAGACAATGAAGTCCTTTAGGGATCGTCTTGGCGGTTAATTGCGTCAAAAACAAGGCGTGTTTCTTGTGGGCCCGTAGCTGCTCTTCAGATAAATGAAGCATCGCTCGGAGTTTCTTTACCACAGAGGAACAATCATCGTCCATTTGTTTCCCCTTTAACAGCGTTTGCTCCATTGCTTTCAACCTCTCTAAAGCACTACATTATTGAAAAGAAAAGGAAAAACCAATGATTAAATTTCGATAAAGATTTGGAATCTTGTGAAATCCAAAAATAATTAAACTAACTTTCTTGGCAGTTCGGAATCTTTGGTGGCATCTCCGAGTGCACGTTGAACTTCCTTGATACGCAAACGCAGCTCCCTTATGAAGAGAGGGTTGTTGCGAGTTGACGAGAGGGAAAGGTAAATCTTTGCTCGAATGAGTTGGTCCTTGAGCTGGCAAATACGTGCGTCTGAAGGTACTGTTTGTTCGTTCTGTTTCTTGGTTCTAGTTTTGCCGGAGATTTGGGAAGAGCGTTGTAGTTTTTGCGGTCCCTACAAGAAACAATTAAAACCATAAATTACGAGAAATTTCATTCCAATACAAGTATAAACCAATCTTACCACTTTTCGAGAAAGACCCTTATCTGCCACGACCTTATCGATCACCTGGCTTATGGGATTCGCATCTAAAGACTGGTTTTTGCCGCCATTACCAATTGAGATTGATTCTGTTAGATATATCGTATGTTAAATAAACCATAACCCCGAGAACTGAAACTATAATTCAAGGCAGAAGAAAAACGAAACCTTCAGTGAGTTGTCTAGTGATTCGAGAATTAGTGTCGTCTGAGGTAGATTCGGTTGCATTTTCCGAATAAACTACGCCCGGTGGTTCTTTCAGTGTGGTGGATGACTCCTATTGCAGTAACAAAAAACAACAGTCATTACAGCTAATGAATCAACAAAAGATCAAAACTTTTAATAAAAACAAAGGAAACTGAAATTCAAGAAAGGCACACACACACACACACCTGAGGTAGCACATTTAATGGCATGACGTCACCAGCAAATGTCTACACACACACATACACACAGGCCATCAGAGAATTACTCCAAATAAAAATAAAAAGAAAAATTAAAAAATTTAAGGAGGACTTACAAAGGTAGAAACATCTTCCAGAAATTCATTCCTAGCTGCAAAAGCAGACAAATTAATAAAATAAAGGAACGCAATCAAGAAAGATTAAAGAAGAAAAAAGTTAAGAGGAAGTATCATTACAGGAAGAAGAAGTGAAATGGGATCCAAGAGTGTTGTCTGTGTAGAGACCAATAGGGGCAAGAACAGTCACCATCAGTAAGAACACCACTGATTTTCTCAGTTTTATTTTCATTTTCTTTTTTTTTTATCAAAATCAAATCTTTACTTGAAAAGAAACATGAATGAAAAAAACCCAGACAGAAAATCAAAGTTGTAAGAAACAGAAGCAACAGTTATACAGTTACAGTCTAATAAAGTAGAAACAAAAAGCAACGGCTAATTGTAATTGAAATCAAGAAAAGAAAAGAATAAAAAAGCAATCTTTTTTAACCTAGGTTTGTGTTTTTCTCTGTTTAAATGAAAAAAAAAAAAAAAAAACATGAATTCTGCTGAGAACCCACCACAGATGAATATAGTATAGTATATTTATTAATGTAGATAAGAGTAGTAATTATTATTAAAGAATGTAAGGATTAAAGATCCACCATTTTCGAGTAGAGTTAGTTGTGTGAGCACAAGTCCCTTCATATTCATATTTATTCATCCAACCAACAACATATTTGTGTGATCTTATTCTTTGGCCCACATTCCATATTAATACATATCACAAGTGAACGTTGTCAAATTACAGAAAAAGAAAAAAAAATCATTATTCAATTATAAATTTCCTTACACGTCCAGTATTATTATATAAAATTCATTATAATCTTCTAGATTTCGTCAAAATATTCTCTACCTTGTACTCATTTTGTGCAAAGATGCAGTTTGTGGTGTACAACAATATGATATTTACAAGTCGAGAGACACATGTTATGATCATCTTGTAGTAAAACGGGTACAAACTGAAAAATATTTCATATAATCTAAAAGATGCTACTAAATTTGTCACCGCAAGGACGGAGGTGTAAGAAAATTCATAATTGAGGTGGTTATAATTATCCAAACATAATGAGTTTTTTCGTAATTTGACCATACCTAAAGAAGACGACCGTAATTTACCCTTTTTTTAATTCATTATTAAATAATGATTCACCTTTTTAAAAGTTCCACCATCTAATCTAAAGAAACTGAATTATGAGTTCATATCTTAGACGCCAAACCATTTGTGGGATTTTATGCAATAGACATGATTGTTCGAGATGAGCGATGTCCAGATTCAGACAACATTTATATATATTATTCCTTTTTTTTCTTCCAAAGAAAGCAATGCTAAATCAAGTGGATCCAATATCAATCAATCACCTTATAATTCTAAGGTAATTCTTGGAATTAAATAAAATAAAAAAATAATCCCAAGAAATATCCGATGGGTACGTAGCGGTTAGGCACGACACCGAACATGTTCGTAACTCCGAAAAAAAGGGATACGTCGAAAATTTGAAAGGTTGAAACATGTGGTGCTCGAAACAATCAAAACGTAACTCCCAAAGCAGAAAGTTGCCGAACATGGTTTTAAATTTGTAATGAATTTAATTTACCAGGAAAGATGGTCCTGAAAGTAACAAGCAACGTAACATTCAAAAATAACCAATTAATTAGGTGCTCGTGTCAATATGTTGCGTGGTTTTTTATTCCACGGCTACATATCGGAGCAAGAAACGTATTTCTGTTTCATATTTCTCTGCAAAATCTCTTGTACCAATTTTGACACGATCGTCGACGTAATTTCCAACACAAAAAAAAAAAAAAATTGAACGAAATAAATATTAATCATGAGCAGATTATTCAATTGATCATAATTAATTAGTTGTCTACACCAATTGTTCAAACCAAATGCTAAGAAAGAGGCTGATCAATAACAAAACTCCAAATGCAATTATCGACCGGTTCAAGATCATCAACTTTCAACGACCAATTAAATCCGTCTTCGTAATAATCATCCACCTTTTTTTCTTGCAAATTTCCATCACCAACGAACAAATTTCCATCATCGAAATTAATTGGAGGGAACTTTTCTTCGGGCTCAAAGTACTCACCAGCCATAATAAAACCCACGCCCTCGTTCAGCCACGGAAAATCGAAAACTCCGATACTGCTGCTGTCATAGAATTTGTAGCAGGGCTTTTCTTGATCAATAATATTATTTTCGACGACGACGAAGCTTTCCAACGGCTTCTTGCTTTTGTGGGGCCACGACTCATCGTGATTATCTCTTGTTCTCTTCTTCTTGTTCTGGTTGTTTTTGCCATCCCTCTCCATATTACTATCTGAATTAAAACACGAAGAAATATATATAATATCGACAACGATGAAAAAAATCGAGTCTTTTCAAGAAATTGGGTGTGTACTTTGGCTAAATATATATTTGTAGATTTAAAAGACAGCAATTTTAGTTGCGTTGAAGAAATGAGAAAGAGTGATGGATGGATGAACGAAAGTTAGGAGAATTAAAAAACGGATCTTGAAATACCTTTTTGGCTAACTTTCTTTCAAGTGGTTTTGTTTTGCTTCAAATGGAAGATCACGCTGAGTACTGAGAGAGATACATATCTAATTTATTTATTAATTAATTAATTAAACACCGTTTCCACACACAAATATACACACACATACACGCAGAGATGCGTACAAATCCACACCATCCGTCACGCCTTTTGCCAAGTTCCCCCCTCTCCATTCATTTCTCTTTCCATCCTCTCTCTCTCTCTCTCTCTCTCTCTCTCTCTCTCTCTCTCTCTCTCTCTCTCTATATATATATATATATAATGAGTTTATTAGAGAAAAAAAATCAGTGGGAAAAAATTCGTGTGCAAGTTTACGTCTATAACAACTGATATGATCCTAAAGAAGTGCTTATTTTGTGTCTCTGCTTCCTTAAAATAAACCTCCATTAATTAATTTTTTTCTCTCAACAAATAAATAAATACATTGCATTAAAGAAAAAAGGTACACTATAATTACATTGAGTTTCCTCATTTGGACAAAAACCACAAACCAACACATGTAGAATAAATACATCACAATTTGACTGTTATTTCCAAGTTTGCCAACTTTGCAAAAACGTATGTTTTTTTTTTCTCACAAACTCATCGTTCCACTCCTTTGTACAGCCACGACACTACTGTCAAATTTACAGACAAGCGGAACAAACGAGACCACAAATTCAAATAAATACACGACTTTAATAATGTTTCAACGAACCCAAGCTGTGTGAGCAGAGCAGAGCAGAGATAGCGTTTGAGCAGTTTGTGCTGCTTACACACAAATCTTAACTGCAACAACCTCCACCTTGTGAAGAATTACCATCCCTGCCACCAGACGGGCCCTGAATTCCACCGTACCCAACTTTTATTCCATACGACTGCAAATCCAAGAAACAAAAATTACAAAATTGGTGAGATTAAATAATCAATTTCTTTATATGATACGTGATATGGAATAAGATATTTCACTGTGATCTAACAGGTCAAGATTTGTTTGACCAAGAACGAAGATATAAGGGGCTAAGTCTTACCTCATTTGAAACGTCAAAGACTCCATCTTGAATCTTCTTGTATATTGTGGCAGCAGTTTTGATAAATGCCTGCAGATAATGTGTTGCGAAAATGAGAAATATAAAGGAGAATACTTAAATATCGTATCGTAGAAGCAGATAAAGCAAAATATATTGAAACAATTCCACCACCTCCTCGACATTCTGTGCAGTTTTTGCAGATGCTTCCATGAAAATGAGTCCGTTTTCTTTTGCAAATTGTTCTCCTTCTTCTGTGCTAACAGCCCTTCTGTGGGAAAGGTCACATTTGTTGCCTATCAGCATAATCGACATGTTTGGATTTGCATGCTGCCTCGCATCTTCTAACCAGCTAGCCAAGTGATTAAAAGTTTCCCTCCTGACAAATTAGAAACAGGGTACAATGAAGAAACAGTTGGGAGAAAATTCGGCCTAGTAATCTCTTACATCTTACAATGACAGGTATAACACGAGAGCTGGATTCACCAACAAGCTAATGATTAGATAGAGCCGTAATGACTAATGATTAATGATTAATCTTAGGTTTCGGTATACAAGAGACAAGTACAAGATACAGCTTTCTCGAGTAAAAAAAAAATTGATCTGTAAAAATAATGTCAATCGTCAAGAGTGAATCTTTAACAGTTGCGCGTGAGTTAGTAGCGGTAAGTATACATCTTGAATGAACTGTATTCATAGAGAATCACAAATCTTTCCGAGAAACATTGAGTTAAAATAAAAGGCAGTAAGTACCTAGTGATATCATATACCAAAAGTGCACCAGCTGCACCTCTGTAGTACGACCTTGTGATGGATCTGAACGATTCTTGACCGGCCTGTAAATATCAATCAGAACCCAGTTTTAGATTTAGAATATCGGTCGTTTATTACGAAATAATGAAGCATATCGTTTTTTTAATTTAGAAAAATGAAAAACAAACCGTGTCCCATATTTGAAGCTTAATGGGCTTGTTGTCAATTGTGATCATCCTCGCCCCAAACTCGACTCCAATAGTCAAGTCATGCACTGGCTGGAAACGCTTGTCGGTAAATTGAAGAAGAAGGCATGATTTTCCCACCCCTGCAAAACAAATTCATTATTTCCAAAAAATTATGAAGGAATTTCTTTCCGATTTAGTTACATAACATTTTTTTCAAACAATGGTGGATAATCTACATTAAAGTCAATCCCAATCCATCAAACTTGCAATCTTTTCGACAGATAGACGGGCTTAGTCCCATAAAGATACGATTTTTATCGGCTCAATTACACTGATGATTTATCATTGACTTATTTTTTTCCCCAGAAATTCTCCGGCGACTACTGATAATAATTCATTACAGTCTACATTCTACAAACTACAATCAAAAGGCAGAAGAAATCCAAACAAGAATTACCTTAAACAACATCCTACTAAAGAAACCCCAAAACAAACCCTAATCTAAAAAAAAAAAATTAGCATTAAACGATCGGGAATTTGAAAAGGGATGAAATCGAGAAACGAGAAATTACCAGTATCTCCGATGATGATGTACTTGAACAGATACGCATACGACATATTACCGGCAAAAATCCCTAATTCCGATTGCCGACTCTCCACAGAAAAATTTGAAGATGATTAAAAAATAATAATTAAGAAATAGTTGTAGGTGGCATGATTTGCAGAATAATAATTCTTCATTTAATAATTAAAAAGATGTGGGCTCAAACATTATTGTCGATTGATCCAGATCATACCAGCGAAGCAATATTTAGAGCAACTCCAATGGAGAGACATCAAAATGGAGCATTAAATATACATTTGATACTTGATATAATACTTTGATACTTCTAGAAAAAAAATTCACTCCAACCACAAGTATCAAATAGATTATCAAATTTTAAATATATAAATAATTATATTATTAAATGCCACGTGGCAAATTGTGATAGGTTAATAGAGTGGTTACATTTTTGATACCTCATTTTCCAGGGAGTATTTTTGCACCTCGGGGTGGTTGAATATCAAAATAGTTCTCCCTTTAATGCCTCCATTGGAGGAGGATTTTTTAATTTTGGAGCATCAAAGTGGTAGTTTTTCATTTTGATACCCCATTTAGTTCCTCCATTGGAGTTGCTCTTAGTAGGCCCAAAAACGAATATTCTTTCCTAATTTCTGTTTATTATATATGTATAGGGTAAATTACAAACACCCCCTAAGGTATGGTCAATTTACAAAAAAAATCCTCTTCTTTGGATAATTACATACACCCCTCAACTATGATTTTTTCTTACACCTCCACCCTTATGGTGTCAAATTCAACATAATCATCTAGATTTTGTGGAATGTGCTCTAGTTTGTACTCGTTTTGTGTAAAAATACAGTTTCTGATGCACCACAATCTGATATATACAAGCCAAATAACACATATTATGATCATCTTGCTTCAAAATGTAGAGTTCGAAAACGGGTTCAAAAGTGATAATATTCCATATAATCTCGAAAATTTCACTAATTTTGAGGAGTTGAGGCGGCAGATGTAATTATCCAAATAATAGGAGGATTTTCGTGATTTGACCATACCTCAGGGGTTGTTGTAATTTACCCTATATTTATATTTCTAGTAATTTTCAGTTATTTCCTAAAAAAAAAAATTATAATTAAATGAGAATAATAATAGTGCAAGAAAAAGAAATAAAATAATTACATTAATCCTTGCATAAAATGTATATTACCACCCAATAAAAAAATCAACGGAAAATAAACGTGCGATTAAAATACTAATAATAAATTAGGGTTTATGTTTCATGATTAGGGGAGGCAACAACTATTGGGCTCCTAACGTAATGTTTGCCATCAGACCACAGCAATTCCCCGAACTGAAATTCCGATTTTGCCCCTCTTCTTCCGTTTACTTTAATACTCAATTTAAAGCTCTTCTCTTCCCCAATTTTCTCAAATTTCAGAAGCTTCGGTTTAACGGTGACGGAGTAACCAGGCGGCGAACGTATACGAGCGGCGTAGGTTCCAGGTTTGCCGACGTTCTTCAATTTCCGAGTCACCACAACGGATCGGGTCAGATCCGGGACGCTGATCGACGGGTTGTTGAAGTTGAGAATATTGTAGTTGTTCGGGCAGTCGTAGTACGCGCCGGCGAATTGGCCGACCATGGTGGAATTGTACCCGATGCCGCACAGAAAGTCGAGGTAGTCGTTGACGGTCAAATCGTAGACCAGGCCCGGATTCATGGCCCGATTGGGCCGGATATGGCCCGACCCGTACATGAACGGGGTTGCCTTCTGGTAATCGGCGTCCTTCATTGGGCTGCCCGTGTTATCCCTCGTCCTCGCCGTGGTCATGATCGCCGATCGGATCGCGCCGGGGCTCCAGTCAGGGTGTAGGGTTTTGAGCAGGCCGACCACGCCGGACACGTGTGGGCACGCCATTGATGTACCCGATTCGATGTAGAACGGCGTCGTTCGCTTGTCGGAGGGTACTTCCGTCGGGCTCGTGCTTTCGCTGTAAGCTGCCATTATGTTCACTCCCGGAGCTGTAATATCGGGCTTGAGAATTGCAGGGGTAATGCGATTCGGGCCCCGGGATGAGAACGATGCCATAAACGGGGCGGGCTTTACGTTCAGCACGGACTTTGGTTCTGTAATCAGCCCCTGTGGATTTCTGAAAATAGAAATTCACTAATTAATTTTGGGTAACAATTTATTTATATTGAATTGCAAAATGATAAGAATTAAGTGACATACTTTGTGTTTTTGAGATAGGAAAAGACGATAAGGCCATCGGTGTAATTGAGTTGAGTCGCCGGAAGAATATGCGCGTCGGCGATGAGTTCGTTGCCGCTAGCCTCGTCGTTGCACAGAATCATTCCGGCTGCACCTGCACGAAGCGTCTCCTCCCCTTTCTCCAACCGCGCATTTTCGCCCCTTAGGCAAACTACTATTTTGCCCTTGGCTTTCTTCGAATCCAAGGTCTTTTCCTTGCATAGTATCCTGCAAAAACAAAATAATTAATAATAATTGCAAAACCAAAATGATCATCAAAAAATTCAAAATAAATAATTCCTTACGCATCCTCCTCGGATACATTCGCA